>NC_137108.1:9301793-9901793 GCF_949357685.1 Gobio gobio
GCCGAGCACACATTGATACGATGAAGAGGAAGTACGTAGACAAAGAAGAAGATGAGCTGCTAATGCTGCTTTGCCAATTAGAAAAAGTGTGTGAATGGTTTTGGCAAGCACATAAATACTGTCTCTCTTCTTCTTCTTCTGTGTGACAAGCGAGTGTCAGAAATGTAAAGTGCCGCAAACACCACCTTGTGTACCGGGAGCGCCATCTACTCAATAGCAGCTGAGGGCATCTTTTGTTGCTATAACAACAGCTGCAACAAGAGTGCTGTGTGGTGCAGAGATACAAAACGACGTTTGTGGGTGCATGACATTATAAGGGGAAGAAAACGGTACGATGCTTACAATAATTTAGTCCAGGAGCTCCGGATGATGCGCGGCATATTTTAGACTTAAAGGACAACTCCGGTGAAAAATTAACCTAGGGGTAATTAACATATGGTTACCGTGTAGATCGTTCTCTGGGATGTGTTTTCATGAAAATCGAATGTAAATAGTTTTATCTCTAAAAACAGATAGCTAGTATAACGCTAGTATATGGGGCACAGAATAAGTAAAATTAAATCGCTAGTTAATACCACTAACAAGGCTCAAAATAGCCTCACACTAACACGGTAGCATAATGAGGGTCCCTACATGCAAACTGAAGCATTGAGAACTTTGTAAGTGAACAAACAGTTTAATAAGAAGATACTTTATAAAGACAGTACATTACGCGTATACAGACAGGAGCCATCTTGGAAGCACTAGTCTCTGTTGCGTTCAGTTTTTTTTTAAATGATTTGTATTTATTTATTTTCTCTGTTGCGTTCAGTGCTTTCTTCCGTAAACAACGGACCATATGAGATTCCAAGTCACAGTGCATCACTTAGCACAGCGTTCGTGGCTCCACTTGTCGAGACTGTTTTCCAAGATGGCTCTTGTCTGTATACGCGTAATGTACTGTCTTTATAAAGTATCTTCTTATTAAACTGTTTGTACACTTACAAAGTTCTCAATGCTTCGGTTTGCATGCAGGGACCCTCATTATGCTACCGTGTTAGTGTGAGGCTATTTTGAGCCTTGTTAGTGGTATTAACTAGCGATTTAATTTTACTTATTCTATGCCCCATATACTAGCGTTATAAGCTAATCTGTTTTTAGAGATAAAACTCTTTACATTCGATTGTCATGAAAACGCATCCCAGAGAACGATCTACTCGGTAACCATATGTTAATTACCCCTAGGTTCATTTTTCACCGGAGTTGTCCTTTAACAAAAGTCAAATCATATATCTCTTTGTGCTTCGCCACTAGCACAATTAGTCGATTTACCGGCACCTTCTCCATTTTTCTTGTTGTTATGGAAACGAGTCAGGTCTCGCCACTCACTTGTCATTGGTAAGCTGTCAAAAAGGCGCTTGACGTAGGGCGTTTTTATCAGAAAAGTTAAACTTTTTTCAACTTGAAAATGCGCTCTGAGCTACAGAAAAAGACATCGGCATTGGCGTTTAAAAAAACTACTTTTTTAAAAACACGGTTTACTCCATAGGATTATAATGTAAAACAGACGCTGGCAGCTTAAAAAAAAAAGACGTCAAGTGTGAACACGCCCTTATATTATTATTTTTCCACAAGAGACACCCAATGAGAGATATTATAAGTTATTTTGAATTGAAGTTGAAAAAATTTGCTTAAATTATTATTTATTGATAAAATCTAGCCATTTAAAGGTAAATAAAATACAAAATTACAAAAAAAAATATTTTCTGGACAAAAAAAATGAAGTATAATTTTAGGTCGAGAGAAGGATGAGGGTTATGGGAATTTTTCATGAGGAAAACTAGCAGAAAGCTGTTGACCTTTTTTTCACATATCCTATTGCTAATGTGAACGTATACTCTGAGAGGAGCAGTCCACTTACATTACGGACATTTCCCTCGGATTCCATCTTTTTCACATATTTGAGCGCCACCTGTTCTCCGAGAAAAGGGGGAAAAAGAAAGAATGTTTTTGTTAGAATGGGTTACAATGAGTTCATTATCTGAACAAAAGTCACATGATTCTAGTCATGAACCTTGATGGACCTGTTACACCGTGTCTTTTAGATAAAATAACATATGACGTATGTCTCAGCCATTCAGAAAGCTGCAAGAAATTACATTTGCACTGAACTATTTCCCATTTCCACGCAGAGAATAGGGATAGGGATTAATAGGGATTCCCCAATAATTGCCGCCAGTCTCTCATCAAGAGGGGTCAGCTCCGGTGTCCCCTTTCCCCCACCCGTGGCAGACACTCTGGCGATGGAGCGCTAGACGCTTTTTTGCCTCGACTTTGATGTCCGACCATTTCTTTTTTTTCGGCCACGGTCCGAGGTTGTGAGGCTACAGCATTTACGGCGTCTGCAACCTTTTGCCACTCAAGTGCCTTTTTGGCATTAATAATGCCCACACTGTGCCCTCCAAAAAAATATTTTTCTCCTCTTTTCTACCTCGCCAACGATAATTTCTACTTCACATTGAGTGAAGTTACGTTTTTTTGATTTCCTCTCTGTATTTGCCATGATTTCGCAATCGATGAATATTAACTTGTGGGCGTTTCACGGACTATTTATGGACAACTATGGGCGTGACATGAAGCCGCAAAAGCTGCGCTACATTTAGAATTGATTGTGATTTATTAAGGGAAAACTGCGTAGGATGTGCGTGCGCACGGTTTTATAAATCCGAATATTTCTGTGCGTACGCACGTCCTACGTTTCGTCCGTACGCCACTTCTGACGCAAATCCTACGCAAAGTTTTATAAATGAGGCCCCAGGTGAGAAAAAGTAACGCATTACTTTTCTTAAAAAGTAACTAAGTAACTCAATTAGTTACTTTTTAAGGGAGTAACGCAATATTGTAATGCATTACTTTTCAAAGTAACTTTACCCAACACTGGTCCACACCAGACGCGACACGACTGCAAGATGCAACAAATCAATCAAAAACCACAGCCAATCAGAACAGCGTGTGGGCGGGCTCTCGCGGCAAGTGCACGGCACCAGAGATTAATCCTGACGGAACTCGCAAAGAAATTGATAAATCCATAATCAAATTCACAAATATTACACCAAAAATGCACACTGAGTTGCTAAAACAATCTTTGTCATAGAATTTACTTGTTTCTTCACAGTTTGAACATTCTTGTTTTCATTTGTTTAATTTCAAGATCTGGGGTCCGTTCTTCGTACCTCGCTTAATTCAGCTGAGATGATTTGACAGATCCCAGATCTTCAAATCGTGATAATCTCTGGATAATTTGGTTCTTCAAACGAATTTGCGGATTGGATTAAAATATCTGGATTAAATTATCTAAAATCACTGCGCGTTCCTGTGTTCCTTGAAGAGGGCAGATGCATCGATACTCGAAACCACGATCAGTAATGCAGCGATTGGCCTCATATAATTAAAAAAGCCACCTGGCAAAAAACTTGACAAATTACACAAAAAAACCCACAAATGTCTGTACCTTTATAAGGAAACAGCTAAACGACCAAACAAACATAAAAATTATAATAGATAAATGATAAAAAAAAAAAAAAATTAACAAGATTACCAATTATTAATATTCACGATTTTATACAGTATTTGTACACCCTTTACATTTTTTATTTCAATGTTGTAATTTAATTTTTAATTCAATTTGAAGCAGATTTGTAACGTGACAATATTAAAGTTTCTTAAGGTGTCAATATCAAGTTATCTGCATCTCTTGCGCTGCATCAAGCCATCCCATAATATCCGTGATCACTTAAATGAATGCACGACTCAGATTAACTGTACAGCATGTGTGTAAACCTCCAGTAAAATTATAAAGTAATTATTCCATCTCAAACAAATGGCTGTGTCTATAGTATTATATACACAACATTATAATATTATATACATTCTCATATACATATACAATATAAAATTTTTATATTATTATTATTTAAAATTATTATTATTGCCCCTGGTTCAGTAATGAACTCTTGTAATAAAGTAGCAGTGGCTGGGACAGATTTTAATTATCACTCAAGATGCAATCTCATCCTGTTCACATTAAATAAACTGCTCGCGAACAGGTTTAAGCTTCCGGACCTGTTGCTATGACAGCAAGTCCAGGATGAGCGTCGAAGAACCAAACAATCCAAGATCAGGCCAAATCGTCAACAATCAAATCCAGCTAACCGAGTTAGAACGGACCCCTGAGGTGAATTATCCATTGTTGCTTTTAGTACGACTAACAAAGCTGGGAGCACTAAATTATATTCAATGTCATATTACACACTTTTACCATTAAATAAAGCACATAAACACCTGAGATTATCATTGCCATGTTTTGTGTTGTTATTCCAGCCGAGACGTCGCAGAAATAGAAACATAGGTTTCTAAAATAGAATAATCGTGTGTCACCGTCGCAGCTGGTTAGGACAAAAACTCGAACGCGAACATGAAAAAATACCTTTGATCGCGTTAGGACACGGTGTAAATGAATTTAAATGACAAGAGAGTGCAAAATCGAACCTTTCGTGAATCGGACAATCGGATTCCGTCAAAGACTTTTCCGTATGATCCTCGGCCCAGCAGTTTCAAACATTCATAATGCTGCAAGATGTCATCTGTTAATAAAACAAAGAGATGGTACATTTACAGTATAAACTTATGCTGATTAAAGATTGCTTTAGATTAGAATGTCACATTTTATGTCATGTGATAGTAGTAAACTGACCTGTCTTTCCCTTCAGACTTAAATTGATAGCTTCTTCCTCATTGGTCCAAGCAGTGTCGTCCGCTAGCGCGGCGGAGAGTTTGTTCACCTCACTGTTGTTGTTGTGTGTGCTGGTGGACGCTTGCTCTTGCCCGGGATGGTCTTTCTCCTCCTCCGGCTCAGGTGTGAGGGAGGATGCACAGGTGACCCTATCTTTTGGGCACTGACTCTGTTGAACGCCAAATGTCGACAGAGTCACTAAAACAATTCGATCATGAGGCAACAGGTGGATTGTCTCAGGTTGTAGGTTGTCATCATTTCTGCTCTGACTCGGTTCATCATTCGTGCACTGACTCTCTTGGCCATCAATGGACGTTTTCTTGGATGTCCAAGAAGAAGCCCATCTAAAGAACCCGCCTTTCTTCTTCTCCTCTGCTTTCTCTTGGGCAGGCCTTGGTGGCACTTGCTCTAGTGTGTAACTTTGAGATCGGCCCTGGCCCATTTCTCCAGGTATCTCTCTGACGTTCTGCTATGAACTTTTATCACAATTCGCCGGAATGCAATAGCACAGATCAAATTCAATTCCAAAAAGCAGGTAATAAGACAGATCGAGAGATATAAAGCACTTTGAGCAATTCTTCACCACGGATGTACAGGAAACACGAGTCAAACGGATTGAGCTTCAAGAAACCAGCTGAACTTCACCACGAACTGAGCAGAATTCCAAGTTCTAAAATCGCATTGTGACATCACAAGCAGCGGCCGGTTGCCATGGATACTGTGGAATGTTATATTGGAATGTAGTATAGCCTACAGCAGACGCATGCCAACGATAACTGCAGATCTTTATAGTGCCATAGTGCATCATTTACCTAGTTATATATTAAATGTACATTATAATTTCCCCAAATCGTCGTTAATGTACATACTGACTTCACTCTGTGCTGCAAAACGTTTTTACTTTTACAATTATAGTTGAACTGTTTGAATAAAGCATAAACATAGACCTAGGAAAATTTAATAAATAAACCGGCAGGCCACACATATTGCTGAAAATAGCCTAGAGTATAGTAAAGACGTCGAACAACAAATACCTTGAATTATATGCGACAAACCCCTGATTCTGAGGGACAAAATACACAAATCAGCTGTGTGGATGAAGATCGTTGATGTTATCGTCAATTAATTCAGTTAATGTGCAAGTTACGCCCTGAGGTAAACTGTTCAGGCTGCAGACTTGGACACGATTGTGTTTAATTATACAGTGAATAGACATTATCTTAATGTCTTTAAACTTAACAATATTGCTAACCATAAACCAGTGGCGTAGGCAGAAAGTTGATGATGGGTGCCTCCAATAGTGTGGGTGGGCCGGAATAATTCGCATTACCCCCTTAATTTGGAAGAAAAATCCGACTGAAATTTAGCTAAAAGCATTCCGTAGCCTATATGTTGGACCTTTTATTGTCTATTGTCTATTGTCTTTTAATATAGTCAACTTCTACATGTTGATGCCTTCTCAGGCCCACGTACGAGCTGTGTTTGTAATGTTTGAGCACGACGTGCGGATGGACCGTTTGCAAGGTTGCTTTAAAATTCCGCTATTGCTGTAAGTTAATAGTGTCATAGAAACTAAATACTGTAAGCATAAGCTCCGTGCGATCAATCAAAGTGTGGACGTAACGTGTAACGCTGTAACCTGATAACTATCACGAAGAGAAATCACAATGTCCTGTATCGACAACCTGCCAATAATAAACGTGCTCACAAATATTACATGCAAATATATGATTGCCATGCCACGGCGGGCCAGACTAAAAACCTACCCATAGCTTACCTTGTATGGCTGATGTCTGTTCTAAACAAGTCGGAGTTTGCTGGGTTTTGAATTGAAGATGTTGATGTTTATCACTTATCAGTTAGTTCACTTTCAAACGACAAAAGGGTTATGGTGTCCTGTCATCTTTGTCAAGACGTGTTTCTTTCTTAAACTGTCATAACTGACAGTTTAGCCATTTTTTAATGACAAAAAAAAAGGCGCTGCTAGTTGGATTCGATACCACTTATTGCCGCGAACATAACATTACTACTGGCGTGACGTAACTGAAGAGACTAATTAGCATATTTATATTAATATTAGAATAGAGTTCTAATACATGACAAAATAAATCACATTTAAAATAATTACTGAAGAATTGTTAAACGTTAGAAAATAGTATTATTAAAAAGAAAATTATTTCCCTGGATCTGACAGGATGGGCAAGCTGTCAATGTGGGTGGCAGGCCCACCCGTAGCTACGCTAGTGCCATAAACTGATAGTCATAGACTGTGCGCGTCCGGTGTGCGGTGTGCGAGCGGCGCGGCGCTTCTCGTCCGGTGTGCGACCTCATTGACTGATCCCTGATCAGTGCCCTGGCCTGACTACTGAACTAGGAGCTGATTGAGACGCACCCTTATATTTGAAACAATTCTTCTTTCAAAAGCTTCACGGATTGTCACAATGTGAAACGCGGAGCTCGATGTTCATGATCGCACCGTGAGTACCGGCTGAGGCGCGCGTCACGGGAGCCGTGCGAACAACCGGTGCTGAAACAACAGCTCAACTCTCGAGTCGTGACCAATGTGTCATTTAATAGTGACTTTAATGCTTTTAATACTTTCTGTAGGATTAATTCAAAATCTGTTGGTGACTTCAATTGTTTTCCATTAAAACCTGTAATTTTTTATGAAATTCTGTCAGTATATATAACTAAACATTGATATTTTGTTATTTCTGTGTAAAATTATTCATTTGTGGTGCCTCTTTTGAAATACAAGAAACAATATGAGCATTTCCATGAATGAACAATGGCTAATAGGGAAGAGCGGGGCAACCTAACGTTTATGACTTTCTCAGTTTGAGAAAGTCCCCCCCCCCCCCCACATTACTTTTAGGATTTGGATGGAAGTGTAGAATGTGGGCTAAGGAACGTGCATGGACAATAAGATCTTCTGTCCTAATGTAGGCCTACCACTGATGCTCCACCATGGAAAGTCCCTGAACCGCTTGAAGATTTGAGCTTATTGACAGGTCCAAAGAGTAGGCTACATTGGAAACCAGGTTAAAGGGATAGTTCACCCAAAAAGGAAAATTAGCCCATGATTTACACTCCCTCAAGTCATCCTAGGTGTAAATGACATTCTTCTTTCAGACGAATACAATCAGAGTTATTTTTAAAAAGTCCTGGCTAATCCAAGCTTTATAATGGCAGTGAATTGTTGCTCTGTTTTTGAAGTCCATAAAAGTGCATCTATCCATCATATAACTGCTCCACACGGCTCCGGGGGGTTAATAAAGGCCTTCTGAAGCGCATCAATACATTTGTGTAAGAAAAATATTCATATTTAAAACTTTATAAAATAAATTATCTAGCTTCCGGCCGATCCCCTTCCATATTCAACTTACTGAAAAAGTGACTGCTAACGCTACGTCTGACGACATTGCACAGCAGTTACAGGGCTGCCAACCTTTCAAAAAATCTTGGAGTGAGATACATTTTTTTTGTCTCATTTAGCATCATTACTGTACACAGAAAAAAAAAAAAAATATATATATATATATGTATGTATATATATATATATGTATGTATATATATATATATATATATGTATATATATATATATATATATATATATATATATATATGTATATATATATATATATATATATATATATATATATATATATATATATATATATATATATATATATATATATATATATATATATATATATATTATACACAAACACACACACACATACACACACATACACACATCAGTGGTTCACCACAGAAAAAACTCTGCATCAGCATTTGAATGGGGTAATATCGTTTTTTTTTGTTGATTTCTATTTTGCCTTTGAATGATAAGTAGGTATTCTCTCTATTAAGATAAAATGCATCTATATGACGCTCTGTATATACAGTATATCCTATAGACACACAATTTTAAAGCACTATGTAGAGACATGAATTTGTCTATAGATCTACTTTAACTTACAAGCTACTTGTAAGTTAAAGTAGGCTAGTTAAGTTACATTCAAGCAAGCTATACCCTTTTGAAAGAATAGCTACACTACAAGTTACTTTCAAAAATTAGCCAGCTACATTGAAACTACTTTTCTTTTTTCTTTAAAGCGCACTTGCATAGAGCGGATTATTGAGCTGAGCTGAGCATCACACCGCTTATAGATGATTTACTCTATAAAGTTTTAAATATGGATATTTTTAAATATGGAATGCCTTTATTAACCCCCTGGAGTCGTGTGGAGCAGTTATATGACGGACAGATGCCCTTTTATGGACTTTAAAAACAGAGCAGGGAGGTGGATGTTAAAGTAGGCTACCTATGGGGAAAAAGGAGGTAAAATCGTTGGTGTTATAGTATCACACAGACAGTAGGGAGGAAATTGCCAGGGAGGAAATAGGAAAGAAAAGTTTTGCTGTCTGGGTTAAGACTGGGACATACAGGGTTGAAAGCAACACTGGTAATTATGGGTATACATGAAAATGGATTATGCTATGTGTGTGGTGTATCTTATGCATGTCATTATGTATTAGGCCCTATATGTGTAGCAAGTAGGCTATATTATATTTTGTGATGTACTATTCAGCCACTTTAAGAATGGAGAGGATATAATGAAGAATGAGGATATTTTAGGAAAAGGTTTAATGGACGGACAGCTATCCTATAGAGAAGTTATTCATTTTATATATGAATCAGCAGGTTTCGGATCTAGAATATATGTAGAGCATTAATCTTGCCGGGGGGGCAGAGTGTGGACGGAGGAGCTGAATGATGATCGGGTATGAGGAACAAGGATAATGTATGTGGATTAATAGAGTAGCCTAAGGTTCAACAAGAAATTATAGCTAGACTGTCAATGGTTCATCTGTGAGAAAGAAGATGAAACATCCATTGAATTTAAAGGGGTGGTAAACCACGATTTCACTATTCTAACTTTAGCTAGCGTGTAATGTTGCTGCTTGAGCATAAACAACATCTGCAAAGTTACAACGTTCAAAGTTTAAAGCAAAGGGAGATATTTGCTTTTAAAGAAATCAGTTTCTAAGAACTAGCAAACGGCCAGTAGGCGACTACACACATTCCTCCAGGGTTGGTGACATCACCAGGCTCAATATTTACATAAACCCCTCCTCCGAGAATATTAAATAAGGGAAGGTGAGGCCATTTTGTATCGCGGCGCTGTTGTGGTATAAGTTAGTTAGGCTGGAGTGTTGTTGCCGCGATGCCGAGGAAACGCTGTTATTTTCATCCGGATTGCAGGTCTGGGGTACTTGCTCTGTTCAGCCTTCCTTGGGACGGGGGTGCGTTGCAGAGCGTTTAACATACAGCATGTTATATGCACGTGTGTTTGAGTCAGCGGGGAATCAGGCGCGCGCAGGGCTCCCGCAGCACATCTAACAGAGGAAAACATCCACCGTCTTCGCGATTTCAATGCCGGATTTGCACAACGTCAGCTGCGTGAAAAAAACACTGCCGGTGCGTGGATGCACGACGCACGCGCTGCACATTTCACGGAGGACAACAGAAACTTCCACAAACTTCGCGAGTTCAATACAGGATATGCACAACGGCTTGTCCTGAAAGCTGGATTTACAAACAGAAGCTGTTTACGGGCCACAACCTGTAAGTCTGATTTATATTTCATCGATGTGTTTTCCTGTAATAGGTTGTAGCAAGGAAGTAAACAGATGACAACGCTGTTCTGCAAACCAGTCTGTTAAATGCTCATTCATACTTAACGTTATCCGACGAACACCTAACGTTACAAACACTAACGTTAAAATCTCAACAGCGAACCTGGCATTAGTGTAAATGATTCTTTGATTAGAGCTTTTATGTGTTGTTTATCTACAGGCATGCTAAACATGCTTCTGTGTGTGATTTGGCTAACTTACTAGTTAAAGCCAGTGCTTAGTGTTCGTTTTGGGTTAATAGTTCTTGCGACAGATATTTGGCTATAATCGTTCTAAAAATACAAAAGTTAAAGTGCCATTCAGTAGCGATCATTATAGATCCGCAGTCTTTACTCTCGAGGACTGAACAGGTTCTGCTCGATCATCTTCACTCAAATGTTCTCATATGGTTTTATTGACGCCGACCAAAGCACAGTCTACCGGTAAGGTAAGGGGCGTGACGTTTCCGACAACCGTGCACTGCGGTTAGCGAATCAGAACACACTAGGCCAGCTAACCAATCAGAGCCCACTGCGTATTTTTGAGGGACTGGCTTCATACAACCCGGAAAGCATCAGACCGTTTTACAAGGAGGGACAGAGCAGTGTAGAATAAAGGTCAAATATATGAAAAATAAGGCATTTTTTTTCAAAACGAAGCATGAACACATGTTACAGTGCACCCCACAAACACAGTCAAGCCTTCAAAAGAATGTGTTTTACCACCCCTTTAAACTGCAGACTTATCACCCAAGGCTAATTTGCCAACCTGGGGCCCGTTCTTCGTACCTCGCTAACTCAGTTAGCTGGATTTGATTGTTGACGATTTGGCATGATCTTGGATTGTTTGGTTCTTCGAAGCTCATCCTGGACTTGCTGTCATAGTAACAGGTCCGTGAGCTTAAACCTGCTCATGAGCAGGCTTATTTCATGTAAACAGGATTAGATTGCATATTGAGGTGATACTTAAAATCTGTCCCAGCCACTGCTACTTTAATACAAGAGTTCATTACTGAACCAGTAATAATAATAGCAATAATAATAATTTTAAAAAATAATATAAAAATTTTATATTGTAGGCTATATGTAGCCTATATGAGAATGTATAATGTTGTGTATAATACTATAGCCAGACACTTGATTGAACGATTTATTTGGGATGGAATAATTACTTTATATAATTTTATTTTTATTGGTTTAGACACATGTTGTGCAGTTAATCTGAGCCGTGCATTAATTTAAGTGATGACTGATATTATGGGAGTGGCTTGATGCAGCGCAAGAGAGGATAATTTGATCTTGACCCATAAGAAACTTGAATACTGTCACGTTACAAATCTGCTTCAAATTGAATTAAGAATTAAATTACAACATTGAAATAAAAATGTAAAGGATGTACAAATACTGTATAAAATCGTGAATATAAATAATTGGTAATCATGTTAAAAAAAAAACATTTATCATTTATCAATTATAACTTTTATGTTGGTTTGGTCGTTTGGCTGTTTCCTTATAAAGGTTCAGAAATTCGTGGGGGTTTTTTGTGTAATTTGTCAAGTTTTTTGCCAGGTGGCTTTTTAATTAGATGATGTCATTACGTTGCTGTCTTGACGCCAGCCAATCGCTGCATTGCTGATCGTGGTTTCGAGTATCGATGCATCTGCCCTCTTCAGGGAAAACAAGAACGCGCAGTGATCTTAGATAATTTAATCCAGATATTTTAATCCAATCCGCAAATTCGTCTGAAGAACCAAATTAGCCAGACATCAGTTATCACGATTAAAAGATCTGGGATCTGTCAAATCATCTTAGATGTATTAAGCGAGGTACGAAGAACGGGCCCCAGTACAGTAGGTGGCGATAATGCTCCCAAGGAAGAAGTAAACACTTCCCCTGATGACGTCAGTTTGACGACTTGGGCGAGCGCGCGAAAAAAAAAATCACGCTGATCAAAACAGAGATGGCGAGGAGGTGCGTTATGGGTTGTGGCTCTCCCGAGACACTTTTCCCAATCCCCAAAACTCCCTGGTTGCGGTCCCGATGGCTCGAGTTTATGCATTTCGAGGAAGGAGGGATTTCGGAGAGGTCGCGGTTGTGTTCAAAGCACTTCACACGCGAATGCTTCAGAAACTGGACAGCGCACGAGATGGGTTTTGTGAGATATCTGTCATTAACAGAAACGGCTGTCCCGTCGGTGTACACCGTCGGTACCTCACAAAGTTTGACGGTAAGTGAAACCAGCTATGAACTCTTGACATTTTTTTTTTTTTTTGCAACTCTTGAAATGTCTCATGTAATCTTTCAAGAAGCCAAAAGCAGTTTATAAACATCATGCCACGTAACATTATACCTCAGAAAAGCCATTAAACTACCATAAACTCCATAGTAAGCGAGAAAAATGAACCGCAGGGGAGTCTTTTGTTAATTAAATGCATTATATTGCATATTCATTATGTATTACTCATTAACATTTGTTATAAAAAAGGGGCATATAATTGTGTACAAACTAGTTGTTAATTTTGACCTTTAATAAAACCAGTCACAAGGGTACTTTTTTTTTAAAATTGAGATGTATACATCATCTGAAAGCTGGATAAATAATCTTTCCATTGATGTATGGTTTGTTAGGATATGACAATATTTGGCCGAGAAAATCTGTAACCTGAGGGTGCAAAAAAAATTTAAATATTGATTAAATCACCCTTAAAGTTGTCCAAAAGAAGTCCTTAGCAATGCATATTACTACTAATAATACATTTTTGATATATTTACAGCAGAAAATGTACTAAATGTCTTCATGGAACATGATCTTAATATCCTAATGATTTTTGGCATAAAAAGAAAAATAGATAATTTTGACCTATACAATGTGTTGGCTATTGCCACAAATATACCTGTGCGGCTTATGAATTGTTTTGTGCTCCAGGGTCACAAAAGGTCTACTCCTCCTACACTACACGAGGAGCAGTGACTTCAACCCCATCACACTCAACCACACTCACATTTCTGTTTATTTCTCAATGTTTCAGGGTCGAAAACTTGACAGGGTTGAGTTTTTCAACCCATTTTTGAATAATTTTCACTGTTTCAGTAAATGTATACTTACCAATATCATGACAGCTCATAGTTTTGTTATAAATAGAATATTTGATGTAATGTGTCCACTTAAACACTGAAAAGCATCCAATGTCAGAAATGGCAGTCACATCAGCAGCTGTTGTGCAGGCAGATTTGTTGACCCAGTAAGAAGGGCACAATATATGAGAATTAAAATATAATAAGGCAATGTCTCCCTTCAAACCCATTACAGTCTTCATCCCCCGTCACACTATTCTCAACTAATCTTTTGGGGGGAAAATTGGGAAGTCGATTAAAAACGAAGGCATTTCTTGCTGATTATTACCACCTGACATGTTAAGGACTAACACAATAAAATTCTGTTTTTAGTTAAACATCTTAATTGATTTTTTTTTTTAACCATAGACAACAGACACACCATTTGTCTATATTATAGCTATTTTTAAAATGATCATTTATGTTAAATTTGTAGTTATTAAATTGTTATGAGGGACACACAAGCAGTAGGTAGGCCTAGATGTTTGTTTTATAACAGGTATTGTGTAAAATCATTTTAAAAACCAATTCCAATTTTTCCATTACGTGGTTGATACTAAAATGTTTCAATATGAAAAACAAATAAACTGAAAAATATGATTTGTTGGAGGTTTGTTATGTGCCTAATGATATGGGGTATTTAGAAAATGTATTGTATGTAGTAAAAAAATAGTTTAAATATTGCCAAATCCCAGGAATGACCCATGTGTACTGTATATCCAAATGAATAGATATCGAATCAAGATTGAAATCGAATTGCAAGCTTATGAATAAAATCGTAAAATCTATTCTGTTACTTAAAAAACCCACATTAGGAATAAAGCCCTATTCGGACGTTAACTGTTTCTCATGCGGTCGCTAGGTATTTTCATCATTGACAGGGGCTAGTCTACGATTTTATTGCCGTCCGAATCCAGAATGTCTGTTTTTTCCCACCACCTGCTTAACTGTTTTTTGACAAACACAGAATTCGTGTGGTCATTTTATTGCCACCCGAATCCACATCTGAGTTTTCAAGAATATATTACTTCAAAATTCACTGTTTATATCCTTTTTGACCACTGTGGAGCACCGTACAGCTGCAATTTGGATGCATTTTAAAGATCTAGACTTTTATTACTGAAATGCTGGCAAGTATTTTTCAAGAGCAATATTTTATCACCACTCAAAAAATTAAAGGAAGAAAAGCACGTACACATTTGAAATGGGCCGTTATTACGGCAGCAATATATATGTTAAAATAACCGCAGCATTGTTACCTCATGTAAATAAGGCTGTATTAATTTATTTCGGCTCATTTCCATGTGGAATAAAATCGCATCCTTTAGATAAAATACAAGACAGAAAACCATTTCAACTAATGTATGTATATATCTTCCTATTTTTAAACATATTTAAATAATTAAATAATAATTAGAATATTTTCTTATTATTAAATGAAATATGCATTTATTCTTATTATTCCAAGCATATGACATTTTATTTACAGCACACAAATGTTATTGACCACGTGAGCAGTGCGTTCCCAGGTGTGCAGGATCACAAAACTCACTGCTCCACCGTGAATAAATCACCATCCCAATGCACAGGTTTTATCACTGAGGTGGCATGCAAATTTATTTTTACGGACTTCCACGTGAGAAACAATTACCGTCCAAATAGGGCTCAAGTTGAACTCAAAAGTTGGCAATCATCTATTGTCCCCATATCATACTGTAATGCAATTCCTGTTCTACAGCCCCTAACAAGAGATGTGGCCTGTCAATGTGACGCACCGTCTTTGAAGAAGAGTGCAGCGATCCAAACGGTAACACAAAAGCTGAAAAGACGAAGTAAAGGTAAAGTTGCTGTGTTTATCTTCACATTAGCTGAGAATCGTTTTCTTGTGTTGTGTTTCATGGGTTTGATTGTCAAATGTGTGTGTTGACAATTTCAGCGATTCAAGTGAAGCCTGTTAGCCACTCTGTTGGCATCTCTTGCTCTGAGAATGCTGGCACAAGTATTGAACCTCCATGTCTCACATCAACATCAGTTAAAAGGTCACGCGTGGAAGACACCGCATTCAATGACAGCTCAACATGAACCTCAAAACAATCGTCTGATGTCACCTGATATCACTCAAGAGGGCAGTGAAAAGTAAGTCTATATGTGGTAGTGATTCATTTTAATTTTGTATAGACAGGTTATCACTTAATCTTCAGACATGTTGAGGGCATCTAAGGCCCTGTTTACAACTGGTATTAAGATTTGTTTTGGTCGATCGGATCACAAGTAGACGAGGGAGACACACACTCGTGTACATCTGGTGTTTTAATCCGTCTCTTTTGTCCACTTTCAGCCACTTCTGTCATGATTTCTTCTAGGGGAGGATCTATGGGCGGGTAAATGTATGGGCTTTTTGCCAACAAAGATTAAATCCTGTCTGGCTAGCATGCTTCCTATAATGTTTATAGGTCAGTAGGCGGAGAGTAGGTGGTCTGTTGTGGCTTTTCGAACACATTTGACCACATGTGAAGTGGTACAAGAGTCACTCGGGTTTAGCCCTGCGGAACTGGTCTTTGGCCACATTCCGCGTGGACCTTTGGCTGTATATTAAAGGTCCAGTTTTTCCTGATTTTTTGAAGCTTTGATTGTGTTTACAGTGTGCAATATAACATGTGTTCATGTTTCGCGTGTAAAACAAAATGTATTTTTCACACAATTTACTTATCTGTATACCGCTGTTTTCACTGTCCTAAAAACAGTCTCTCCTTCAGAAATACGTAACGAGTTCTGATTGTGCCAGCGGTTCCCGTGTTGTGATTCGACAGCAGCTTAGCGCACGTTGCCCGGAAAGGTCACACCTCTTACCATAACGGGGAGATGCATGCGCTCAAAGTACAGCCCCTGAAGGCCAAACAAAGGTGATTTGACTCCGGGATGAAAATAACAGCGTCTGGACGACATGGCAAAAAACACTCTACAAACGCAACCGAGCGCAACCATGAACGCAACACTTCCTCTTCTCCACGTGGGAGAGCAACAAGACCACGTCCCCTTTTTTGCATATTCTTGTGGGCGGAGGTTAGTCAACAAACTGTTCTACTGACGTAATTAAAGCAGGATGTACAGGGATGTAGTCCAACCCGGCCGTTCGCTGTAGGCTTTGAAAAGGAACTTCTGTTAAATAAAATATCTCGCTTGGCATTGAACTTTGAGCTTTATAATTTTACAGGTATTATTTATGCTCTAACAGCAACATTACACACTAACTAAAGTTTGAAAAATGGGATCACGAAGAACAAGACCTTTAATAGAGAAGTGGATCTGTGGTATAAAAAATAGAACTCTTCCTGAGTTTTGTACATGCCTTTACAGAGTCCGTGAGCTAGCTAAACAAAATCTCAAGAAACGCAAGACAAGATGAAATCTTGGTTTGATCAGAAAGCTAGAGAACAAAGTTTTAACCCTGGTGATAGTGTTGGTGTTGTTACCTGTGTTGGGCGGATCGCTGCAAGCTCGTTATAATCAGGCTTGTGCACAATTCAGAATCCAGTGTTTCCAACACATAGACTAATTTGTGGCGGTGCGCCACAGAATCAACACCGGCCGCCACATATTGTGTGTCGTTATTATTATTATTTTTTTACGCTATTTAAAACACGCAGCGTAGGCTATTCGTCCAGCCTCATTTCCTTTCCCTGCTCTCCCTCCGTCTCTCTGTCACTCACGCGCATCTCTCGCTCTCAAATTGCCAAACCTGCTTTTGATATGAAACAAACAAAGTCTAAGCTTTTAAAATGTTTGTTTTAATACGAAATTCAATAAATAGCTTTTTGGCGCTAATGTGGCATAACAGTTAAAGCCAGAGGCGTTGAAAAACAGAGACATGCTCTGATCTCCCGGCGGCACGCGGTCACGTGGTTCACAGAGCACTCAATAGTTCCAAACAAACCAGCGCTGTCAATACATTTAAATCAGCTTCACTATACAGATATTTGCAGCAATATTTGGTAAACAGTACAGTATAGTGTGCATTGTACGTCAACCATATTTACAGTATCATTTTATTATGGAGAGTGATGGAGATGCAACATTGTTAACATTACTACAGAAGAGTCAAGTTTTAAAATGGGAAAAATATCAAAACTATTATATTTGGTCATTTTTGAGCAAGATGCTAACGGTCTAATCAGATTCAATGATCTATACTAAGCTATGCTGAAAGTGCTACCACCAGACCTGGGGCCAGTTGCATAAACTAAGCCATTATGTTAAGACAGTGTCTTAAGATCTAGTATGAGCCACTAGCTGTTAGGCAAGTGGCATTCAGTCTTACTTTTCGTATCAAATCGTTTTTATGTAACTGATTAAAAAAAATTATGAACAGTCTTAAAGAAAAAAATGTATGTCTAACTTGTAAGACTAGTCTTAACGGATTATGCAACCGGCCCCTGGAGATCGGCTGAATGGATTAGAAAACGGTAAAACTCAACTGTTTAACATTAGGGGAGTTGGAAAATGAGCCTATTTTCAAAAAAAGTGGCGGGTTCATTTAAGATATAGTAAGACATTAATTTAAGATATTGTACTATTGAGAAGGAGGCTTTAGCTTTAGTCCTCGCTAGGGCTGTAACAGTGGCAGTTTTTTTACCTACCAGCGGTTGGGCGGGTAGGGGCACGCGCGCACACACACGCGCATGTGTGTAATATATATACACCTCAATTAAGTAGCCTACATTTTGAAAATATAAACGAGGCTCAAACATCCATTTAAGCAGCCATTATCTTTTTGAATTCAATGCGCAACTTCAATCAGCATCTTATGCGTTGGAGTTTGTGTTTACAGCCGTACAATCTCGATATTAGACATGTTCGAAGTAAAGAAAATGTGGCTGATGCCCTATCTAGGATATGATAGGTGCATAGGAAGTTAGCCTATATGTCTTAAAAAAAAATGTGTTGATATTTTGTTTTGGGGGATGAAGGTGTTACGTAGTTGAACTGGTTATTTCTGTCCTACACTGGTCTCCAATTAAAAATGTTCTAGTGACTGATCACATCTAAATTTTTCAGTTGGCCAAATAGAATTTCTGTGAATTGATGCAATTTGGCCAACTGAAAAATTTAGATGTGACCGGTCACTAGAAAATGTTTAATTGGAGAACTGAATTTTTTTTACAGTGTAATGCTTTGTCTGCCCTCTAGTGGGTGGAAATGTTTATCTCTGTCTTGTTATGAGCAGATTCCTTACACCTGTGGACTGGACGAGCATGGCTATAAGGAACCTCCTTGCTACATCTAGGTGGCGGGACTTTTGCGGCTGTCTAGTTGCGCTCAGTTTTTCCCTGTTCTGTTCTGATCTGTTTATTCGTTTCCCCCCACTTTGTGTTAAGATTATTGTTCGTAAATAAAAAACCCTATTGGATCGAGCCTTTTGTGTTGACCTTCTTTTATGTTACGGCTGTGACCGTAACAGATAATTTAGTAAGATCATTTTCAGTAATTCTAAGCGTCGTGAGGCAGATGTCGACATTGTGATCAAATACAATCAACTTAACGCTCTCCACAGTATCACCCAGTGGATTTAATTATATCTGAGAGTTTTAGTGCTTGGGATTTATCATGGATTCACTGCATTTACAGCCAGCAAAGCAACATCCGATCAACCAAAACGCACCTTAATACCAGGTCAGTTTTGAGATGATAAATAAGATGCCTTATTAGAAAGTATGATATGACTTGCAAAGCTACATCTGATTGTCCAGGCTTTGTCAATCCCTCTATTTCGGAAGTGTCCAGCATGCTGCACAGTAGACACATTTGTAAATGGGACATTTGTATCCATCACGCAGGTGATGATAATTGTAGTACTGACAAATTGGTACAAACATAATTGTTTATTTCTTTATTGCCTTATTGGATATTGTTCATATATACATTTTATTGCTTCGATATTGCACAGGTCTGTTCACACCGCCTCCACAGACACAGTGGAACAGCCAGCCACACATCCGAAATACACCAGCTGGAAATCTGCATTTGTCAGCAGCAGTTGCCTTCAGTTGGGCATCATACAGATCCACAAGGTTTGTCTATTGTGAAAATTAAATAAATGAATTGTATACATTGATCATTAGCTACATTTACATGGACACCTTTTGATTGATGTATCAGAATGTTGTGTTTACAGAAATGCTTAATAAAGTAATCGGGTTGATGTGCATTTTTGTCACAAGCTTCACATCGGAATTTATTTTTATGACAAATATTCAGAGGTTCCTGCTATTCTTCTAAATTGCTTCTTTTCTTTGATTTTGGGTCCTAATTAGGAGACAATGGCACATGAACCGTTGTGCCGTTATGCTTATATTAATCAAGCAGTAAAAACGGCCATTCCCACACCCAAAACAAAGCGTTTGTGGATGAGAGTTTGAAAGAAGGACTGATGGGACGTTGTCCTGCTCCACTTCACAGACAATGAGTGCAAGGAGAACTTTAGAATCACACTTAATTCAACAACAACAGTTGTGCGTCATTACGCCATGTCTACATCATTGCTCATGCGCAGTACTTTCCAGTTTTGGTTTTCAATCCAAAGTGTTTACATGTCCTCTCGATCGGATTACAAAAGGTTTAAACCACGCTTACAATCCGAATTAAATTTTAATAGTAGTGCTTGTAGTCCGATTACATTCGGATTATTATGTTCCATGTAAACGCAGCTATTGTTGAAGATTTATTTCTGCTTATGTCATGTGATCTCTTCCAGGTCCTGTCAGCTTCTGTCTGGAATGTATACGTCCCAGGACAGTTTTTTAATCATCAAAAGGCCTTTCTCCAGCCAACAATCTTATGGCACTGGAGGTCTGAACAAAGACAGTGTGGACAGAGACAGAGAGGGCATTCTGAAAAGGATGTTGTCCTGGGTGGTGACATGATGGCTGATTCACCAGGTTTGTTCATTTTGAGTGAAAAATAATGACATTTAGTTTCATTTGGTCATTCAAACCACAGTATAAGCACTGAAAACATTTCTGGAGCTATGAAGTATTTTGTGCTCACAGTAGAGACATTGGATTAAAATGTTGTTCAATGTGACAAATCTTGCTCAATAAACCAGTAACTTATTATACCCTTTTTAATATATAAAATAATGATTCACATTTAATTAAACCATTCAAATTGAATCCAGGAAACTTAAAACAGAAAACAAAGAATTTGGTAATAAAAAACAAAAATGGAATAAAAACAAAAACAAACATTTCATAGGGCCCTCAACATATTTGTTTAAAAACTTTTAATAGATTTTTGTTAAATTGTATAAGTTTCATTGTTTCAGTTAATTAGAAATTCTTTTTGATTACTCAAATTTAATTTAACCATTAAAATGGGAGAAAAATCTAGAAAAATAAAATAGATTTCACAGGGCCCTACACAGCAACACTTTGATAACTATACAAATTCAAAATGATTGTGCATGTACACATACTCATGGCCTGGTTTCCAGGGCTCCAGACTAACTGTTTTTACTAGGAGCACTGTAGCCCCTAACAACATTTTAGGAACACCAAGCAAAAAAACAAATTCACACCACAACCTGCAGCGCAGTTATTTACATTTTCCCCAATTTTGACTGCATTACTGACAAATGCCTTGGTAATAAATAGACTTAATATACAGAAATTACAATGTGCAGTTTTCAGTTCACAGTGCTCCAGACTAACATTCAGCAGTTTTCTTTTTGCTTCATCTTTCCGGTTGCCAGGTGAACATAGTCAATTCTGAATTTAAGTGGGAAACAAAATTGGCCGGTTTTTATTGCAAAAATAGCCAAATTCCCAGTTTTCCACCACTTGAGGGCGTGGCATACTTTCTGACTATCAATAAACCCCGCCCTCAAGACTGCTTGACAGTTGACTGGTTGATTGCGATTCCATTTGAATTTTGTGAGGGTTGTGGCAGGACGCGGAGGAAGTGAAATGGCAAATGGGTGATTTTCTATTGCTATTCCAAAATGGCAGGGTCATAACACGCAAGTCATTGTAAATGCAATTGCAAACAGGCTTTGCTTTTCCATTTGAAATTTGGCAGTCAGGTAACATACACGCAAAGGAAAATCCAAACGCAATTGCAAATCATGCATTTGTGACCCATTATGTCACAACATATGCGTGCACAAATTGGAAATACAATTTGTATATTATTTGTATAATATTATTTTGTATAGTATACTAATTTGTATAATATTAATAATTAGTCTTAATATGAATTCAAAAGCAAAACGAGTGAAAAAATAGGTATTAGGGAGTGAAAATGGCTAATAAGCCAATTGGGGTCCTCTGCAGCCACCTACTGGTTACAATGATAATTTAATGTCTTTTTTCATTTTAAATAATATATTTTACATTTTCCTACATCTTGAAACTTTTAGTTTTGTCAGGGTACCCGCGGGACCTTAAAAAGTCTTAAATGTCTTTAAATTCAAAATCAAAATTTTAAGGCCTTAAAAGTCTTAAATTCGCTGAAGTATTGAGTTCTAGGTCTTAAATAATTTTAAACAGGTCTTAATTTTCCTACGTCCATGTAACGCTACTCCATTGCTCATTGAAATGCTCCAGCAATGTTTTAGTGTGTGTGTGTGTGTGTTGTTCGTTTTTTTCGCTAGTGAGAGACCAACATGCATCTTATATAGCAGCCAATCAGCTTTCGTGTTATTGGCGCGGGTCTCTTTCGGATTGTACCACAGACACATCAAACGGATTTTATTCTTCAGCTTCAGTTCTCCAGTTCTTCCAGTTCACGCGATCGTGAAAGCAAAGGCGAATCTTTCTCACCTGCCATCTCGTATAATGACCAAATAAAAGTTTGATATTCCCGATAGCACTAAACAAAGAGTTTAAAAAGCGATGGAAACCCCGAACTCATTCGCTACTGACACACGGACTGATGTCAGACTGGCCGCGGATTCTGCATGCGTTTGCCGCCTGTCAGCGCTCGCGCGAGTGTACCGAATCTAGGCACATTCATAGATATCCATATCTATGGGCTCATTACTGTAGCAATCCAATATAGCCTAGCCTATACCCACCCCTGCCTGTGTCGTTAGTATTAATCACACAACAACAACGGGGAAAAATAAACAGTAGCCTACCTAAACTTAAAGCACTGTTTGTATCTGTATATTTAAGTTGTATTTATTTGTCCTATTGTCAAACAAGATTCATGCATTTTGTTTGTTTTATTGCCATGTGTGACTATAGTGCATCTAATATAATGATATGGTAAATGTGGCATCCTAATTATGAAAAAAAAAGAAACATGCACATTTCTGAAAATGACCACCACAAAATCAGTAATTTTGATCTCACAAAAAAATTGTATATACATACACACACACTATCGGTCAAAAGTTTGCGAACGGTTCGATTTTTTTAAATGTTTTTTAAAGAAGTCTCTCCTGCTCACCAAGGCTGCATTTATTTGATCCAAAATACAGCAAAAACAGTATTATTGTGAATAATGTTTTTTTTTTTTTTTTTACAATTTAAACTAACTATTTTATATTTCAATATATATCTTAAAATATAATTTATTTCTGTGATTCAAAGCTGAATTTTCAGCATCATTGCTCCAGACTTTAGAGTCACATAATCCTTCAGAAATCTTTTTTTTTTTTTTTTTTTTACTTTTTTTTTATCCATCAAAGAATCCAAAAAATTTTTTTTACACAACTGTGTTCAACACTGATAATAATCAGAAATGTTTGTTGATCATCAGATCCTCATATGAGAATGATTAGAGATTTAGTGAAGGATCATGTGACACTGAAGACTGGAGTAATGATGATAAATTCAGCTTTGATCACAGGAATCAATGACACTACTATATATTCACATAGAAAATAGTCACAACAGAACTGTCACAATATTACAGCTTTTTGTATTTTTAATAACATAAATGCAGCATTGCTGAGCAGAATGTTAAAACATTAAAAAATCTTTCCGTTCTCAGACTTTTGACGGGTAGTGTGTTTGTATATTAATCCTGGTGGGGTTGAGCTATGAGGAAGTGCAAGATTACTAATACTTACTTAATTTTGCAAGTAATTTTGTGATTCTGCATTTCCTTTTGTACGTTTTTTTTTTTTTAATTGCGTGATATAGGTCTTAAATTTAATTCATAATGGTCTTGAAAAGGTCTTAAAAAGTCTTAAATTTGACTTGGTGAAACCTGCAGATACCCTGTTTGTAAATGGGGACAATCTTTGAAGGATGAACATAATGTTTTGGTCATCACGTTAAAAATAACATTTAAATATTATATTACAGTTTTGAAGAGTTGGAAAAAGATGTGTAGTACTTGTAAGCGTTTGACTATTTCAATACCATAGTTACAGATAGTGTGACTACATTGAATCCATGGTGAATGTTGCTGATTTGTGGACTGAATCTGATCTGATATCTATGGTTTATAACAGAGAATTCTGCGGCAAAGCTGAATTTTTTTCTCACTACATCTCGCAGCGATCAAAGACTTTATATACAGACATTGCAGCAATGTTATTAATACTGTGGCGAATGATTTCTTCACTGGATCTCCCAGCACTGTGTAGTAACCGTGTCGCATGATTGAGACCGTGACTCGCGAGTAGCTCGCGGTGCTGCACTGACCTAGTTTTGATAAACCATCCGTGAAGCACAAATGAGTAGAGCAGTTTCCTTTTGTTTGCCATTTGATGCTGGGCAATATTGGTCAATGACCACAACCGTCTGGTTGCAGTCTGGAGCCCTGATTTCATATGGTACCTATTAACTGTCAGGATTAAAGTCTAAATGTCCAATGTTTTTTACATCTCGAAACATTAGCCTGTCTTTGAGAGAAGGAAAAAATCTAAATTTAGCACTCAGAGTAATGAAGTGTGTGGAAGTCCTCGCATGGCACAGGAAGGTTTGTTGAGAAGCCTCCAGTTTCTGGAATCAGCTGGGGTCAGGGTTGGCACAATCGGCACAGATCGCATTACTCTGTGCGTTCGCTCAGTGCCTGATATGAGACACTTGTTGCACTGCAGTAAACTAGATCAATATTATATTAATAAAAGCTGGATGACTTGTGTTGCTAAATGGCATGCAATTCATTGTAAAATATATTGTATGGTGGAGAAAATGCTGTATTACTGTTACTAAAAATAAAGCTTTCTGATTATGCTGTGTTAGCCACTTGACAAAACAGTGTTGTCTCTGAGGCATGATACAAACATGGTACTCGCAGTAAATCAAGAAAACAGATTCAAACAATAAGACTAACTGTGTTGATCTTAGGGGAATAATGATACACTTGTGTCACGATTCGATATATATCGCGATACTGAACTCAAGGTACAATATGTATCCCGATTTTAAGCCAAAGTAAATAAATAAATAATAATAATATTATTATTAGTGTATTATTATCAGGACCCACAAATATTCCCCCATTATTATACATTATAGTCAACATTATATATAGTCGATTAATGTAATAATGTCACTGAAACGGTAAACTTTCTTTTTTTTCTTTTTTTCTCACAAATTACTCGCGCTGTCAATGCTGGCAGCATTCTCTCCCGGTCCTCGCTATGTCCCGCCTCTCCCGCTATTAATGCACTATACATATAATAATAAACCATCTAAAATGCTTTGAATGATCATACTACTAAAATTAAATGTGATCCGGTGATTTAAATGATGTTTGCGCTTTCACTAAGGAGTGCCTCTTTAAATAATGTTTGCGCTCTCACTTTGAAGAGTGCCGTTCCGGATGATCAATGCAATCAATCACAGTTCTAATCGCAAGAAAATGTGTCAAAATGACCACTCTCAAAATGTAAATGTTTAGCTCATCCAAGAATTTTATCTGCATTTCCTCCCTCATGTTGTTTTCGTGCGTCACGCAATCATTTGAACGTAAGTGTTTACTACAGTAGGCACGTCGTGTTAAATATATTCATCATATAAAGCCATTGTGTCTCTTCAGAAGACTTGGATTTGGACTAGACCACTGGATTAGTTATTTTTACGATGCCTTTGACATTTTTTGGATCTTTTAAGTTTGAAAGGAATAGACTTTAAATGGAGGGACAGAAATCCCTCAGGTTTCATAAAGAATATCTTCATTTGTGTTTGGAAGTTAAACGAAAAATGACATGATGGTGAGTACATGATGACAGAATTTACATTTGTGGTACATTTTGTAAATTTGTGTTTGGGTGAATTATACCTTTATAAATAGGCCTACTACAGCAAGTTGAGCCTTGGATAAAACAACTCTATATCGCAAATCATACCATCAACAGTACATATCCTCACATTTTCATATCGCGATATATCGTTTAACGATCGTATCGTTACACCCCTAGTTGAACTATATAGCAATGATTAGTTTTCTGTAGATGAATGTATCCAATGTACCCAAACAGTTGCTCACCTGTCTGATAAAACGCATAATATATTAAAGCATCTTTGGTGTTTCCATGGTTTCTACAAAATCAAGGGTAGGGCGGATATGATGTAATTGACTGGCGACGCAACGACACTGTCCGTTACACTGGTTACATTTTGTATAATGTAAGTACACAAGTCAACAAAATATATAACATCGTTCTAGTGGATTTTTGGATATTTTAATCCAAAAATCTTTTAATGTGTAAACAATTGACTTTTTTTCTTAATATGTATCATATTTAAATTTGCATTGTAATCGTGTAGTTTAATTTTGATTAAAGAAAAAGAACAGACTGTATTATTCATAGTAATACCTCTGCTCACCTTAAAAATTCTGAATAAAACCATTTTCTGTCTTTTAAAAACATTTTTTTATTATTTAGCTATCATTCAACATTCATAAAGGAAAGCATGCACTATATGCACATTTAATTTAAACAATTACTCAAACTCAAAAGTATTTCAAATGTTTCAAATGTAGTTATGTGAGGACAGCTCACGTTTTCAACAATGGCATGTGATCACCTGGAAAAGTGTAATACGATCCTTTTGGTTTTGAGTTTCACGGCACTACAGTTAATACACTTAAGACTCACTGAACCAAAAATAAAAGACTATTCAGTGAGCCACTTCATTTGGTTCTGTCGCCCAACCACATCAGTTGTGCTTTATGATTGGCAGAATGCCTCTCGATTCTTTTTCCCGACTGAGCTCCAAGAGAAATCCAAGAGTCAGAAGGTTGGAGGGAGTTTAAATTGTCTGTGTATAGCTTTGCTATAATCCAATTGTCCTCCATCACAAGTTTCATGCATCCATTGATTGCCTGCTCGAACCTTCATCCCTCCATAACTTCCTGATCTTCCTGATAGGTGGCCCCAGAAACGGAGCTGTAAGGATCCAGAACCATCTGAGCGCAGCGCACCATTGTAACCAGCAGAAACAAACAGAGCAGGACCAAGAAGAAGAGCGCAAAGCCCAAATCCACATCAACGTCCATTCCAGACGGCGGAAGAGGAAGGTCCATGATTGAGGAATCAATTCTGTTAGTAAGTCAATGAAAAACACATGTTGTATAGTGGTAAACTCCCAAGATATGAGCCTGATTTGGTCATGCCTTTTAAATACTGTGTCCAAGTGTGAGCGCTTCACATAAATTCCTTCTTGTTCCTGACAAAAGCAACCCTAGTCAGTCGTGTTGTGCTTCTGTTGGTGTAAAACAGTTGCTAGTCAGTTCTGTATCAGATGCGTCTCACATTCCAGCACACAACAGTCTTTTCTTCATCCGTTTGGGGGACTTTTCATAATAACACGCGTTATTCAAGCTGCTGAATTGCAATTGATTCTGATCTCGAAATTTCATTCGCGACCGATGAAAAATGAAGACATTTGAAAGAAATACCTTGATGGATGGTGATGGCTGATCCTGTCGGTGGCTCACCCCGCAGTCGTTGGTCAGGGATACGTGTTCTCTTATCTCCGGTATTAGCATGTCTTCCTTTGGCCTGAGAGACATGCACACCAACACTTGGCACCTGTGTCCTCAATGAATTGTTAAACAGGAGATTGGTAACAATCAGGCCTTATATGGGATTAAAACGCCCCTTTAGACTGCGTCAGAAACACTAGATTCCACTTCATGTGTTTCCTGCAACAGGTGAGCTGAGAATGATGAAGGACTGGGCACTGACAGATTTCAGACCGCAAGAAATGACACGTGGCATCAGGACACAGATTGATGGAGTAGCCAGCAACTGAAAGCTTTAAATCTACATGGATAGATTCATGAACTACAATCTAAAAAATAAAGATTTTTTTTTCTTTCTTTGCAGTGATGCCATAGAACAATTTTGGGTTCCCTAAAGAACCTTTAAGTGATCAGTTCTTAAAAGGGTTACACTTTATTTCGATGGTCTACTTTAAACATTCTTCTAACTAAGGCCCTGTTTACAGCTGGTGTTAAGATGCATTTTGGTCGATTGGATCACAAGTGGAGGACACTAAATACAAGTGTAAATGGAGTCGAAAGCGTTTTGAGCTTGTCCACTTTCGATCTCTTTCAGAGGTAGTCGAAAACTCATTTGACCGGATTGCTTTCATAGTGTAGACGCTCATGTGGTCGAATGTGTTCAAACAGCTACAAAAGACACCCTACTCTCCACCTACTGACCTAATGCGTAAACATGGGAAGTGCGTTAGCCAGGCAGGATTTAAAGTTTGGTTTTAAAGTTTGGTTTGATGATGAAAAACGTACCAAGCACAATGTTCTATCACCATTCCTGATTTCTAACACACACTCACTGTGTTCTTGCGGCTCTCCGTATGTTTTTCCGTCGTCTCAGGGCTCGTTCATGTAAATTGCGTGAGCTTATTTTGTCCATTAGACAGGGTTCCTACGCAGTTTGGAAAAGTATGGAATTTGATTTGAGTAATTTCCAGGTCTGGAGAAGTATGGAAAAAAGAAAGAAGAGTATGGAAAAAATAACCGCTGTGTGGTTTCTTGGCTACCACAGAGTAGAGTTTAGATTCTCTGCCCGAGCCCGAACTTGACCCGACCCGACCCACGATATTTCCCGCCACTATCCTCGGGCCAGGCCGAGCCCTTGATCAAGCATTTGTGTTTTTTTTTATTTTTTTATTATTTATTTATTTATTTATTGCAGGGTTGAACAAGGTGACCACAAATAACAATGTACAAAACCATGGTTTGCTTGTGAAAAATAAAGTAAAATAATAATAAATAAAAAAAGATATAAAATAAAATATTAAAGGGGTGGTAAAACACATTCTTTTGAAGGCTTGATTGTGTTTGTGGGGTGCACTGTAACGTGTTCATGCTTCGTGTAAAAACAAATTGCCTTATTTTTCATATATTTGACCTTTATTCTACACTGCTCTGTCCCTCCTTGTAAAACGGTCTGATGCTTTCCGGGTTGTATGAAGCCAGTCCCTCAAAAATACGCGATGGGCTCAGATTGGTTAGCTGGCCCAGTGTGTTCTGATTCGCTAACCGCAGTGCACGTTTGTCGGAAGCGATACACCCCTTACCTTTACCGGTAGATTGTGCTTTGGTCAGTATTAGAAACGATGGCGTCAATAAAACCACACCAATCTGAGCCCGAATCAGACCCAGAACATTTTAGTGAAGATAATCGAGCAGAACCTGTTCAGTCCTCAAGAGTAAAGACTGCGGATCTATAGTGATCGCTACTGAATGGCACTTTTGTATTTTTAGAACCAAATATCTGTGGCAAGAACTATTAACCCACAACGAACACTAAACACTGGCTTTACTAGTGGCCAAATCACACACAGAAGCATGTTTAGCATGCCTGTAGATAAACAATACATAAAAGCTCTAATCAAAGAATAATTTACACTAATGCCAAGTTCGCTGTGGAGATTTTAACGTTAGGTGTTTGTAACGTTAGGTGTTCGTCGGATAACGTTAAGTATGAATGAGCATTTAACAGACTGGTTTGCAGAACAGCATTGTCATCTGTTTACTTCCTTGCTACAAAGTACAATTAACCTATTACAGGAAAACACATCGAAGAAAAATAAATCAGACTTACAGGTTGTGGCCCGTTAACAGCTTCTGTTTGTAAATCCAGCTTTCAGGACAAGCCGAGGTGCAAATCCGGCATTGAACTCGCGAAGATTGTGGATCTTTTCCTCCGTGAAATGTGCAGCGCGCGCGTCGTGCATCCACGCACAGGCAGTGTTTGTCTCGCACATCTGACGTTGTGCAAATCCGGCATTGAACTCGCGAAGATTGTGGATGTTTTCCTACGTGAAATGTGTAGCGGGAGGCGCGCCCGTCGCGCATGATTCACACTGAACCGCTCATGAATTGCAACGGACGAATATTGTCCATTATGTCACATTTTCCAGTCTTCTCCTCCGACCCTGTCTGTCTCGTGCTTTGTGATGGGCAGCATATATCTGAGACCTGTTCCCCTCTGTCTCAAACACATGCATATAACATGCTGTATGTTAAACGCCCATCCCCAGACCTGCAATCCGGATGAAAATAACAGTGTTTCGTCGGCATTGCAGCAACACCACTCCTGCCTGTAGCCTACCACTATACCACAACAACAGCGATACAAAATGGCCTCACCCCCCCTTATTTAACATTAACGGAGGAGGGGTTTATGTAAATATTGAGCCTGTTGATGTCACCAACCCTGGAGGAATGTCTGTAGTCGCCTACTGGCCGTTTGCTGTAGTCCTTAGAAATGGATTTCTTTAAAAGCAAATATCTCCCTTTGCTTTAAACTTTGAACGTTGTAACTTTGCAGATGTTGTTAATGCTCAAGCAGCAACATTACACGCTAGCTAAAGTTAGAATAGTGAAATCGTGGTTTACCACCCCTTTAACATAAATAATAATAAAAATTGGGGGGTGGATTGACAACACCAGCACAGCTCCAAGCATTTGTGTTTTTTTAATCATTACTTTATTAGCCTAATTGGGTGGGCAGAAAGCTATGCCATAATCAGAAATAATATATATATATTTTTAGCAAAGTAAGAACTAATACTACAACTAAGAAACAAATGTGTACAAAGTTGCACAAGTCAGGATTAGTCTAAAAATGCAGGTTAAACTCCCAGCACATGAAGTGATGAAGCGCTGCATTCTGAACAGAAACGCTCTGAGACGCCAGTCATGAGCTGCTCTCGTAAACGGTGTGCTTTGCTTGACTATTTATTTTCGTTTCGAATTGTTTCGTTTAAAAGATATTTCAAGCTTTCTATACACAAATTTCTAATGTCTGTGAGGCAAGTAGCTGCTGCGTTTCGGTTTATTTATGAGACGTGTTCAAGAGCAAGACAAGTGATCGCTCGGGTGCCTTCATGTCACGATTATTGTGTGCTATAGCCTATTTGCTTATTTATTAAATCCAGGCAATTGGCTGATGAAACATTGATTAAAATTAAGATACAATTCATACAAAACAAATTCACTTTAAAGAAAGGCTTTCTACAAAACTTCATTTCTGACCCACTCACATCTTTGCACTTTTCATAAGTCAAAGTCAAAGTACCTTTATTGTCCCACAAGGGGAAATTGGATTTGCAGCAAATGCTCCACATAAAACACATAAACATACAACAACACTCACCAACAAAGACCAACCAGCATAGAAGGAATTCACAATAACGCCCAATGTACACAATGTGCAAATAAATAAATAAATAAAATACAGAACATGATCAAGTGCAAAAATGCAACTTGCAAGTTATTATAAAGTACTAAGTGCCATTAAGGTGCCTCACAGCTGACCGAATAAAAGATATTTGCATCCTCTTTGTTCTGCATCTAGGAACTCGATAGCGCCGCTCAGAGGGCAAAAGCTCAAACTCTGTTTTTAGGGGATGATCCTGTGAATGAGCAATGACTCTAATTTTCCTCTGGACCTGTTTTGTGTATAACTCCCCAGGTTGAGCCTGACTCCTCCTGAAAAATCTTGCTCGCCACTTTGACCAGACTACCAAGTCTGTTTTTATTTGTCAGGGAGAGGCTTCCAAACCAAGCAGCTATACAAAAAGATAAAACCGTTTCAATAAAAGCACGATAAAACAGAGTCATCATTTCTGAAGAAACATTAAAAGTGTTCATTTTCCTAAGGAAGTACAGTCTTTGTTGGATTTTCTTTGAGACCGCGTCAACCAAAGGTTCAAAACACAGTTTGTTGTCTAAAATGACTCCAAGATATTTGTATGTCTCCACGAGCTTAATGTCCGTGCCTTTAATAACCGTGACTGTAAAGGGAGGTCGTGTCCTGCGAAAGTCAATGACCATGTCCTTAGTTTTAGATACATTCAGCTGTAAAAAGGAACTATCGCACCACTCTGCAAAGTCACTGAGAACTGGCCCATGGCAGAAAATTTAGGGGCGCACCCCATAAATCAATATGCTAACCAATTCTACTAATTTCCACTGTATTACTAATAAATACTTTGATAATAGATGCAGAAATCACAATGTGCTGTTTCAAATTCAGTGTCACATTTTATTGTGCACTTTTTAAAGATGCAACAACAAGGTAAACTGACAGCACAATCACTGTCATGACAGTACAAATATACCATACATTCAGAAAAAAGTAACTTAGTAACCTTTCGGTCGTTTCAGTTACAAACAATACTTAACAAATGTATGTAAACATTAGGGGCACTGGCCAATAACATTCCACTAGAACAAGTAGGCCTAGACAACGTGTGCCTTTATTATCTCCCCCTTAGAGCAGATCCTCCTGTGTTCCACTAGGAGGCTCAGAAGGCCAGCCCTTGTACTTTGGCCTCCTACACCTTTTACCCTGACTGAACCATGTTTGTACAGCTTCCTTGGCATCAAACTCTTGTAAACTAGGTCCCTCCATGCTAATTCGAATCAAGTCTTCCACAGTGTCTACATGCAGGGACCCCCTGACATCAGATTTAATCCTCTTCTGAGCAGAAAATCCCCTTTCACATATAGCAGAGGAGACCGGGAGGACCAGCATGATGTGCACAAGATGTAGGATGTTCTACAAAGAATGGATCATTAGTATAGCTTTTATTTAATCAAAAAGTAATAAGTACTAACTAAATTAACAAGGATATGATCATAATGGGGTACCTTGTAATCAGAGCAGAATGGCAACTTAGTTACCATCATCCCCCTTAAGGCATGGTAAGACTTGTCCATGTAGTTCCTAAAGATGAATGTCTTCATGGATTGATACTCCTCTCTTGCCAGATTGAAATCACAGCCATTTCTGAAAAGAGTGAAAGGAAAAACTAACCAAACAATAGGGCTGAACGATTTTGGAATAAAATCTAATTGCGAATTTTTTATTTATTTATTTTTTTTAACCAATATTGCGATTGCGATTTAATATGCGATTATTTTTTAAACTCTTTATCTTCTGTATTATTCAACAATACATTATTGTATATTAATGGTGGAAATCTTTAATTGGTACCTCACAATCCGATTCCGATTCTGGGAGTCACGATCCGATTCCAAAACAATTCTTGAAATTTTTCCTTATTAATTAATCTTATTAATTTATTAAAAAATTAAAATGTTTTTTATTATGATATATGTAATTATAAGCTTTTTAAAATAACTACACATTATAACATTTTAATTAAAACAATTGCATGTTAATAATTTTAAATATATAAACTAATATAGCTGCAAAACATAAAGTAGTAAATCATAAAGAGAAACAAAAAAACATATTGCAAGCAATGAACAAAGAGTGCTTTCAGTAGGCTATTTAAAGGGGGGGTGAAATGCTGTTTCATGCATACTGATCTTTTTGCGCTGTTAAAGACTTGGATTCCCATGCTAAACATGGACACAGTTTCAAAAGCTAAGGTGGACGTTTGATGGGAGTATTTCTTTGCCAAAATTAGTACTTCCTGTTAGTCATAAGTTTCGGAAAGTTTTTTTCGATCATGGGTCCGCTTGACGTCAACAGGGCGGAATTTCCTTGTATAGGCCGTACGGACAATTCTACCGGAAGAGCGCGCGAGAGAGAGAGAGAGAGAGAGCGCGTGAAAGCAACAGGCTACGCCCATCAAAGCGCTGGCTCTTAGCCAAATAACCCCGCGTTAATGCAAAAGTGGATGGAATGTGCTTTTCCGGATCAGCAACTGAGTTGCGCAAATATTTATGTCTGTTCCCTGCATTTCGGTGCCGATTGTTTTATAAACAAGGCCCAGTTCGACGCCGGATTTTCAGATCGCCTAATACTGAAGGATGGAGCGGTCCCAACGGTAAAGGTCCCAACGTTGGAACCGCAGGCAGTGAGTAAGACTGCTTCAAATGTCTGTTTTTGCCTATGCCCATCAAGTAGCCCAAACATGATCACGTATTGATCAATGGAGCATGCGATGTATAGTGTGTACATTTGTTTAGCTGGCCACTATATGTGTATGTTTGTGTATTGTAAAAACACTCCAAACAACAATACACAAAGAGTGGGGAAATATGTTGAACTAAATAAGCGCGCTTCTTCATTCAAATGCGCTACTATTCCATGTCTTTCTATGTAAACACTAGCCTGACGCACAAAACCAGTCCAATTACTACAAATCATGTCAACACAAACCACGCGTAAACACACACACACACACACACACACACACACACGATATAATTAAAGTATAAATGTGTAAATAACACAAGCCGCTAAGCATATTATATAGTTAGTGTAACTTATACCACATAGAGATGTCCTGCTCTAGTCGTTTTTGCTGCTGCTCCTGTTCAACTTCAGCCTCTGGGTCTGATTCCGGATCGTAGATGTATGGCTGTATCTGATTAAAAGCCATTTTTTATGTTGAATAAAGTTTTTTCACGCTTTTAGGGATGACGCAGCTTTCAGACGCACTCAACACAGTAACAGCGGCGCGCGCTCGACATTCTTTAGCTCCGCCCACACGATACGCCCCCAGCCGCACGGCTTTTTTCGGAAAGACTCGGAACAGCGCATCTTCCTTTTATAATTTTAATAAAAATAAAGACTTTTCGGAGATATGCAGGATGCAATGCTACTCTATAGGTACTCAAGATTGACATGAGACTGACTGAAACTGAGTGTTTCCCCCCCTTTAAGAGTGTCTGAAATGAGTGATTTTTCTCTTTCTCAGCTTTACTGTTGTTTGATTATTAATCATGACATCATAGACAGCGGGAGACCTGCATTCACACTAATGCACAGATCTCTTTTGAAATATAAGATGTTTTTGCCCTGTCTGTTTAATTCATTAGACATTACTGATGGTGTTTACATTAATTTTGCGTCATAAAAGCATTTTGAGACGCGCACAGACGCGTGCTCGCGAGCACTCTTCACAATGTGCCGCGTGAGCATTTGAAATGGAAAGCCTTCTGTCAGTGAGTTTCTAACGACATGAATGAAGCCTTCGTTGCGCGTTTGTAAGGAAAATACCGGCGGGCGAGAACACACTGTAAGCGTGACATCAGTTTCTCACAGCGCTTATCCTGTGCAAAGAAGCCTGCGAATGTCATTGCAATTCGCGCCTTCAACCTTTCCGAACGTTATGACATATTATTTTATGGTTCGTGCGTGATTGTGTGTGTGTGTGTGTGTGTGTGTGTGTGTGAGAGAGAGAGATATATAATGGAAGCAATCAGAATACGGGTGTTTTTAAAACACACGCAGCGCCACCGCGCACCTGCAGTTAAAATCTAAGCTCAGAATCGATCCAGAATCATTGGAGAGATGATAGTAGCCTATAGTAGGAACAACACCATATTAGATAGATCAAACTATAACTGTCTTGGCTACCTTGCACCAAGGAGTTACAGGAAATAAAAGGGAGGGATCATATTTGCAAAATACCCAGGACTGGATACAAAGTATCTCAAAGATCAAAACAAAGAAGAAAGGAAAAAACAAACAAAATACTAGAAATCCACAAATATACTCTTTTATAAGTGATGGTTACATAAACAAACAAACCATATAACAAAAAAAACAACAACAACCGTGGCCTGTTATAGGAGGGTTCTGGAGTACTAATTAGTGATTGGAACAGGACATCAAATACCAGTTTCGTAAGGATGAGATCAGTCTTTGTTAATAGTTGGCAAGACGATGTCTAGATGTCCTTATAGAGAAGGTATTTTCATTACAATCCTTTGTTCAATAGCTTAACCACATCCAAAGGTACTCAAACCAGTAGGTCCTCTGGCAAATAATCCAGGATTAAGTATGACATAAAAATCCTCTACAAACAAAAGAAATACAACAAGTTACCTCCTCATTCGTAAACAAGGAACTTAAATTCAAACAATATACTGACAAAGAATGGATCTCCAACTAAATCAAAAATATACAAGGAACAAAACAGGGAATAAAGCAACACTTACAGTTGGGCAGCAAACAAACAGTTTCCCAAACAAGGATTCAAAAGTGAGTGCAGCAGACGGCAAACCAAACTGGTTCTTCTTCTGTTACTTCTCAAATTTATACAAAACATGGAGTACTACTAGTGACCCCTAGTGATGAGGATGAACATAGCCTCCCAGAAAAGATAGAATGCCTTGTAATAGGCTGTGACTGTTACAAAACACAAATAGTTTTTTTTTTTTCTTTTAGGCCAGGCATATGATCTGTGTAACGTGCCAAGTTTATGCTTCTTCTGCAGACTTTACTCTTGCGTGTCACGTGACCAGACTGTAATCGCAGCCTTTGCGGTTAGGAAATCGCGTTATAGCATATCGCGATATTATCGCAAATGCAATTAATCGTTCAGCCCTACCAAACAATCTAGGTTAAGGGTCAAAGTAGATGTTTGACATGTTGCTCTGTTAAACTTTTTATCTTAAAAAGAGTCACTAACCTTGTTAAGACAGAGGAAAAGTGGTCTAGCAGGAAGTCCAGCTCATCTGTAGCATAGTCTATCAGCTCTCGTTGCTCTGGCCAGGAATCATGACTGAATATCTTGAATGCCTTCACTGCCTTTGCTGATGCTGATGTAGACTCTACATCTATCAAGGAATAGAAAGACAGAGTTGAGAAAAAGACAAATGAATGTGTCATAATGATAGCTTATCTTATTTTCACAGATTTTTTTTTAAATAATATAATTCTGTGCTTTCACTTACGAAGCAGGCTGCTGAATCTTTGCTTCAAATGAAGCAAAGTGCAGTCGATGGTTGCTCTCACTGCTTGTTGCAGCTTAGGTGTGCTTGCCATGGAGTCCTTCCTTTCCCAGCCCAGCAGCTTCACCTTTGTTGGTGATTCCCTGAGTTCACAAAACATTCAACATTTAGACAAGAAAAAAAAAAATCATCTCCAAAGCTAAAATTTACTTTAAAATGTTTTTTTTTTTTTTTTTTTTAAATGCTCACCTGATACTTGTACAAAAGGTGAGTCTCCCCCTCACCCTCTTGTTGTCTTCTCTTGGCCTGAAGGTCTGCCAGTAATTCTGTCAGCCTACCACCCGGCTTGCATCTCAGTGACATGGCCTCAATTGTTGCAAGGAGATTCTCAATCCCATTCACAGCCTGTAAAACATTTTCCTTGTTAAAAACATATTCTTCTTAACATGTCAACATTACCTGAGGCAAAATAATATCTTTGGAGAAGTAGGCTGAATTTACTTATGGCCTCAAACAAGTCAGCCAAGAAGTGACAGAAACCCACAAAGCTTCCATCTTCCATCATCTTCCTGCAAGACATAACCAATTACTAACCACCAATATCCAATAATTTGTATGCCTCCCAAATATGAAATGATAAATTGAAATTAAATCCTTGAGACCTTCCTTGATCTCCCAGCAATATCAGCATTGGTGGATGATGCAGTCAAATGTTCCATGTGGTAATAAACTGCTGTGAACTGGCCAGGGTTCTGCACATGTCTATCCTTTCCTCCAGGTTTTAGCAAGGTTTGCAGGGCCCGGTTCACATGTGGTAGCCAGCGTGTCCCACTGACACTACCTGGTACATTTACACGAACACCCAACTCCTCTCCAAGTGCTCGTAGTTCTCTCATTGACTTGCTGCTAAAGTGATATGTCTTCCAAACCATGTTAAGGAGATTGTAGACATGATCCACCATCGGAATTTTCCTTTGTACAGATAGCATTGCCAGCTCCAGTCTATAATTATAATGAATTCAACTTAAACTTCTAACTTGTCCCCATCGATCATGATTGATAAATATGGAGCCTCCTTGATTTTCGTTTAAGTCTTCCCCTTCAGAGTATCCGCAATTATTCAAACGAATTGTGTGTATGCTGTATCATTTTTGTATGTTTCGTTACGTTTTAAGCCATTCTTCCTTTAAAGGTCGAGCTGGCTTTTGAATTTGGTGAAGGGTAGTTCCTCCTTTGCAATGAAGTAGGCTGTGTTAAATTTCAACATCATCTCTGCCTCATCTGCACACTGATTTACAGCCACTTGTCTTCTAAAAGCAACCGGCAGCGGCGTTGCTTTTTGATTTATTAACATGTCACGGCATACTTTATGCTTTAGGCTAAGATTGTGTTTAACTAGCGTATTGTGTTTAAACTGCGAAGTGCCTGCACTGTCGGCAAACTTCGTGTTCCCCGCAGTTTTGGGGTAGCAACTGCAACATTCGCAGCTCATGGAGTTAGTCTCCTTACAGTACCTCAACCAGCTGAATTCTTGCAGCCAGTCTTCCCGAAAATGGTAGGTTCGAGCCTTTTTCGCCACACAAACCTCTGACTCATCATCCGAATGTGACACTGTAGACCTTGGCACTGGCACACTAGCCGCGGGTCGGAAAAATGAATCAATAGTTTGCTTGCTCATTGCTCAGACGCACATAGCAGGTTGTGATATTTGTCTCCGACTCTCCGTCTCCTTCCCACAGATGTTTACACGCGCTCGATTATCTCTAGGACCCTCCCCCTCCACACATTAGCCACTTACAATGGCCATTCCCTATTCTTCTCACACTCATTGGCCTGCCACACATTCTGGATTCATTGACGTTTAACTTCCACGTTTAACGTGTAACGGGGTGGGGGCAAATTTATTGGTTGCACATGTGCGACTGGATGTAAAATTCAGTTGTACATTCTCAAATTTTAGTCGCAAAATGCGACCATTTGGTCGCACTCTGGAGCCTTGCATGGTCTCGCTCATTCCCTGATAGCAGGCTGACAATGACAGAATCATCAGCAAACTTAAGTCTTTATCTATCCTGGTACAAACTGCGACACTGGTTTGTGTACAGGATTTACAGGAGAGAAGATAGACAGCAACCTTGGAGGGAACCAGTGGATATAAAAGTGACATCAGATAGGGTGCTGTTGGCCGTCACACTCTGGGATCTGTCTGTTAAAAAATCTAATAACCAGCCCACCAAATTAAAATCAAGGTTAAAATCCGCAATCAGTCTCTCAGCGAGCAGAAAGGGCTGAATGGTGTTAAAAGCAGAAGTAAAATCAACAAATAAAAGTCTGACATGAGTCTTTTCTCTATCCAGATGGCTAAAAATAAAGTGCAGTAGTGTGATCACAGCATCCTCCACACCCCTGCCAGACCTGTATGCAAACTGCAGTGGATCTAACTGATCTCTGACAGTTCATTTAAAATGAACTGAAGATATGACCGAGTTGATCAGCACATGTTCTTAATAATTGCCCACAAATATCATCTGGCCCTGGACTTTTTGATCTGGTGTGCCTGAAAATGTTAGCCACAGTACTACTGTCAACAGTAATGGATGGAGCTGCCTGTGTGATAGCCCTGATACCTTCCATTTCATCATCAAAATCTGAATTGTTAAATCGAGAATAAAATGCATTAAATTCATCAGCCAAATGTTTATCAGATGAAAAACCATCCAGGACACCTCTGTTGGCTTTATCATTAGACCCAATCAATGTTTTCATACCATTCCAGGTTTTCTTTAAATTATTACTTCTTAAATCTGCCTCAATTTTTTCCTTATACCTTAATTTAGCTTTTTTAATTTCAGCCCTGATCTCTTTTCTCACAGTCCTCTCTGCATTCACATTCACAACAGTTTTTCGTTTGATTAGCAAATCTTTAATGTCCTTAGAGATCCACTGTTTGTTGTTTGGATACACCTTGACTTCCCTACTCGGGAGAATAGAGTCTTTGCAAAAAGAGATGTAACTGCAGACAACGTCAGTAAGTTCATCAATATCAGAACAGGAGTCCTGAAACACTGTCCAGTCTGTGCACTCGAAGCAGGCTTGAAGCATTGAGGAGCTGTCCTCAGTCCAGACCTTCACCTGTTTTCTGACAGGCTTCTCCCTCCTCAACACCGAGGTGTAGGCGGGTAAGAGGTGGACAGAGTTGTGGTCAGAGGCGTGGACATATATGCGCCTTTAATGGAGCCGTAGCACAGATCAAGAGTTTTATTACGACGTGTGGGGCATGTTACAAACTGATAAAAGCTGTTCAGTGTTTTCTTTAAGTTACAATGGTTAAAATCGCTGAGAATAAAATTAGGAGCGGCAGTGGAGATAGACTGAAGTTTGTTTACAGTTTTAAAAACAATGTCCGCGGCGGACTTGGCGTCAGCTTTGGGGTGGATATAAGCCACAGTCACAAAAATCTGGGGGAACTCTCTGGGGAGATAGTACGGCCGTAGTGACACAGACAACAGTTCAATGTCACAGTAAAATTGCTGCACCATCTGCGATTTATATACAGACAGACCCCTCCACCCAGCGTTTTATGTGTTACCTCACTGTCTCGATCCAGGCGCAGAGGGGCTCCAAAGCCGCTGATCTCCAGTGCCGAGTCCGAATCCGACTCAGTGAGCCAAGTCTCTGTGAAAGCCATAAGACACGCATCCCTGTAGTCCCGCAGATGCAAAACATTTGCCCGTAGTTCTTCAATCTTATTCCTGAGGGACTGCACATTAGCCAGTATGACTGAAGGCAAAGGGATGCGATTCCTGCTCAGTAGCTTCCTGGTTCGCTGTTTCACACCACCCCTTTTCCTGGTTTGGCCTTGTTTTGTGAAGTTAATGTTTCTACCAATAAGTAATTCCAGAGGCAGATTCCCAGTCAGTGAATTGATGTTGAAGTCTGTCACGGCAGGATAGCACCATTGTAATCCCAATAGGAATTCACGGGTGTATCAGAATGTGTGCTGCTGGTCGCTCCAAACAAAGTTTAAAACAGTCTAAAAATAGGGTGTAAAAAGTAACTTCCATCCCTCAGATACTAAATGTTCATGAAACAGACAACATTAAACAGCACACCACAAAGGGAAATTAAAACCCTAAAAGACGTTTAAAACACAATAACACGGACACGAGCTAAAGCTGCTTGTCGCCACAGAACAGCGCCACCATAATCAATATAGCCTAGATGAAATTTAAAAATAATATTATATTTAAACATAAATATGAAACAAAATACATTGTTTAATGGCTACAATAAGTGTAGTAGGCTACAGTATTGATAAATGTCATGTCTGAGTGGGATTTGAGTGAACGTCATTATCAGTGGCGTAACTTAGTAATGATGGACCCCAGTGCAGGTTATTACGACGGGCCCCCTGGTCTGCACATTTATGAAGCACATACAAACACACACACACACTGCGCTCTAGAAGGGAATATATGCAAATTTGTGTGCCTAACGTACTTCATTTAGACCAACACTTATCAGTTTCTTATATTTAGTTGAACAGTTCTCTTTGCGTACACCTCTCTCCAACACACGCTACAGTGGCTGTGCTGTTTGCGCCTGGCCGCAGAAGCCAGATGTACCAAATCAGCACTATGGTTTTGAAATTACCGCAACCTTTTTGGTATTTTTAACACAGTAACCCCAGGAAACGCAGCAACTGCATTCCTCTACGAGAGGCAAGAGACTAAATGAGACAAAAGAGGTCCGAAAAACTTATCAACACCAAATAAGTCCCAAATGATGTCCCAAAATCTGGCTAGCTTTATAAGTAACTTTATTGTGTCATCCCTGACAGGAAATTTGGACAGCTGTGTATTACTATGTGTTAAATAAACTTAAACACACACACACAATTTAAAATCATACACACATATATACACAATGAAACAGCCCTAAAACAAGAACAGCCTTTTAAATGGGGGCATGGCAGCTAATAAGATACGCCAAATCCTTTAAAAAAGCATCTGTACTGTACTGTACTGTCACCTATTTGAGTTGCGTCCGACGAGCCTTTCGCTGAGCAAAATCATCAACAATGTCCTTAATGTCCATTTCACGAGCTCTGATGCGCTCAATTGATAATATAGCCAGCCCACTCAATCTCTCCTGACTCATGCTGCTCCTCAGATAAGTCTTTATCAGTTTAATTTGGAGAAGGAGCGCTCGGCTGCTGCCACTGACACAGGTAATGTCAAAAATAATAGCAGGGCAGTGCATACCTCACCATAGGAGGAAGTTATGGAGTGATGATCAACAATCAACATCTTGGCAAGTTGGTGGATTGAGGACTGCTGAGCAATTTCTGCTTTAAAACAGGCCCTGAATGACAGTAGTTGTGCAGGAAATGTAAATCCTATGTCCCTGTTGTAGTGGTCAGACAGACGTTTTGCCTTGACACACAGCTCGTCATCACCTGCGAGCTCAAGAGTCATGGGCTGTAGGGCCTCAAACATGTCAGAGGTTGCTCGCATACTGTTGAACCTTTGAGAAAGCTGGTTGATTATTATGTCCAAATTAGAGTTAAAAATGTTGACTCTGAAATAACGTTCTGCGTTGGACAGGCGCTCATCTTCACACAATTCATCATAATGACGTTTCATTCTTCTGACTCTCATATTTTCGAAAGTTGTCTGAGATCCCCATTTTTCTGCGAGCGTCTGTGCTGTCAGCTTTGCCTGGTCAAAAGCACCACGATACTCAGACATGTTCTGAATGGCGTTGTCCAGCAATGTCACGGCTTTCTGTATGTCAGCGTTTGTAGCTTGAAGCATTGAAGATACAGGATTCACATTCTCCAAAATTTTAGTCTGCAGAACCACTAGAAAAATGAAAGTGAATTTCTCCATTTTTTTTCTTTATTCCTGCTGCTTCAACACGCTCATTCTTCTTGTCACTTGTCAGAGATATTTTAGTCAGTGCTTTCATTACATCCACATATCTGTACCGTATAGCCAAAATGGATTCATATCTAGAGGACCAGCGGGTGGGACATAGTCGCTTCAGAGTTACACCTGTGGAGTTGATGCCAGTGAGCATGGCCCACCTTTTAATACTGTGGCCAAAAAACACATACAAATGTTCAATGGTGTCATAGAACTGTGCAACTTCTGGAATGTTTTTTACAGCATCATTCAGCACTAGGTTCAGGTTGTGTGCCGCACAGTGTACATACGTTGCAAGTGGCTCTTTTTCCCTGATCCTGGCCTGCACTCCCGCATAGACGCCGCTCATATTGGCTGCTCCGTCGTATCCCTGCCCACGACATTTAGAAATATCAAAGCCATTTTTTATGATGCTATCAAGGATTTTGCTTTCCAGTTCACTTGCAGATGTGTCAGATGTTTTCTCAAACCCGAGAAAAGCTTCAGTTATTTTGATGTCGATTGCTATGTCCATTGGGTTCCTCACTATGGTGACACATCTGTACACTTGACTAAGTTGGTCTCGCTTGGACAGGTCTTGTGTGGTGTCCATAATAATTGAAAAAAATGGTGCTTGGTTGATTTCAGCCGTAATCTCCTGCTGAACACGCTGTGACAAAATATAAATGAGCTCATTTTGGATGGAGGGGCTGAGGTATTTAATTGACCCCTTGGGCCGTTTGATCAGCTCTTGTAGCACAGGATCATAGTTTGCCAGCAGCTCAATAATGGCAAGGAAATTGCCACTGTTTGGCTGTCCCAAAATGTCTCTGTGTCCCCGGAACGCTAGGTTGCACGAAGCCAGTGTGAGCGTCACATTCACAATGCGTTCCAGCACTCGTCTCCAAAAAAGTGCCGCATCACGCATGTCCCTCTCCAACTGCGCATCAATGGTACCATTAAGCTTCCACTGTTCATGCACCACACAGGCTTGAACATGAAACTGAGAGGACTCATGTAGTTCGATTTTTTTTTTTTTTTTTTTTTTTTTTTTCAGTCAAATGCCCCCAATCTCTGACTCCCTTCACCCATGCATTAGTGTAGTGGGGTGAACTGCAGTCTCCAAATAGCCAGCAGGGTTCACAGTATGCACAGTCCAATCTGGGGGAATAGCAAAGCCAGCTGCGCGGCAGTTTAATGCCGGCTTTTGTTTTTTTGTAATAAAACACCTCTGAAAAACAACGGTTCTGCTGATTTCTGGGGAAAGGACCTATGGGTCTACACGATCCTGTAGTAATTATGTAACGTTTTATTGTAGGATCTAGGATGTTTTCATCAAAATGTCCCCTATCTGTGGGGTAAAGCAGACGTGGTTGTGGCTGGTGTTCCTGCTCAATTTCTGTCCGCGCTGTCACTAACTGGCGTCACCTTAACTTGGTCCGGATCACCACTAGTCCTGGCTTCAATCCTCTCAGGTATTACACCTGAACTGCCTGGTTCTGACTCTTTGCCCTGTTGCTCTGTATCTGTCTGGCACAGCTTGAAACTGAAAATGAAAATATCAATAAATTTATTATCTAAGGCTAGAAATAGGCAACATCTACAACCAGTGCTTGAAGTGGGTCACTATGCACCGGTACGCAGTACTGGCACTTCTCACATGTTGAGCGCCCACACCGAAACATATCACCCTGTAGCCCAAGACTGGTTTCACACTGAAGCTAAGCAGGGTTGAGCCTGGTCAGTACCTGGATGGGAGACCAACTGGGAAAAATAGGCTTCTGCTGGTAGAGGTGTTAGTGAGGCCAGCAGGGGGCGCTCACCCTGTGGTCTGTGTGGGCATTTATTTTCAATTCAAATTGAGAAAATATTAGAAAAGTGGAAATAAAGTGTCTAACGTGTTTAATAATAAGTGTTTCTTGGTTAGGGGTAGGTGAACAGACATGTGCAGAGACGATAAAAGTGAGTGGGTCTAATATCATTGGTCGTAAAAAACACACACACAATGGTTCCGACGCCCATGAGTACCGCCGGCACTTTATTTCATCCACTTCAAGCACTGTCTACAACGCTATTAATTAGCGCTATTATAAATTATTAATAATAATTTATTTAGGTCTACTAGTAGCCTAGCCTCAACAAAACCTGACGTTGCACAATACATATCCATACCACACAAAAGCTTAACGTTATGATTATTTACACCAACATTAGCTAGCTTGCTCCTATGACTAGACTGTCTACCTGCTAGAGCTACATGAGGGCAGCGTTGTAGTTGAATCATGCTGAACCGATGTTGATGTAGTAGTACAAATATTGCTGCTGGGAGACTTGCGCTGGTTAGTATTGGTAAAAAATCCAAAGGAATCTAATTTTGGAAGCTTTGCAGTCTTCTCCTCCTGTTCTTTTCTCTCCTGTCTCTTTTTAGAACCACTTTTATGTTTGAATGGCATAGCTGCTCTCGCACTTCAGTCTCAGCTAAGCTGTTTGATTTTGCCGCCGGAGTATTGTCGCCTTGTCACGTGATCAAATAGAGATTTATGAATGGACCATTTTCACGGACTGCGATGACGTGTTTCCACAGCCGTCAACATCGCAGATCTAGTACATTTTCCTAGTTTTTGTTTTTTGTATTCTGTTATTACTTATGTATTGTTTTGAACACACACACACATATATATGCATACATATATATATATATATATATATATATATATATACATATATATATATATATATATATATATATATATATATATATATATATATATATATATATATATATATATATATATATATATATATATATATATATATATATATATATATATATATATATATATATATATATATATATATATATATATATATATATATATATATATATAAAGTATTGTTTTTTTATATCTTTTATTATATGTTATAAATTAATTTAAAATGTGTTAGAGCCTATCTTGGAAGTAAGTAAATGACAAAAACAGAATTAGCGCTGCTGGGTATCTCTGGCTGAGACTGCGAGGGATAGCCTACGGCAAATTTGACATCTTACTTTCTTCGTCTGCCAATCTCTTAATATTTCCCCCTCTTTTGGAAAGCCGTGGAAATGACATATAACAAATAAAACAAGACTAATTAATTATGTGGTAATTGGAATATTTTTATTGGTTTCCTCAAAGTATTTCTATAGCCTACGTTTGCTTGCTAGTGCTACTGTCTTTTTTTTCGATAAAACACCAAGGCAAAGGGCACATTTCGGGGTGTAGTGAGCGGTGACGTGTGATTTTTAAATTCAGCGCATTTAATTTCACAACGCATAGGCGCCGATGTTTCTGCCAGTGCGTGCCCAGTGCCCACACAGTAGATCTGGTGATCTGATAGTACTAGTTCACATGATAAATGTGTTTAATGAATTATTTATTTAAAGCACTTAACTCAAAAATAACTAGGCCTATTAAACAATAAAATAACTAGAGAACTGGCTGACTAAAATCAGATTTCAAAGGAAGCAAAGGTGAAGTCCGTATAATTTATATAGGTAGCTTACCTACTGTGTAATTTATTTTATCAGTCAATCGTGAAAAATCTGGTGGTCTAAAGTTTCTGGCAACATTAAATCCAGGATAGAAGAAAATTCTAGAGAAAGAGCAATAGGTTCACGAGTGCACAGAACACAGTTTGAGCACGCACACATATGCGAGCAAGAGCAGAGCCGTGAGACATTAGAGAGCGCACGTCGATTTTCTGCTAGAGAGCGGAGAGATTCGTAATATGGATGCGCGTTAATGCCCTCGCATTTGTCATTAAAATAACGCAATAGAAACGGCCTCAAATTAACTATTGTTGTGGAAAAATTTAAATCATGACCACGAGATTCCATTTTACAATAAATGTTCATTACGATGCATATATTCAATTTCACAATAAATGTAATTGTGCATTGTCATTTCAATGCATGCATTCATACAGAAACAGTGCATCTGGGTGAAAGGTAACATTAACTAGGGGAAGGTTATAGGCAACTTTTTGTATATGAACATTTATGGTATCCATGGCATGAACATGTGATTACGGGAGGAGTCGTAAATTGTTTGGGGAAAGGTGAATATAAGCAGGACCGTGTTGTGTCTAATTCAGACACGCTCTGCTGACATTCTGTATGTCTGTTGACTGTGGCTCTTTCCTTGCAAGGGAATAAAATCTTTATAAAGGCAATTAGGCGATTAGGGCTGTACGATTAATCGAAAAATAACCGAAACCGACATTCAGAACCTCTAACCGACGTATTTTTCCCATGACGGTTATTTCGGTTTTCACGTGACTCCGCCCCGTCAGTCACATCAAGTGCAGTTTGAAGCCACACAGAGAGATGCAAGAGCAGTTATCTGTGTTTATAGATGCCCAGAATCACTATAGTAACTGCATGTTTTACACAGTTTATACAGGTCAGTTAATTGCCGTTCTTCATATAGCCTACCGCTGACGCGCGCATACACACACACACACACACACACACACACACACACACACACACACACACACACACACACACACACACACACACACACACACACACACACACACACACACACACACACACACACACACACACACACACACACACACACACACACACACACACACACACACACACAGACGGCGCGCACAAGCCCTGAAACCAGATCTTTCACTTTCGTGCTCATAAAGTTTGTCAAGTACATGCGTTTAAAGGCTTGCCAGTTTCAACATTTAAAGCGATTGTGCTCTATTCAAAAACAACAATACGGAAAACTTATCCGTTCAGGGCTCAGCTTCTTTCTATGATACACAGAGCCGAGCCGTGTCGCGTCTCTGAAAACGCGCGCGCCCTGAAGGCAGATCTTTCATCTGCGTACTCACAAAGTTTGTCATTTGTATGTGGTTTAAGCCCTGCCAGTTTAGAACATTAAAGCGAGTTTAGACCATCAGATGTGTGTTATGTTGAACTAATGCCTGATATATTGTGACAAACGAACACTCAGACAGAAGCTCACACATCACATGAAGATCGCGCGCAGAAACGCAGTGTCATCGCTGTCCTGTGACTAAAGTCACTAAAGTAGCTTAGAAACTCAACCGTTATAGGCATACATTTTAATGCCTTTGAAGTACAAACCACAGCTTCATAATGAATAGAGACGGAATGAGTAATTCACACACACAATCTCTCTCTCATTAATGCATTCAGATAAATGTAATGTAGGCCTATGTGCTAATGTATCTTTTATTGATGTCTGTGGGGCAGATTTCTGCTTGTTGTACATCAGATACTGCTGAAAGTGAACCGTTTCCTTCAAGTATTTTAAAATCACAAAGAAATGCACTTTTTCATTAGAAAACAAATCCACCTGTTCTATATATAAATATGTAGAACATATTTACAGTACAAACCTTATCAGTGAACTTACTCAAAAACCTTATGAGGGCAAAAAAAAAAAAAAAGCAAAATAATCGTTCATTAATCGTAATCGAGGTCAAATGTTCAGTTAATCGAGGTTTTTATTTTTGGGCAAATCGTTACAGCCCTAGGCCCGATTTATTTGGGCTCGTTTCATGTCATGGTTTCTTCGCCACCACAGAGGATGCGTTAAATTGAGAAACCAAATTTAGAGCAAATAGATCTCTATTAACCCCCTCGAGTCGGCCGTCGCGCCGGCGTGATCAGCTCGCACAAACATGATGTGCGATCTGCAGTCTCTCTCTCAATGATGTCTAATCTGGTAGTCTTCATAAAAGGAACTCTAGCTTAGTGAAAACGTATCACACACACGAGACCTATGTCTGTTTAAAACCTGACATTTCAACGTTTCTTTAATGTAAACCAAATCAAAAACAAATATTCTGTGTTTATGTAAAAAACAGAGGGTTTGAAAAACAGAGGGATGTCAGTCGTTCGCAAGCGTCTCATTTTGCGCTAATGTGACCACACCCACGGAGAGCGCATTCTATTGAGATTCAAATACTGACAATCCATGCGTCAACTTCCACACATCAACTCAAACAAATGCATCAAGTGCAGCGCTACATTTCCGCTATATTGTTTTGAGACGCGTTGAATAATTCTGGAATAATCCTCCTCATGAAAAGCTGTTCATTTCTGAGAGCAACGGATTCCGCCGCTGAGTGTAAGGTAGGCTGTTTTTTCGGTTAGCATCTGTGAATAATAAACGCAAAAACCTGCGCGAGGACACACTGAAGCTTTCTTTGTTTAAATTAGCTCAAAATGACTGTCAGATGTAAGTAATTACCTTGACAAACTATACACCATTAAAAAGATCAAAGACTCAAGCTTCCATTTTTGACCTCTGTTCTATTCTCAGTCTTATAGTGACCGTAATTTGTTAATATGTGTCAGGAGTTATGAATATGAAAACCACGTCGGTACCTTTTGATTGTAATATGAGCGTCGGCTCTATTCTCGTCATGAAGACTCGCGACAAAACAACATCCCTCAGGGCTTTTAGTTCGAAAGTGTGCAGATGAGGAGACATATTGATAGATTCTCATTTGTCTGTGTCAAATTTCTATACAGAGAAGTGTTATTTATTCAGTCTTTACCCAAAATGCGCAGATGTAATCATAATGAGCGTTGGATATTCTGTGTTTTCAGTTCATACTGGCAGCCGGAGGGCGCTCCGTGCACATGTAGTCCATAGATGGTAGATGAAGAAGAGATATACCATGTGACATTCTCCCTGATATAAACCGCTTTCTGAAATCGCTTAACATGCAGATAGACACATTTGAAGATAATAAACACACAATCGCGACAATATATGGCTTATCTTTGTTCTTTATACCATGTTGGGTGTTTTCATAATAGATTAGGCCTATATTTATAATGCAATGTTATTCGACAGCTTTTATAATTATGCAGAATATTGTAAAATTATATATTTTCTGTCTGTTTTTTTGGTCGGATGCCAAATAAAGTAAGTTTGGAGTAAAAACATGGGTTTAATCTCATAAATTGTTGTTTTTTTAATAAATTGGTTTAATAAATCATAAATTATGGTAGCCTGACGTCGTCATACTCAATTCTAGTCAGAATTTGAGTCTGATATTGCTCCGTTGGGCTGTGATTATGGATAGTCAAATATTTTGATCATTTAATATATAATAGGCCTTTGTTGTCTAAATAAACTACAAGGAGCTTTGCTCCTGTTGCTCCCTCTGTCATATACCTGAAGCTCGCTCATTCTACTGCTCATTATGCTGGTTTTTTGTCTCTCAGGTACACACCTGCGAACTTGTCGCTTTTCGGCGACAATCGCCGTTTTCTTGGTCAATTGGGTCATTTACGTGAATCGCGTAGAACCGGAGAGTTTTTGTTTTGGGGGGGGGGGGGTTCAGTGCACGCGTGTAATGTTACCCAGCGGTTTCCGGTGCAATCTTTAACAGTTCACAGTCGGCTTGTTTGAAGTGCGGAACACACTTCAATCCAAGTTCCCACACGAACATATTAAGTATTCAGTCCATTTTATCACGAGATTCAAACGATAAATGCCGTTTTGACGCTCTATATATGGCGTGACTAGTCACTTCATGATCACAGTTCAAGTGGCCGCGCGACTAGGGTTGGGTATCGTTTGGGTTTTTTTCGATTCCGGTGCCAAACCGATACTTTTAAAACGGTTCCGGTGCCTGAACCGATACTTTTTTTTAAAAAGGCCACAAAACGAGGTGGATGACATTAAATGGCTTATTTATTTATTTTTTATTTAAATTGAACCATTTATTAAAAGTTTAATGTATACTTAAATGTATGAATATAAATAAATACAAAACACAATTTACTTATTTACAAATTATAATTGACTTATTTACAAATTCACAGTAAAACCTAATAGCCACCTAACCCAACTACAACAAGCCTAATATAACTCTTAATTACAATAATAACAGCAGTAGTCTGTATTCTTGCTCTGCTACTAACCAGCTTCGAGCTTCAGCTCTTTTTTGAAATATGATCATATTCTCTGGCTAAATATTTTAGAACGCATCGTCTTAATGTTTCCATGGCGACGCGTCATGTTTCTCACATGATGACACAGCAGCCGCAATAGCACTGACAGCTCAGCTGTATCGGGTTTATTTCGTTTTTTCTTTTTATTCAAAATATTCACAAACTTCTTAACTGTGTCACGAACTATCTGATGTTCAAATGTGTGAGTGAATGTGTGTTAGTTGATCTATAAAGCGCAATGGGCGGCGCCATGTTAGTTTGCGCCTCAGAATCGGATCTGTCGGATTTACAACACTTGAGTTCATTCTCGTCTCACGAAATACATGAAAGTAAGTGACCAGTGAACTGGAAGAAGAACAGAGTAAACGCTATAGTTACTATATAATGTGCATGTATCTGATGTGAATAAAACATGTAACGTTAGTCAAATTATAACCGTCTGAAAGGATTGTCATAGCCGCTTTCATAGACATCAGTGTGTGTTTTTTGCTAGTAGCCTACTTATGAGCATTTAAATGTCTGAAACCTGAAATAAACATGATGTGGTTGAAAACACTGAATAGTTGTCATGAGTTGTGATGTGACGAGCGCTGAGCGTCTGTCTCTGGCTCAGCCAAAGCGCGAAAGCACGTTTGAATTTTGGCACCGAAATGAGGAACCGAAATCTGCGTTCTTACTCGGTCCGGTACATACCGGTTATATAAGTACCGGTGCCATATTGGAACCGGATTTCGGTACCCAACCCTACGCGCGACGCACCTGCGATCATCTGTGACAGCGATCGATCATCTCTTACTAAAGAATAAACATGAATGAAGGTATAATGAGGATACATTACAACTTACTGTCATGTAAAATGACAGACACTGTGTATAAATTATTATATTTCAACAACGAATTGGAGAAAAAAAACTATTTTATAATTAGATTTAGAAGTTAATGCAAAAACTGCCTTATGTGAAGTTTACATGTTTGCATGTGTTATTTGAGTGTTGATTATTATACCTAAAAATAAATAGCAACTGAATTACGGCTAATAGTTTGGGCTCTTATTATGTTAACCTTTCATATTAATGTGCAAGTAAGGGCTACCTATATAGTTTACAGCAATATCTTCAATACACTTTTAGATATAATTTAATTAATTGAAGGACAGACACTTTTTTTCTTCTTTAGTAAACCACTGTGTTAAATCTAAAAAGCAATTTTGTAAAACTGCTGTACCGAACTCGTACCGAACCGTGATTTCAAAACTGAGGTGCATACCGAACCGTCAGTTTTGTGTTACACCTCTACTGTCAGTCTTTTATTTTTTGTCATGCGTCACAACACTTCCTTGAGTTCCAGGTGTTTCCGTGTTGTAAATAAAATAATTTTTTAAATATTAAATGTGTCACTCTCTTTAAGTCACGCTCAGAAATGTGTCATTTCCCCCCCCCGGCACTGTCACCTTTTTTACTCTGAGGAGTTTGCAGGTCTGCAGGTATGAAAGCCATTATTATTCATGATCTTTCACGCCTCCTCGCATAGTGGCTTTGTAAAGAAAAAGTGTCTTACAAATTTTAAATCAGTGTATTGTTGTGACTTCGAGAAAATCAACGAAGAAAAAAACCCCCCTGAGAAAATAAACACATTTACAGATGACTGTACTACATACCAAATATAATGCTGAAAATAATGCTGTATGAACCATTTATGTTACACATGGTCTGAAGCTCTACAGAGATGTTTGGAAATTTGAGTCTGGAAAAGTATGGAATTTTGAAATGGAAAATGTGTAGGAACCCATTCGAGAGATCTGAAAAAGCCCATACACTTATGCATTTATTAAAACACCCAGTGTAAACGGGAATGTGTCTCCCTCATCGAATTTGTGATCTGATCGAACAAAATGTAAGCTTTCTGACCCCTCCATATACAGCAACACCGACGACTTTCAAGGCCCAGAAAGATAGTAAAGACAGCGTTAAAATAGTCCATGTGACTCCATCATAGCCTTAATGTTATGAAGCGACGAGGATACCTTGTCAAATAAATTCATTATTTTTGTTTGTTTTTTAGCACACAATCTCTTCTGTGCCAGTCCACTACCTCCTCCTTTACATTGTAACCACAGTGCAGAGCCTCCGGGTTCTACATCAGAAAACACTCTGATTTCATCAAAAATATCTTCATTTGTGTCCTGAAGATGAGCAAAGGTCTTAAAGGGTTGGAATGACATGAGGGTAAGGAATTAATGACTAAATGTTCATTTTGGGGTGAACTAACCCTTAAATACTAAGTGTAAACAGGGCCTATTAGTAACTTGTTAACTACGTGTCAACTAGGGATGCAACAATACAGTTAGTCCACGGTTCAATACATACCTCGGTTTTTAACCACGGTTTTCGGTTCGGTTCTGATGGCTTGTCACATCAGTTTTTTGCTATTCTATTCTTAGGCGACAGGAACAGCAAGAGGTTAAGGAGAAAAAAGACTACTTTTTTTTTTTCTTGCAATACTTTCTTTATTTTACTTAAAAGAATTGAAAAACCTTACTTAAACTTAAAACTTTACTTTACACATTCCTAGTGTATTGTATAATATAAAATAAATAAAGATTTACACTGGCAGCTCAGAGCTGTACAGCAGCATATAAGTATGAAATTGAATGAATAAATGTAAAAATAAAACGCTACATAAACTTCACTATAAAATATACACTGATTCTTATTAAAGCTACTGTGTTAAAGTTTTCCAGTCTAGAGCAATGAGTGATTTTCTCTTTGTCTTTTGTTGTTGTATTAACATTAAAGGGATAGTTCACTCAAAAATGAAAATTCTGTCATCGAGAAATGAATACAGGTTTGGAACAACAGTAGAGTGAGTAAATAATGACATCATTTTAGAGGTGAACTGTCCCTTTAAGGACAGCGTGTTCACTATAGGCTGCGCTGCTGTCAATTTAAGACCTGCGTGCATCTGATATACAGACACACGCCGATTTTACTTTCACTTTAGACATAACCGACTGTGTTTATGTTGACCTTGTGTGTATTTGACAGTATCAGCGCAGTAAGACGACTGCTTAGTCCAGTAATCACGTGTTTGACAGGCGTTAAGTGCGCGCGCCCCGAAAAGCGCATGTTAAAACCGTGCACGCGAATGAGCCGGCAAGGCATTAAAACGCATGCAAATAATGAACTTTCTTGATTGTGAATAACTATAGTGTTCCGTGAGTATAACTCTACCACTAACGTGTGATGTGAATGTATGTCGCATTGTTCAGTATTGGGATGGAGGCAAATGATAGAATTTGTAGAAAAATAATTAATTCAATGCAAAACCGAGAAAACCGCAATTCACAAGCGCGTATTGAACCGTGAATGCCGTACCGAACGGTTCAATATTATATTGAGAATTGTGGCATCCCTAGTGTCAACTAACTCTCATTAGAATGTTAGTAAACAAGTAGTTATTAGAATAAGTTGAAGTAGTTGCAAAGTCAGTAGAATGTCTGTTGGAGGAGCATCAAAATACTTTATAATAATATAATGAGGGATAGTTGACATGTAGTTGCAAAGTAACTTCTAGTTAGTAGAATGATTCAAGTTGAACATTGAAATATTGTTAATCTTAAAAGAACCTTTTGAAGAACATTGCACGTGTTTTTTTTTTTTTTAATGAAAAGTTTTTGTTTTTCATGGGACCATCGATGCCAATAAAGAACCTATTATTGTATGAGCATTGCAAGCAGGACACAACCTCTTACCGTTAATCTGTTTCTAGAGGGTCTTGTCTTAAATAATTATTGTATTTTTTTTTATTTGCAGAACATCAAAGCATTTTCAAACATTTTTGGTTCAAACATTACACAGGCAAGAATTTGGTAGCAATACGTCAAAAAGATCTGCAGTGCATAAAGGTTGATAAGATTTGGTAACACTATTTCAACACTTCAGACATCCTACTAACTCTAAGTATCTTTGCAACTACCAGTCAGAGTATTAGTAGACTGTCTGCTTAAAATCTGCTAACACTTTATTTTGATGCTCCTCAACATACATTCGTGACACACTATAAGTGACTTTGCAACTACATGTTAACCTATTCTACTAACCCGAACCCTAACAGTCTACTAATGCTCTAATGAGAGTTAGTTGACATGTTTTTGCAAAGTTGCGTATAGTTAGTAGAATGTCTAAAGTGGACCATCAAAATAGTAAAATTACTCAAAAAAAAAAAACCTTTTATTTGTACTGTTGAGTGTTCAGCTCAACAAGGTTGTATTTATTTGATCAAATACAGTAAAACCAGTAATATGAAATCTTACAATTTAAAATAGCTGTTTTCTATGTGAATATATTTTCAGCTGTAATTTAAAGCTGAATTTTCAGCATCATTACTCCAGTCTTCAGTGTCACATGATCCTTCAGAAATCATTCTGATATGATTTGCTGCCCAAGAAACATTTATGATTATTATTAATGTATATCATTCTTTTAAAATGATTTCAGGATTCTTTGATAAATAGAAAGTTCAAAAGCATCTGTAAATAAATGTCATTGTCACTTTTGATCAGTTTAATGTGTTCTTGCTGAATTAAAGTATTTTTTTTTTTAACTGACCCTAAACTTTTGAACAGTAGTGTACATAATGTTGCTTTAAAACTACAGTTGCTTTTCAAACACATAAAAAAAGGTTTAAAAGAACGGTAATTTAAAAAGGTTACAGTACTGTGTATATACGTGTTAGTGTAGACTAGTCAAAGAGTGACCAATGAGTTCAAATGAAGGGGCACCAACAAAGATTTTTTTGATAATAGCATTTTAATACAAAAACCCAAACAGTTCTCTTTAATATTTCATATACATACATATATATTTTTTATTTTTCTATATGTTGTACACAACTTTGTGAAAATCTGGATAAAAGAATGATTTCTAACACAACCCTTTCATATCTGAGGAAAAAAGTGACAAGAGTTTTCTGATTTTGATGCACAAAAGTACTTAAAAGCACTAAAAAAACACCCACATTCAAAAGCAAACATCACATTTAATTAAAAAGAAGAAAATGAACAATTACATAATCAAACCTGCCAATAGAAGTTCTGGAGTATTACAACAAAACCAATTCAGAAGAGCGACTTCCAAACGAGCCCAACAGCAAAACATGGACAGTCCAGATTAAGCATGATAGGGTTCTTCTTTTCTATATTAAAACAAGACCTTGCGATAACAATACTTAGGATAGCAATAAAGATGGCTGAGGACACAGATCCTGCTCATTATTGCTTGAGTTGAATCTTTTTCATTGCATTTACAAACACACGCCTGAGTGAAACATCGTCGGCACAGGCCAAACACACCATTTCAACTAAAACATCTGCGAGGAGTTCTACTGCATCAGCGCCTGTTATACTGCACCAACACCCACAGCTCAGCGGACCGGGACATTTAAATGCTCAATCTGAATTGAGGTAGCAGACAGGATGTTTAGAGAACATTTCAAATTGCAATACATTATCATCATACACAACAAAGTATGTCCAGAAAGATTGAGAATCAAACTGCATAGAGATTTAAAGGGATGGTTCACCCGAAAATGAAAATTCTGTCATCCTTTACTCGCCCTCATGTTGTTCCAGGCCTGTTTGAGTTTCTTTCTTCTGTTGAACACAAAAGATGATATTTTGAAGGATGTTGGTAACCAAACAGTTGAACCAGACACACTTCCAAAGTATGAAGAAAAACATCTATACTATGGAAGTCAGTGGAGGCCATCAACCGTCTGGTTACCAACGTTGAAAGTATTTTCTTTTGTGTTCAGCAGAAGACAGAAGCTCATACAGGTTTGGAACAACTTAAAGTTGAGTCAATTGAGTACATTTCCCATTCAACATCCTGTTATGCCAAATCAATTCAAATTCCAAGTCATCAACTGAAAAGGAGCCTATTCTTCAAAAAACGAGAGAAAAAACATGCCACAGTTTCTGCTTTACAGACAACGAACCCGACCAACACATCTGATCTGGACGCATTTCTGACACATCTTATCAACGGGATCAAAATGTCACATGGCGTTAGAAAAGAGGCAGTGCAATCAGTACACAATCACAGTCAGAGACAGACAGACGAGACTGCCTTTGTGCGCACGTGTGTGTGTGGGGCAAACTTACCCTCCTCATTGCCAACTCAAAAATCAAAGCATGTGCGTGTACGGCTGAGACAGTGTGGGACCGCTTGTGCTAGAAGTGTGCAATTGTGCGTGGTTTCAAAGTGAACACATTTCAACAACGCCCGTCTCCGTCTGTCTGTGCGCTACGCTGTTTCCGTCTGCCTCCTGTATCCTCACATTATGGCTTATAACTTCCATTCTCACAATGCATTCATCTCTCTCTCTCTCTCTCTCTCTAGATCCCCTGTGCCTCCATTCAGTCCGATCCTGCCGTCGATTTGGTTAAAAGAGTAAGAAAGGGCACATAAGAGAGCAACAGTGAGTGAAGGAACTGACAGAAAAGCTGGATCACTCGGGGAAAGGAGGAAACATGGGTATCTCTCCGAAGTCATCGTTCCCGAAGCTGCCGGTCTGATCCAACAAGGAGAGAACATCCTGAAGAAGAGAAAGAGAGGGATGTTAAAGGAATAAACCATGCAGAATGCATTTACAAATAAAATGAATACTGTAGAGGCCGGTTCACCACAACTATAACGAAACAAAGGAATGATTATCGTTTTAATCACTTTCACAACATTTTTTTTCCAGCTGATGAACTATAAAAACATTGAGCCAATCAGAATCCATCCTGCTTTAAAAAGCTTGATGACAAAACTCAGCATGTGTTTATAATAAAAAGAACAATAGTCCACTAATCTGGACGCTAAGGGGCCTTATATCTCTAAATAAGATCATGAATTTATATTTTCACAGCACATATTCAACTGCAAAAAAGGGCAACTGCACGTGAACTTGATTTATGTACCAATATTAGGGGTGTAACGATACACCTATGCCACGGTTCGGTTCACGTCACGGTTTTGGAGCGTTCGGTTCGGTTTGCTGTGGGTCAGGATTCATGGCGGGCAGCAGCAATAATAACACTAGATTCACTTTTAACTTAATAACAACTAGCCAAGAAATCTAGACGCACGCTAGCAGCAGCAAATCTAATTTCTGGTCAGGCCAATCACATCGTGTATAGGGTCGGTGGGCGGGGCTTAACATAATGACGACAGAGTTATGACTGTTCCGAGTGCTACTTGTAAACAAAGAAGCTGGCGAAAAGCGGCCTTTCGAATCAGCCTTGGCCGCGACTCTGGAAGACTTCGAGTTAAGCTTTTCTTTGAGAAAAGAACGGCACTGAAGTCATTCTTAAGAAAGGAAGATGTGTTTGGAGTTTTGCCGAAAGTTTAATCTATCAGCTAGCTCCGCTTCACCTTCTTCGTTGCTCTGGTTGGTTGTAGCGCAATCCTATTGCGTGCAGAGGGAATTTAAAAGACAACCGTTTATCCCGCCCCTCGGATTGAGCCCTGCCAATGGTGTGTTCCCAGACCCAACATCTTGATGTGGGTCTGGCTTGTCAGGCTAAATAACAACAGCAATAATTTAACTTTATACATTGGCTTTACATTTTCATTAGAGCAGTTAGCATACCTGAGTAATAATTGATGACACACAAGTAATATCCCACTGTAGGCTACTTAACCAACACAAATTGTATGAATATGACTAATACTGATAAATAAATAGGCTTATAAGTTAAAGCTATTGAATATCAGTTTTTGTTAATGCTATAAATTAGCCACCACATTAATTTAAAAATAAACAAAAAGTGGAATTTTGTGGTTATGGAAACAACAGTTTCTCTCGCACTTATAATTAAGGCTGAGCAATTTTATCGATTCTGCGATATAAATCAATATTTTTTTAGCCAAGAAAGTATTGATTTTTAAGTCCCATTAAAATCCCCCGTTTACCCCCGTTCGCGTTGCAAGAAGAGCGATTTGGTCAGCCAGCCGCTAGTGTCGCTGTAGAGCAAGTTACCCGTACTACTAACTTCACAGACACCGAAGTCTACCTCTTCTTTGTTACAGAGTCAAAGCGTTGAGATTCAAGAAAATGACGGCGGATATAAATCCAGCACCTTCATGCTTAAAAGCAGATGTGTGGGAGCACTTTGGGTTTAAAAGGAAGAAGGAAAGCGACGACTTGGACAAAAGCATCACGGTTTGCAAGCTGTGTGACACAAACGTGAAATACTCTGGAAACCTACGAGCCCACCTAAAACGTCACCACCCGAACAAGGTAATGCTAACGGAGGACCCCAAGAAGCTGCGGCCGCGTGACCCAAAACAAACCATGCCGGACATCGATGGCGGTTGTTCCCACAAGTTTCCATCTGCTCAAGAGTCCATTGCCTACTTTATTTGTCAGGATTTGAGACTGTATTCGGTGGTGGAAAACGCCGGCTTTAGGCGCATGGTGAACACGATGGAGCCCCGCTATCCTATTCCAACCCGCGAACACCTCACCAAGGTTTGCATTCCCAGACTGTACACTCAGACAAGGGCACGTGGTATTGGTTGAATACTGCATGCTTTTTAACTTTTTCTACACCATTCAAGTGCCTTGGAAATTCTTTATTTATTGAGTTGAATCATCCCTTGTTGGTAAAGGTTGGTGGCATTTCCAGAGTATTTCACGTTTGTGTCACACAGCTTGCAAACCGCGATACTTTTGTCCAAGTCGTCGCTTTCCTTCTTTTTTTTAAACCCAAAGTGCTCCCACACATCTGCTTTTTGAGACTGTATTCGGTGGTGGAAAACGCCGGCTTTAGACGCATGGTGAACGCGATGGAGCCCCGCTATCCTATTCCAACCCACGAACACCTCACCAAGGTTCGCATTCCCAGACTGTACGATCAGACAAGGCCACAAGTCAAAGCCTCCCTGGTCATCACGGAAAGAGTTGCCGTGACGTGTGACGGCTGGACCTCGCGCACAACTGAAGCATATGTCACCATCACGGGTACTATGTTTACTTTCCTGGTGGCTAGACTGGCTACCTCATATGTTCAGTGTCAAACTAAAAAAGCTGTCAAAGAAACAGTTCAGAACAGGCCACTTGCTGCACTTTTTAAAACTCTATTGTTAATTGCAATACTGCACTTTATTTACTTTTCAAAGGCTTGTAAGCTTCAATGAATTCAATAAATGGAACTAATTTTCTCAACACATCTTTGATTCCTTTTGTCCAGCATTTGCAAGCTGTAGACTCTCTGTCCAGTCAGAGACATATATTGTGTAATTGATGTTTTTAGTTTTTAGTTCAATTAATTAAAGGGTAACTAAACCCCTGCTCAGAGCTTAACTCCACCCACTGGCAAATTTTGAAAAATGCTGGAAAAGTGGGCCGAGCCCAGCAGAGACAGAGGGGATGAACCGAGGGCGGGGCTGAGCGGAGGGCGTGCACCAGAGACCCGCTGTGACGGATTGATTGACAGCTGTCTGACTGGCGAGTCGCAAAGATGGAAAATGACTGGAGTGACGCCAGTAGCTTTGCAACAGAGCGGTCATTCTCCCCCACCTTCACCTGAAGTGGAGGAGGGTGGATTGTCTGTAGACACAAACCCAGAGCCTTATCAATGCGAGCCGCTGCTCAAACTGTGTTAACTCCCGATACCGACGATACTAGCGAAGCAGCAGCGCAAGAGAACTGACCTAATCTGCGTTCGCGGCAACCACTTGCGTGTCAGGGTTTGAAAGTGCGTCTCATGTATGAAAATTATCTGTACACATGACGGGCGCCAATAATATCGCAAGAAAAGCCTGACATGTACTGACAACTGCATTATTTAACCGCATTGTCTTCATTACAATGTTAAAGCAAGTGTCAAGTGAGTTTCATTCATAATGTTTCCACTTCATGTAATATGACAGTTCATACTGGAGTGAAGCCGTTCTCATCATGTAATTGGGGGAAACATTTCTGAGGGTGTGGTGAGCTCGTGCCAGGGGCGCAGATAGTGAGCCGTTTGGAGGTACCATCCTACGTCACGATGTACAACAACGTCCAATAGGAAAATTCAACTGCAGTAGCCACCGTTCAACCTTAAGAGGGCAGCACTTTGGCGGTTTTACACCATATTTTATAGAATTAAAACACTTTATACTCAAATGTCAAAACATTTACTCAAATCAATGAACAGCATTAATAAAGCCCCAGTATTACAGATCATTAACTAAAAAAAGTTGGTTTAGGGTTTAGTTACCCTTTAAATCCAAGTAAATGGAACACTCACAAGATGTCACCAAAATCACTCTGTCCCCTTTAAATCTTTCAGAAAATGATGTAAGTGTATCGAATTATATTGAATCGTATCGTTGGCTGAATATCATGATATATCGTATCGTGAGCTAAATATCGTGTATCGTATCATATCGTGAGATTAGTGTATCGATACAGCCCTACTTATAATATATGGAGTGATAGGACGAGTGTGTGTAACTAAAGAGTGTGCATAGTATAAAGGCTAACAGGACAGAGGTTTTCTGAGCATAGAGATTTTTTATTTTGTAACAATCTATGAAAATGACGATGTTGCTGGGACTCCAAGGTAGCATTTTGGGGAAACTGGCTCTCTTTGTCCTTCCACCACGCAGCTTGAGCGATCACCCAAGTCATGTGACACGAACTCGAAAGATGAAAGTTAGTGTATATTTAGTTAAAGTACAGCTCTTGTTAGTTGTTAAAAGTGGACTAATTACTATTTAATCAAATGTCAAGGAAGAAAACAAATATTCTGTGGCATAAGGTGAAGTGAGAGCTGGGCCGGGGCGGTAGGGGGCGGGGCACGTTTGGGTTGATATTAACGTAATCACGGTTCGAACTGTGGGTGGTGTATCGCAGTTTGGTTTGAATATCGTTACACCCCTAACCAATATATATCACCAACACATATCTCCATTAGATGCAGAGAATGATATTAGATTTTGCTGATACAATAATAATAATGGAATTAAATCAAATTCTAAAATAGGTGAAAAGCTGTATTAAATTCTTAGAAATATATGAGCAATATCACACTCAGCCATGTGAGATGGCACATCTACATCAGATGGGCTGCAGTGTTAATTGTATTAGACTGTATTTGTTTTTTTCCCTGAAATAGGGAAATATATAATGTCTGGCAATAATTCAAGCACAATAAATCATTTCCAAGGCACTCGTCTGGCTTGTAAGCTGCAATGCGTAGGTGTACTTGTCACCTGTTTTTAAAAGAATAAGCCATGATGAATTAAAGGCTTTTTAACTTTTTCTACACCACTCAAGTGGCTGTTTTCAAGGGTTTTCCAGGACTTAAAGGACAAAATTAAGTACTCGAGCACTTTAAACGTGAACTATGTAAGATTTTTGCAGTAAAATATCAAAAAACCACTAGGCCAGTGTTATATATTTTGTTCAGTTGAGTACTTACAATATCCCAAATTTTTCCAACTATTTTTAAATGGTGAGAAATTGCTATTTTAACCAAGGAACCGGGACGTGTGAGCTATGCGTGTGAGGGAGTCGCCTGTCGATTGAGTCATATCTGCGTCACCCTCGGTTTCCGGTTTTATTCAGTGAAACACTTTACTCTCACTGCATTGTGAGCAAGTGTCATAGCAGCCGCCGAGCGAACGTCATAACTTCCTTTTCAACACACTCAGATATATCTAATACGATAAACAGAGCTGCGTTACCTCATGACTGGAAAAGAGGAAGTGGCGCCGGCGACCGTGTCATAATAAAAGTCCCGCCAGCGACTATGCCATAATAAAAGTCCCACTTTTCAATCGCTCCTGCGGCCTTGCTCAGCTCCACAACACTCGGCCCTGCTCTGCTTCAGACTACAGTAATGTTAATAATCGCATTCATCAACATGATTTCTGCCCGAGTCCTATCCTGACTCTTTTCCACCGGCTGTGAGGTGAAGACCACATGTCCCAAGATTCTGCGCTCAAACGTGGCGTCATCAAACTACACCTTTGTTTTGAACAGGCGACCTCTAGTGGACGGAAAAGTTACATAGTGTAGCTTTAAGCACCTTGTACGTGTCAAATGTGTAATGTTGCTGTTTGAGCATGAAAAGGTCTGCAACGTTCCAAAGTCACTCCAGTGGGAGTTCTTCTCTATATCAGTGTCACTGTTTCTGAACTCCCTGAAACGCCTCCATTGTAGTCTTGAGGTCACAATATTCCTCATTTAAATAATTCCCACCCAAGGCATTTGCAAAATAAAGAGGCGGGGCCTGCTTGAGTTAGTAGTGTGTTGAAACCATTGACTGTCAAAAATATGGATGACACGTCTTCACTGCCTTCCACTGAAGAAAAGTGATGCCCCCTACATCTGAATATGGCGTGGACATCTTGCGCAGATTTGGGACCGAGATTAGAGAGCAGGAAGTAGAGCCGCGATATCAAAACCCCACCCACACTCTCGCAGATGCAGTTGCGGGGGTTATGAGCTACACTGGAACCAACCACCTGGGGGCGTTTGAGACACGTCGGCTTCAGTTTTAAGTGCAGCAGGCTTGGTTGAAACTCGCGGTTATGACATTTCCCGGTTGATCAATCAGAGCACATTGTGCTTTTCAGAAGGAGGGGCTTCATAGAGACAGGAACTACAGACTTGTTAAGAGGAGCTGCAACAGTGTCAAATATGTGAAAAATTTGGTTTTGTTTTTTACATTCAAGCATGAAACCCTCTTCAAGTAGAGCCTGAAAACAAAAGACTTTGAAAAAAGGCATAATGGTCGCCTTTAAAGAAAGAAAGATTACAGATTATTGAGCCGATACCAGGCAAATCTGTGTACTGAATATGTTAAATAATGTTCTTCCTGTGACGGTCCTGTTTACCAAAATACCAGTAATAACCAGAAAAAAAGATTTTTATGCATAATGCAGGTGTTTTGATTATAAACAATACGTTTTTTTGTGAGTTTAAATTTTATAAAACTGATTTTAAGACCCACGGGGACCCTGGCTAAGTCATGTGACAGCATGTTTACGTGGACCTGCCGCATATTTACGAGTAATGTTTGAATATGACAAAGTGTGAATGCAATTTGAGAGCTGTGGCATACAGGAAGCATACAGTAAATAATTAAACTTGGATCTGTTCCTCACACTCACTGGAAACATCTCTGGCTGGTTGTTTTGAGACTGCGGGTGTGTGTCTGCAGAGCCTTGCGTGTGTGGCTGATTTTGCCACTGCTGCCACCCTGCTACTGCCTCTGCTGGCCTGGAGCTGAACTGCGCCCCCATCTGACTAACGTCACCTAAACGAAAGAGCAAGTGTAAAACTGAGAGCTGGAACAGGGACAACCGTTTATTTTTCTAAATGTGCTGCAAAATATTTACCGTATCCATTAGTTGAGGGGTTGGTGTGACTGTTTATTTGTTGGTAACTTGTGTTTGCCATTGAAGCAGAAGCTCCGCCCATCTGGCCAAAGGAAGAGGAAGTGGAGGATGTTGGGGCGGAGCTGAAACCACCCATGTTAAACGGAGATGACTGACTTTTACCAACTTGACCTGCCACCTGCTGGACAAAGAGTATTTACAACAATAAATGGGCGTTAAGCCTCTACTTACAGTGAAGGAATCGATTATACACATTACCAGTCAAAAGTTTGGAGTAATTCAGATTTTTTGTATTATTTTTGTCTTTATGTTCACCAAGGCTGCATTTATTTGATCAAAAATACAGTAAACAGCCGCACTCTCCCTATAGGCATTAAATGTCTACCTGTGTGTTGAAGGGAGGTCGTGTGGCAGACCAGACTACAGGAGGCGCTGAGGGTCCCGCCGGGGCCTGGATGGGACTGTTGTTGCTGACGGTGACTCCAGAGGGCGTGCTCTGACGGGACATCTGCGCCAGCATCTGACCTGCTGAATGAGTCACCGGCACCATCTGCTGGGCCATTGCAGCTGACCTGAGAACAGAGAAGAGCACAGTCAGATGAGCAAGTAAAGCCCGGGACACAGCAAGCCGACGATCGGCCATCGGGCAACGTCAGGCCTTTTTTGAGCATTAGATGACTTTGTTTTTTCGGTGTGTTCTGCACTGTTTGCTCTAGTCGGATAGCGTTGGTTTTTTTGGGTGCACGAAAATAATAGTCATCTTACAGAGTGTCTCTGGGCAAATAATTTAATATTAACATGGGCGGAGTGGAATAAGTGATCAGCAGGATTGATATTCAAAACGGGAAGCAAACACTGCTTTGTTTACGGTTTATCTACAGCATCTGTTCCCTTTTTTTTGAATGACTAATATAGACGAATATATCTGCAGAAATAGACAGTTGTCTCATTTACACGTAGGCGCAGAACGTGCATGCTAGCTGACAGTCGGCTGTAGTTCTCTCTGTGTGTTTAAGTGCAGCTTTTTTCCCTCGACGCGAGTCGACAACAGTCGGCTTTCATCAGAGCTAGTTCTGTTGTGTCGGTTTGGTGTGTCCCTACCAGAGTCCTGCACGGGTACCCACGAATATTGCTGAAACGGGTGAAAAACATCCTACTGTGTCGGATACGGGTGCGGGTCGGACAAGGGAGAAACACAGGTCTTAAACAGTCACGTGCAAACAAATACATAAACAAACGAATGCCTTGACTGTATTTCAAGTCGATAAAATAATTTCAAATCCATATCAGTTTATTTGTGGCCGCGCGGCACGTGCGCGCCCTCCCAGAGGAATCACAATCGCGCGTGCGCAATCTGCCTGCACTGCAGTCGTCGAGATGGATCCTGAGGAGTTGAAGAAAAGATAGCCGCAAATGTGGAAGTTCATCGCTGAGGAAGCACGCAGATAACTTTGGTAACCAACCAAGCCCAAGCAGTTCTATCGAACAGTATTTTTGTTATGTTTCCTGAGTTTGGTCTCTTAATAACACTGTATTAGTACATTAAGCCACGTTAAGCGTTTTTCACGTTAAGTGTTTTAGAACGTCCCGGCTGAAGTTGTCCTTGTGTTAATGGCCGTGTAATAACTTCTGTATGCTGGCAATAAACATTTTTGTAAGTATGTCTATAATGTGATATGTTAAACTGATTTTAAGCGGGTCGGGTCGGGTGCGGATTTTATTTAGTGCTGTTGTCGGAAATCGGGTCGGATGCGGTTTTAAGCACTGCGGGAACGGGCGGGTGCGGATTTACAAAATCAGACCCATGCAGGACTCTGGTTCCTACCTTAAGACCATGCCAACAGCAGGAAAGCAAATCTATATTTCTATGACAAACAACAGGACATTGATGATGGACTGTGTGTGTGGTACCTGAAGGGCTCAGTGGGACATGCAGTACTGGGGAAAGACGCTGCTGGTGGGTAAACCTGCTGTCCACTGGAGGCACTGGAGGACACGGCCTTAGAATCTGAGAGAGACAGACAGAGACATGTCAAAGATGACTCTGAATTAGGGCTCGGTGAGAAATCAATTTAGACATAAAAAAAAAAACATAAGTAAAATAAATTTAAAAAAATTGCCACTTTTGCCTGCAGTCTGAATGTAGCCACTAGCAGTTTCATCTATTATACATGAATAATCAAGCATGATTCACAAGCATTTCATCGTTTCATATGAGAATGCCATTGTCATGAAACACACTCAAACTCAAAAGGTCTTCACAACAAACTTGCAAAAGTAAAAGTTGTTTAACTTGTAAATAATGACATAAATATTGCATTATTTTGTAGTAAAATTAACATTTTAAACTAATATAATAATAATAATAATAATAATAATAATACAATATCGTATATGTATACATTTATCATACATTTTATTTAACTATTTTATTTAGATATTTTTACATCTATATTTTCATTTATACACTATTCAAGTTCTGTTGTGTAGCACTTTATAACCCTCAATAAAAATTAAAATTCAATGTTTTGTATATTGATTGTTATATTTTCATTTAATGACATTTTAAAAGATTGATTAAATGGTTTCATGAATTTAAGTTTTATGAATTAATTTAATTAAACACCATTTTGGATGCTAATTTAATGTGTATTAAATCACAAAATACAGACAAAAATAATTATAATACAGACATAATAAATAACATTAAAAAGAAGCTTATTCTGTGGAGTTTACTTGTTTACATTCTGAATGTGTGTGTGTGTGTGTGTGTGTGTTTTTGAGGAGTCTTACTGTGATCAGCACTGACAACACCTACAGTCTGCACTGGAACCTGAGAGAAACACAGATGGAGACTGACAGTCATTATGTTGTTTGCCAGTGGTTACAATTTTCCTTGCCCTGACAAATTTTTCATAAATAAATAAAATAAAATAGGCATAGTTATTTGTTTTTATTGTTTTTGACCCATGTTTCTTTATTTGTTAAAGACAAGTAAACAGTCAGTATTAAAATAAGAAAAAACAAACAATCAAATTATGAGCAATAGCACAAATAACTACAATAGAACAACCATACAAATTAAATAAACTCTGCTTTTCAGGCTGGTTTAACAATAGTTTTCAGGTACAGAAATTGAATCAAGTAATCATATAACCGCATAGTCTAATCTAAATATAGATTAATCTTATTCATCTAATGTCTTTTGTTTGATTAATGACACAGACAGGAGCAGGTTTATTCACTGCTGTCACTTTAATCCAATGTACTGACACAAATACGTTTTAATTCTCAACTGTTTGTGTTCACTTAAGACTTAACAGACTATGTTTATTAGCCTAACACTCACGAAGATGGGCATTTTGACATAACCGTGTGAATAAGTCCATTGGACACACATTTTTGTTAGGAGTTTTAAACTACTATGTTTAAGCACAAGAAGACAAGAAAGCAAATTCATATCATATGTCATAACATGATTTTGACCTGATAAGTCATGTTCAATTTTCTTTTCCCCAGATGGCAGCAATCGGTCCCAAATGCATGATAAATTCTCATATTTTCTTTGTTTCAACTTATAAAAGTATAGATTTTTAAGTTAAGCTAAATAATAAAGCCAAAATCCCAAAGAGAACAAATTTTTATTTAAATCAGCATAAATAAGACTGAATAAGATTACATTCTACAATGAGACATACACTACCATTTAAAAGTTGGGGTTCTTTTTTAATACTTTTATCTAGCAAAGACACATTCAATTAATCAAAAGTCACAGTAAAGACATTAGCCTCCTTAGCTCTGGGACCATTTGGGGGGATTTCCACCTGGATTTGGCCTCCCCAAATTTAAAAGCTTCCCATACCCACATACAGTGGTCTAAATACACAATGGTGTCATTTTACAGGAAACCATTTAAAGTTACATAAAACACTGCTAAAAGTGATATATGTTGAACTATATATAAGTATATGTTGTCTGAGCTGTAATAAGACTGGAGTAATGATGCTGAAAATTCAGCTTTGATCACAGGAATAAATTACATTAAAAAATAATTGTTAGGTACAATATACTTATAGTGTTAAGTTATTTAGATTTTATTTAATATGCATAATTGGCTGATAGTGGTCATTTTAGATCTAGAATAGTAAAAGTGTAGCCTTTTTTAATTAAATGTTATAGCACTAGCCTGCTTGAAATTACAATGAAATGTTGGGCTGTCTTTGGGATTTTGGCTCTTACTTAAAAATCTATACTTTTATAAGTTGAAAAAAAAAGAAAATATGAGAATGTATCATGCATTTGGGACATATTGATCTGGTAAAAAGAAAATTTAACATGACTTATCAGGTCAAAATCATGTTATGACATAAATTATATGAATTTGCTTTCTTGTCTTCTTGTGCTTGAACATAGTAGTTTAAAACGCGTAGTAACATGTGTCCAACAACTGATGTGTGGGAAAACAACATCAGTTGTGAGTTGGTTAATCAGTCGATTCATTCAATGTCGGGGCTTTTTTGAATCAACACATTCTGACATCATGGAGCCGAGTTTGAGTACCAGAATGAAAGTGTGTGATTTACCTGAGGAAGAGCGACCTGATTGGTTTCATAGGCTGCATCTCTACCTATCCCTCCGTCTAGCTCCGCCTGCTGCTGCATCTGCCTGCAGAAGAGAAAACAACACTGATGTCAGTACAGTCCCACCGCCATCAAACCCACCACCGCCAACCGTCACACCCATCACAGGTTACCCTGGACACCACAGCTACCTACAGGAAGAGAGCATGCTGGTTAATCTACCACCGACAGCAGGCAGAATGAAAAGAGGGTCACCCGAGAGGAGGAAGAGAGACACGGAGAAAGAGAGTCCCACTGCTCTCACCTGGCTGTGACTTGCCCTGGGCTGGGTGTGGAGGGGCAGCTAGGACTGCTCTGCCCCAGTGAAGGGGTCAGTGACACCCCCGGGGAGGAAAGGGGGGACAGGGAATCCTGATTCGGACTTCTACTGTCGCGGATTGGTGGAGAGAGAGCGTCAGATTGAACTGAGAATTGAGCGGAATTAACACGCTCACTCTCAGACACACACAGGTCAATCTAGGCAAAACATGTCCGACTCATGGTTCACCCCAAAAATAAAAAAGAAACAAATATGAAATTATGTTTTGCATAAAAATATGCATATTTTTGGAAGCGTTATTTTTTTTTTTCCTGGATAATTGAGCACATTTCCTAAAATTCTCATCATAATTATGTCCAGATGTTTACAAGTTCTTTTGAACCTTCTATTCATCAATAATACAAAAAAAATAATAGTTTCCACAAAAATATGAAGCACCATGATTTGTTTAATAAAAAACAAATTGAGCAGCAAACCATCATATTAGTATGATTTCTGAAGGATCATGTGACACTGGAGACTGGAGTAATGATGCTGAAAATTCAGCTTTGATCACAGGAATAAATTACATTAAAAATATATATTCTCATAGAAAACAAATTGTAATAATATTTTCAATATTACTGTTTAACTGTATTTTTATCAAATAAATGCAGCCTTGGTGAGCATAAAAGACGTAGTGTACATAACTGAGATCATACATATATATGTTCTGCATTACATTAAGGAGAATTGGGGAAGAGGTAGATATAAGGTAGATATTTATTTATATATTCTTTGTCTTCAACTATATAATGTATGTCTTTTTTATTATTTTGGGGTGAAATAAGACCCAGACATAAACACATGCCTTCAAGAAAGTGATACATTTCGATTTGATTACCTCAACAGGAATTAACCTTTGATCATAAAAACACATTGCATGAAGTCATACTACATTAGACAAAAGTGAATAACATGAGGCTAAAACAATATGAGAGTGTTGAAGCCTTGACACAGCTAACCGAGACGAAAAAAATCCGTCTCAACCACGTCTGTGCTGTCGTGACTTCTTTGCCTGCTTTCAGCGCTTTTTGCTTTAAACAGGGTTCCCACTCTTTCATGAACACCAGATTCAAGGACTTTTTAAAGCACCTTTTATTTTAAATCAAGCACAATAATATGATAAAGGTGGGTGTGTTATTGCCAATATATCAAATACCTACTGTACCTGTGTCTATAATTAATGCAGTAACGCTAAGTCATATACTGACAACTAAAATACAATTTCCAATTGGGAACATTTCCAATTTTACAAAATCCAGTTTGCAGCTCTCTTATTCCTGCTTTTAAAATTTATTTCACAGTAGTTTTAGTTTTCTTTTTTATAAATCATTACTTAATTAAAACATCAAAATATAGAGTATACTTGAAAAATATTGTATACTTGAATTTTCCAATTAAATGAAAAGATATGGACAAGTTAATTGTTAGGCATTAAAAATAAGCAAAATTATTTATTAAATCACCTGTACATGTACCTTTTTAAAAATCAATTTGAAGGCTTTTAAGACCTGCACATATATTATATTTAACATATATAATTGCTGCCGTAATAACGGCCCAATTCAAATGTTTACGTGCTTTTCTTCTTTTAATTTTTTGAGCGTTGATGAAATATTGCTCTTGTAAATACTTGCCAGCATTTCAGTAATGAAAGTCTAGATCTTTAAAATGCATCCAAATTACAGCAAAGCGCAACCGTACGGTGGCCTGCAATGGTCAAAAAGAATATAAACAGGGAATTTTGAAGTTCTCATCTTGAAAACTCGATTCAGACAGCAATTAAATTACCACACGTCCTTGGTGTTTGTCTAAAAACAGTGGGTAATTCGGCCTGGGATTTTTATGCGGGTGGTGGGAGAAAAACACTAACAATAAAATCACTGACTAGCCCCTGTCAATGATGAAAATGCCTTACGACCCCACGAGAAACAATTACCATCTGAATAGGGCTTTTGACAGTAGATGGCGCTTATGGAACAGCAGAAATATATTGATATAGCTTCCTCCCGTAACTCTGTTTTGTTCTAGCTTTGGCTGCGCATGAAGGCCAATTTTTGTAATAGCACCATGCTACTCTAACAAAATGTAGTTTATGCTTAATTCAAGCACTTTCAAGGACCTATGTTTGTTTTCAAGTACTTTCCAGGCCTTGAATCCATGTGTCTGAAATGCAAGAACTTTCAAGTACTTTCAAGAAGCGTGGGAACCCTGTTTAAAACTCATGCAGTGATTCGTTGGCTGAACTGAACAACAGAGTGATCGCTCTCACCAATGCATATTCATCATGCTGAATCTGGACTAGGGTTGGGTATCGTTTGGTTTTTTTTCGATTCCGGTGCCAAACCGATACTTTTAAAACGGTTCCGGTGCCTAAACGGTGCCTGAACCGATACTTTTTTTTTTTTTAAAAGGCCACCAAACGAGGTGGATGACATTAAATGGCTTTTTATTTATTTATTTATTATTTAAATTGAACCATTTATTAAAAGTTTAATGTATACTTAAATGTATGAATATAAATAAATACAAAACACAATTTACTTATTTACAAATTATAATTGACATATTTACAAATTCACAGTAAAACCTAAGCCACCCAACTACAACAAGCCTAATATAACTCTAAACAGTTACAGTAATAACAGCTGTCGTCTGTATTCTTGCTCTGCTACAAACCAGCTTCGAGATTCAGCTTTATTTTGAAATATGATCATATTCTCTGGCTAAATATTTTTGAACGCATCGCCTTAATGTTTCCATGGTGACGCGTCATGTTTCTCACATGATGACACAGCAGCCGCAATAGCGCTGACAGCTCAGCTGTATCGGGTTTATTTCGTTTTTTCTTTTTATTAAAAATATTCACAAACTTCTTAACTGTGTCACGAACTATCTGATGTTCAAATGTGTGAGTGAATGTGTGTTAGTTGATCTATAAAGCGCAATGGGCGGCGCCATGTTAGTTTGCGCCTCAGAATCGGATCTGTCGGATTTAACGTTACAACACTTGAGATCATTCTCGTCTCACGAAATACATGAAAGTAAGTGACCAGTGAACTGGAAGAAGAATAGAGTAAACTATATAGTTACTATATAATGTGCATTTATCTGATGTGAATAAAACACGTAACGTTAGTCAAATTATAACCGTCTGAAAGGATTGTCATTGCCGCTTTCATAGACATCAGTGTGTGTTTTTTGCTAGTAGCCTACTTATGAGCATTTAAATGTCTGAAACCTGAAATAAACATGATGTGGTTGAAAACACTGAATAGTTGTCATGAGTTGTGATGTGACCAGCGCTGAGCGTCTGTCTCTGGCTCAGCCAAAGCGCGAAAGCACGTTTGAATTTTGGCACCGAAATGAGGAACCGAAATCTGCGTTCTGATTCGGTCCGGTACATACCGGTTATATAAGTACCGGTGCCATATTGGAACCGGATTTCGGTACCCAACCCTAATCTGGAGAGAGCCCGACTACAGCCAACGTGTGTAACACAGCGCATAAACTAGTCCGACAGCTTGGTATGTCACGGCCCTTAAACAGTGGCCCCAAAAATCTTTCCCCACTTAAGTCACAATACAGCATTATCATAGCGAGTAGAGGAGTGACGATACACACTTGGCTCACAAGACGAGGCAGGACACATGATTGGGTTCACAAGAACGAGTAAAAATTCATGACTGGAAACCCTTGTGCATCAATTAAAAAAAGTTACATATAGGTCCACAGAGGACAAAAATGTCAGTCAAAAAAACTGTCATAAAAAATTAATATTGGGAGCACACTTAAGTTTGGTCTCATTTTAAAGACAACCCTTGGTAGATTATTGTTGAAGTCAAAAAAAGTTATAGAGGTTTAAGTTAATGAAAATTATTTATGAATTATATTTTTTATAAAATATATATTTTATGAAACATGTTGAACTCTAAAACTGCTAGAAAATCAAAGCCATAAATCTAAAAAAGCTGTGTTCAAAATTTGAAGTTGATATCTCAAAAAATGAGCTCTCAGTAAGATTTTGTTTGGGCGCAGTGCCAACTTTTTCCCAATTAGATGCCAGCAAAACTCCACTAATACACACAGTGGTTGGATTTGTTATTTGCAGTCGAGTTTTTCTCTCTCAAATATTACAAGTTACAATATTACAGTTCACACAAGTGTAATTCATCACCTTCAAGTGTGTGTGTGTGTGTGTGTGTGTGTGTGTGTGTGTGTGTGGTCTTGTGTTTACGTGGTGATGCATTTCAATACTAACTTGACATTGGCGTTGGTGGAGATGATGTATTCAATCTCTTCAGAGAAGGGATTCTGGAAGGTGAATGAGCTTGTTCTCATCCAGATCCACTCACGGGATTTAGACTGGAACCGGAACATCACCGAAAGCACCTGACCTCGCAGCTTCACAACCTACATCAAGGGTCAAAGGTCAGTTATACATCACAAAGAATTGAGGGCCAGCATTAAGGCCCATTCACACCTACAACTAAAACTATAAGGATAACTATGTTAGCATCCACACCAGAAGACAATATCGCTCTGTTTATTTATATGTTAATAATAATAATAATAATAAGTTTAATTTATATAGCGCCTTTCCCAGGCTCAAGGATGCTTTACAGGCAGTAACAGAATATACAGTCAATTTACATAATCATAACAGTCATTCCACATAGTTAATAATCATTAGATGGACAGTAGACAGTTGCCAGTCTGGGAATAGATATGAGTTGCAAATCATAGTACAATTAAGCACTGAAAGCCGAGTTACAGCACATAATTATTAAGTAAACAAAATCCTTATTATAAGCATGAGCTGCAGTTTTGTGTTCTGCAGCTTTAAATGTTCAAGCTCTTTAAAGCAGGATGGATTCTGACTGGATTCTGTCAGAATTTTTGAACCAATGCTTTTACCGTTCAACAGTTAGAATTTTTTTTTTTCTGAAAGTGAATCCAGCAATATTGTTTCTCTGCGCCGTTATCGTTATAGTATAGCTATTCTTTTATATTTGGAATGGTATTTTATAGGGGTGTAACGATTCATCTACTACATCGATGTATCGATTTATTTTCTTATGATCTAACTACATCGATCTGTGCTCGGCAAGTTGGCCTTCCGGACGACATATATCGATCTAACATCGTTTTAAAAGGTAATCAATCGATTGTATCGATCATAGGAAATAACGCATTGGATTTAAGCACGTCAGACTTTATATGGATGTTTTTTCTTAGCACTTTTAATGATAAAGGCGTTAAACGTTACTCGATTCAGTCTGCCTATCTGTGACATCATCGCAACGCACCAGCAGCAGCGCTCATTGAAATGAATGGGATTGTGTCGCTTTGTCCTGCGTGTCGCTGGCGGTGTGAACGGGGCTTGAGAAAACAAAACATAGCATGGCGCATGGCAGAGGAGAAGCCAACGAGCGAGAAATTATCAAGCCACCAGGAGAAAGCGCTACCTGTACTTTCAACCCTTGCTTGTTACCTGTGCATTCCTGACACCAGTGTGCCAGCAGAGCGAGTTTTTAGTACTGCTGGCGACATAGTGAACGCACAGAGAAGTGTTCTGCGGTCAGATCATGTTGATATTGTTGAAAAAGAAATCTGTAGAGTCATTGAAGAGTAGTTGGTTACATTTTATCTTTTGTTAAATATTGTTTGTTTATTAAACTGAGAGTAGTAGCAGGTTCAGCCAGTTTATTCAACCTGAAGAAATGTTGGTTGCACTTTATTTTTGATATTAATATTGTATTTGTATTATTTTAATGTTGAAAAACAACAGCAAAAGTAGCAGGTAAACCTACTATTAATTAAAACTGAAGAGAAGTTAGTTGCACTTTATTTTTGATATTAATATTGTAATATTATTATGTTGGATAACAAAAGCAGAAGTAGCAGGTTAACCTACTGTTGAAATGTTGGTTGCACTTACTGTGCTTTTATTGAAAATGTATTGAATATTGAAAATGAGAGCAGAAAAGGTTAACTTCCTGTTAATTCAACCTAAACTGTTGGTTGCACTTTATTCAAATAAAATTTGAATGCATTTGCCATTAATTGTTGTTTACTTGTTTGTTTATATCCATAATTAATTGATATACCAGATTCCCTTACAAGAAACAACAGGAATCTTGGAAACTTCACCTGCACTGACCAGTATCCAGATATTTATTTCAGTCACACAATTTTTGGCTAAAAAGTTACTGAATCGATTTCAAGTCACTGAATCGTTTCGGATCGTATCGTTCTAAATGAACCAACATCGTCCTTGAACCGTATCGACAACCTCAAATCGTGATATGAATCGTATCGTTGTTAAAACGCATCGTTACACCCCTAGTATTTTATATGTTTAGAACTATATCTTTATCGTTATAGCTATGGTCCTTAGTGTGAACGTGCCTTAAAACTACAGTATGTTATGAAAAGAGTAGGTTCAGATCTCAATTCAGATCAAATGGCCAATGCATGCACATCTTTAACTGCACATCAACTGAATTTTGTTAATTTGACAATTTACCTGGTACACACCATAGTGTTGCTTGTTATTATTAATACATGTAATTATGAATTAAACAATGGCGTGTCTAATGCTATTGCTGCCATTTTATAAAAGCAAAAATGTCTTGCCATGCACATTATATAAAATTAAATACAATATATGAATTACAATAACTTGTAACGTGTTGAATATTTGAGCCTGATGTACCTGCTGAAGGCTGTCTTGCAGTAAGCCTTGGTCTTCTGGGTGTGCAAACTCCAGAACGGTCTTCCCCAGTAACTCCTGTGCCACAGAAGAACACAAAAGACTGAAATTAATATTTTACTGAAACACCCAAATGAAATTAAAACTGTCATTTAGCTGAAAACGAAAATAAGGTTTATTTAAGAATGACTTAATCATTTATCATTTGAATTTCATTATTAAATAGAAAATTGGAAAGCTCAATTTGAAAGCTCAGATTTAGTTTCATTGTCCAAAGCAACAAAGCACAATGCATTATTGGATGGCAGATAACTGAATAGACTAAAATAAAAACTAGAAATCGATATCGCCAACCCAGCCCTAGCGTCCACGCGGCTGACATGTTTACCGGTTGCAGTCAGAGATGTATAAAGTACTAGAGACACAGACTTGAGTAAAAGTACAAGTTCCTTATCAAAAAAGTGACTTGAGTAGAAGTTGAAGTGCTCTTTAAGCACCACACTTAAGTAGAAGTACTAAAGTATTCAACATTTTTTGTACTTAAGTATTGCAAGTAGTTTATTTTAAAATGTCCTACTCAAGTACTGAAAGTAAAAGTACAAGTATTGTGTTATGTAGTTATTAAAGAAAGTAGTCAAAAGTTTTAACACAATCATTTATTATTTCAAACGATTAACCTAAAGGACAGTGTCAGTCACAGTGTTGGTAGGTGATTTTTCTACACAATGTCATATAAATAACCTGAAAATACTGTAGTTCATTAAGATTAAGTCTTACTATAACCACTCTTACAAAAAAAAAAAATGGGGTAAGCACACTTATATTCTCATTTCAAGAGGTGTTTTTAACACTGCAATATGATTTGATTTGTTAACATTACATTAGTTAATGTATTAGACTAATAACTAACATGAACTAACCATGATCAATACATTTGTTACTGTATTTATTAATCTTTGTTAATCTTAGTTAATAAAAATACAGCTGTTCATTGTTTGTATATGTTACTTCACAGTGCACATTAACTATGTAAACAAATAGAGAGCAATTTGAGCGCAAGACGCTCGTGTTGTTTTAAAGACAGTGAATCTCACTCACAGCCATGATCACTTGAAGTTGAAGGGGTGGAAGGTGGTGTTTTTGGTTTGTCCATCTTTTAAGCTGATCAAAAGGCACGTGCAGTCTTCTTAATAGCTTGATTCGCTTAATGATGTGCCAGCTTCATCAAACCTGCCATCTACCGTTCTGGCAGTGTTAATGTGGGTTTGGAATGGAATGATTTTATAATTGTAACGAGTAACGATGCAGCACATCGTTAGCACATCGAGTAAAACTATTAAACTCATCGAAAATATATACTGAAGTAAAAGTGGAAGTAGGAGAAAAAAATAATACTCTGGTAAAGTACAGATAGATACTGCCTTTTAGTACTTAAGTACAGTAGTGAAGTAGTTTTACTTCATTACTATACATCTCTGGTTGCAGTTGATCCATGTTGTGAGCATGAAACCGTCAAAACTTGCCATTGGAGAAGAGCTAATTAAACGTCACTGTTTCAGTCAATGATTGCCAAAACCATTTAATATTTAGGGCCCAAGCCCTGAAAGGGCGCAGAGCCCTATTGTTCTTCCTCAGATTATTAGGGCCCAAGCCCAAAGGGCGCAGAGCCCTATTGTTCTTCCTCAGATTATTCTTTGTTTTTTTTTTTTTTTTTTTTTTTTTTTTTTCTCGACTTCTCGGGTACTTTTGGGGCACTTAACATGCTCGAAAACTCTTGAAACTTCGCACGGGCGTCGGAATGCGCGGCCATCAGAGCCGGGCTGAAGCTGGTACCCGGGCGTGGCAGGGGGGCTCGACAGCGCCCCCTTAAGTGGGGTCTGAAAACTTGGTCCATATATCAAACACACTTGCACGTACATGTATGAAACTCGGTACACATATAGACCTCATCGGGCCGAACAACTTTCGTGCTCATAGTTATGCGTCAGCCCAACAGGAAGTGAGCTATAATGGGTTGTTCGGAAAACCCATGCTCTGGAATTTAATATACTCCTCCGAGGCCATTGTTTCGATCATCGCCAAACTCGGTCAGCATGAAGTGAACATATCCAGGATGCTAAATTGCGAGCGGATTTTTGATATCTCAAATGGTTTGGCCGTGGCGAAGCAACGAATTTATGGCGAGAAAAGGGAAACAGGAAGTGTGTTATAACGTCAGCAAACATTGACTGATTTGGATGAAACTTCAGCTGTGTGTTCGTTGTAAGAGGCCGATCACATGGATATGACTTTTGTGAGTCAAAGTTATAGCGCCACCAACTGGCAGCAGGAAGTGTGTCACTTTCAAAAATGCTTTGAATCACCATCTTATTTTCACCCCATTTACTTCAAACTTCATCAGTATAATGTGAAAACATGACAGATAGAGACGTATGAAATGGATTCCTGAAATTTCAAATACTGTTGCCATGGCAACGTGTCAAAGTTTAATAATCTTTTGGCTGTTTTGAGGCTCTTAGCATGCTTGAAATTGCTTGAAACTGCTTGAAACTCAACACACACATCAGAGATGTCAGTCAGTACACATTGGCAAAGCATCAGAAATGGGCGGGGATGAGGGCCTCTCTAGCGCCACCTTTTGACAAAAGTGGGGGGGTTAGTTTTATCTTCAGTCACCAAACTCGGTACATATATTGTTCTCTTCGAGCCGGACAACTTTCTAATTTACAGTCATTAGCTCCGACCAACAGGAAGTCAGATATTTTGGTTTTAAGGTGAATATTTATGTAATTCAGGGTCTGAGTTTTTACGTTCTCCTCGTAGGCGATTTATTCAATCTCCACCAAACTCGGTCAACATGAAACAAAGATACGGAAGATGCTAAAATGCGAACGAATATTGGATATTTCAAATAATGTTGCCATGGTAACATGTCAAAGTTTAATAATGTTTTTGGCTGTGTGTGTGCCCTCCCCTCTATCACCAAAAGGGGGCAGTGTTGTATTATTTTTGAAACTCCCTTTCTCTCTCTCTCTGTGCTTAAGTGATTTATGAGGACACAAATGTGTATGATGACATGGGTATTGGTATTACAACGTAGTGGTTAATGTGGACATGAACTATGACACTATATCACTACAGGACTCATTTTCTAAATCACATTTGAGTTACAATTCTTATCATCTGACAGCCGTGATTTCATGTACTCATTCAGACAGAACTCTTTTTTTAAAACAGAGGAGTGTGAGTGTGTTTTCTATACATGTGCTTTACAGAAGGTCATGTGCTGTGTTTGCAAAGATCACTTTTGACACATTTGTCTTTAAATTCATTATTTACTGACATAGTTCAAATTTATTTTTAAAAAAAATTCACATTATTTTCTACAAGTGTCTGTTTATAAGTGTCTTTTTTTCACAGAAAGTTTTTGTTTGAACATGAATATTTGTATAATTCAGGGTCTGAGTTTTTACGTTCTCCTCGTAGGTGATTTATTCAATCTCCACCAAACTCGGTCAACGTGAAACGGAAGCTTAACGCATTAAAAATATTTAACGCAAATAACACAGCGTCCGTTTTTATATCCATTTTTGCTTAGCGTTACATGATCACGCTCCTATTCATGTAAATGCTTCCAAGCGCGACAAGACACAAGAGAGCGCGCTGTATGCCAGTGTCCTGTCTGTGTGTGTGTTAGTGTCCTGTCTGTGTGTGTGTGTGTGTGTGTGTGTGTGTGTGTGTGTCCTGTCTGTGTGTGTGTGTATGTGTATGTGTGTGTGTCAGTGTCCTGTCTGTGTGGATGCGTCTCATGTCAGCTATTCAAGGGACACTGACACACACACACACACACACACACACACACACACACACACACACACACACACACACACACACACACACACACGATGCATAGATAGACTCGCGTCAGTTTCCTGCTCACATCGAGTTCTCTTTTGCCTAGGGTTGCCAACTCTCACGCATTTGGCGTGACACTCACGCTTTCAGGCTCTGTCTCACGCTCTCACGCTGCCCAACTTAATCTCACGCCAAATTGCCAAACCTGCTTTTGATATTAAACAATGTCTAAGCTTTTACATTTTTTAAAGTTTTAATGCGAAATTCAAACAATAAATAGCGTTTTGGCGCTAATATGGCATAACAGTTAAAGCCAGAGTGTTGAAAAACCATACGGAGTTGCGACATGCTCTATCATCTCCCGGCGGCGCGCGCAGTCGTGCTTCACAGAAATCTCAATACTTCTAGCGCTGTGTCAATACATTTGAATGGCTTGATACACAACAGCTCCACTTTACAGGGGTTTGCAGCAAGTTTTGGTAAACAGTACAGCATAGTGTGCATTGATTATTACATCAACCATACAGGATCGTTTTATAATGGAGAGTAATGCAACAATGTTAACATTAATGTTAATGTTTTTTATTGTACTTAGCCTTCAGGTATTCCATACTAATTGGTCATACTCATACTAATTGATGGTCAAATGTGACCATACACCTTAACTATTTTTCAATTAAATAAATGTTCTATATTTTAGTTCAATAATATTTATTGAATATTTTGAGGAGATCTTTTGGTACTAAATACTAGTTGTGCAATATTTATTGTCAATAATGACCACTTAAAATATTTTTCTTCTAATATTTGTATTATTTATATTACAATTAGTATAGTAATAAGGTTAAATTAGATAATTATTTTTCAAAGAGGCAAATTAGAGTCATTTTGTGGAGTCAGCCTGTCATTAATGTTCATCAAAGAACAACGGGAACAGAGAAAATTGTAGCTTTAATGATGATTCATCTATATTTCATTTATTATTTATACAGTTAAGGAAGGTTTGATAACTATTACATTTCTGTATAACAGGGAAGGCCATGGGTAAATATAACATTTATTATTTTCATTTATTATTTATTTATTCCATTTATTATCATTTATTATTACTATACTCTCCTTGAAGTTTACTTCCCGCTACTTTTTCCCTCTTCCTCCCAACCGCGGCTGCAACTGTCTTCTTCTTCTTCGATAGTAGCCTAAGCCAGTGTTTCCCAACCTTTTTTCAGTCATTTTATCATACGTTACGCTAGGGGTGTAACGGTACAGATTGCTCACGGTTCGGTTTGTATCACGGTTTAAGGTTCACCGTTTCGGTACGGTTCAGTATTTGCTATGTTCAGGGAAAAAAGGACTACTGTCAAATAAAACAAAAGAAAATAATAAGAACAAATCATTTAAATACAAGCAGCAGCACAAATAAATACTATTGAGCAAAGATACTAATAAAATAAACTATGCTTTTCAGGTTTTTCAGGTACGTCTAACATTAGTTTTCAGGTACAGAAATTGATCAAATGTAAAATAACATTGCATATATGACTGTATAAATTAAAGATTAATCCTATTAAACTTACAAAAGTTATTCAATCAAGAGCAGTGAGTGATGCCCTTGTCTTTTGTTTGACATTAAACAGACAGCAGTAAAGGCTACTGCCCCTTTAAGACCTCGGATATGCGTCGTCTTTTCTGGACTGTATAAAGCTTACTTAAGCCATATACAGACTATGTCTGCTAGAATACTCATCAATATGTTGACATACTTTTTGCGTGAGTTTGTCCATTCAAGAGCAAGACTTGAAAGAGAACTCAATATTTGCGCGCTGAGAGACGTGTGCGCGCTCTTGGATGAGTGCACGGAAAATTTTCTCACAGTGCGCGCGACTTCTCATTCGCGTCTTCTGGCACTAAACCAGATAGTTGCGTGTTCTGAGTTAACACAATCAGAACTTAAAAATACGGGATATTTTACGGGAAAATACTAAAACGGGAGGGTTGACAGCTATGGTGTGTGTGTGTGTGTGTGTGCGATATGTAGGCTTAGGGGTAGTGTAGGGGGATAGAATGTACAGTTTGTACAGTATACAAACCATTAAGTCTATGGAATGCCATCTGCCTGTCTTTCCCCTTCCCCCTCTCTATCTGTGTGTGGGGGGGGGGGGGGGGTCTCTCTCTCACCCTGTGAGTTTGTGTGTGTGCCTTTCTCTCAGTCCTTCCCCTCCCCCTCACTCTCACTCTATCATTGTGTGTGTGTGTGTGTGTGTGTGTGTGTGTGTGTGTGTGTGTGTGTGTGACTTTCTCTCTTGATCATAATTTAACCCTTTCATATAGGCTATCACAAATAACTATCACTTGAAATAAAAACGTCATGTGATGTGTTTGCCAAGATCACGTATGATGCACATGTCTTTAAATTAATTATTTACTGATATAATATAAATGTATTCAAACATAAATTTCACATGATTTTATAAAAGTGGCTATTTATAATAAACTTCCATAAAATGTAGACACGCATCTTACTCTTACCTGACACTGATATTAAAATCATCTTTGCAGTTTCTGTGATTTGGCTCCATTTATACATTTTTTATTAAAAAAAATTTATTGGACCACCCATATTGAAATGAAAGCATGTTTTATGGTGCATAAGATTGGTGCACAAACGGTAACTAAGGTAGCTCAAAAACACATGAAGAGAAGTGTTAGAATAAAACGACATCAGCATTCGAATGGTATTCTGAACTCATTCCAATTTGACCTTTGACATAATCTGACATGAAATTCATATAAATTTAATTGATCTCATAGATGTGGCTGTTGTGGTTTGTGGTCATAGCAGCACCAACTGCTGCAGTTAATGTGGTGAATTCAGATGACTTTGACATAGTCCTTTTATGTTTTCCCATTTTAAATGCCTATTGCCCGCCGTGCACAGTTAAACTGATACCACCGGGGTGGCGGTGCCACCGGCTTGGGCCCGTCATCGCTGCTCGCAGCTTTAATTCTTTGTTTTTTTTTTTTTTTTTCGACTTCTCGGGTACTTTTGGGGCACTTAACATGCTCGAAAACTCTTGAAACTTCGCACAGGCGTCGGAATGCGCGGCCATCAGAGCCGGGCTGAAGCTGGTACCCGGGCGTGGCAGGGGGGCTCGACAGCGCCCCCTTAAGTGGGGTCTGAAAACTTGGTCCACATATCAAACACACTTGCACGTACATGTATGAAACTTGGTACACATTTAGACCTCATCGGGCCGAACAACTTTCGTGCTCATAGTTATGCGTCAGCCCAACAGGAAGTGAGCTATTATGGGTTGTTCGGAAAACGCATGCTCTGGAATTTAATATACTCCTCCGAGGCCATTGTTTCGATCATTGCCAAACTCGGTCAGCATGAAGAGAACATATCCAGGATGCTAAATTGCGAGCGGATTTTTGATATCTCAAATGGTTTGGCCGTGGCGAAGCAACGAATTTATGGCGAGAAAAGGGAAACAGGAAGTGTGTTATAACTTGTGCAAACATTGACTGGTTTGGATGAAACTTCAGCTGTGTGTTCGTTGTAAGAGGCCGATCACATGGATATGACTTTTGTGAGTCAAAGTTATAGCGCCACCAACTGGCAGCAGGAAGTGTGTCACTTTCAAAAATGCTTTGAATCACCATCTTATTTTCACCAGATTTATTTCAAACTTCATCAGTATAATGTGAAAACATGACAGATAGAGACGTATGAAATGGATTCCTGAAATTTCAAATACTGTTGCCATGGCAACGTGTCAAAGTTTAATAATCTTTTGGCTGTTCTGAGGCTCTTAGCTAGGGTTGGGAATCGTGAGAAATTTTCCGGTTCCGGTTCCGGTTCCGGTTCCGCCTAACGATTCCGGTTCCGATTCCGGTTCCATTAAAATTATTAAACAAATAGTGGTAAAGGAAAAAGGCACAATACGCAACTCAAACAATCCATTTTGTGTTTATTACTTGCTCTAAAATTTATTTACAGGTTGGCAATGTCAAAAAAGTCCTGTACTGTACATATATTACAGTATTAATTAAGCCATTCTTGCAACACATTTTTTTTCAAATGAACACCTCTGAAATTGTCTTATTATATTTTATCTCTCTGTCTCTGAATAAAACCAAGTTATAAATTATATTTATTAGTTATATTTATTAATTAGTTATATATTAATTTAATAGTAATTCAGTTATTCAGTGAACTTGTAAATAATAAATTGCAATTCAGCATTACAAAGGTAGCCTAATTGTGCCTAAACGCTTACTTAAACCATGGTGACTCAACGGTTGACAAATATATATATATATATATATATATATATATATATATATATATATATATATATATATATATATATATATATATATATATGCCTTTGACTATAAATCTGGTATTAGCCCTGAGGCACTCTCTGCTGTAGCAAATGTTTTGTCAAATTGCTAGTGCAGCCTCCTTTGCATGTTATTAACTTTTCACGTGTTACATTTTGCTTCATTATCATTCATTCTTTGGAAATGAATCCATACTTGTGACTTTCTCTTCGCTATGCTGGTGGTCAACGAGAAAATATCTGACGCAAAACCGTAAATGTGTAGCGCGAGGGCTTTCAGGCTGAACTGCGTTGCACTCCTGGAAGCGGCAGGAAACGTAATTAATATTCATGATGAGGTGAGCCAGGGTTGCCAGGTTTTCACAACAAAACCCGCACAATTGTACAATCGTTTCAACCCGCGGACATGAAACACAGCCCGCGGCAACAGTGGAAAACGGGAAAGCGGGAAAATCACGGAGTTGGCAACACTGGCTGTCACTCGCTATGAAAGGATACGCTTCCAGCGCTTCGCACACACATTGCACCAGAACCGTTTTCGGAACCGAAACTTAGGAATTTCGCGCGGTTCTGGTATTTTTCAAAAATCAGTTTCGGTTCTGCATAAGAACCGGTTCTCGGTTCCCAACCCTACTCTTAGCATGCTTGAAATTGCTTGAAACTGCTTGAAACTCAACACACACATCAGAGATGTCAGTCAGTACACATGGGCAAAGCCTCAGAAACGGGCGGGGATGAGGGGCTCTCTAGCGCCACCTTTTGACAAAAGTGAAGGGCTTCGTTTCATCTACAATCACCAAACTCAGTATATATATTGACCTCATCGAGCCGGACAACTTTCTAATTTACAGTCATTAGCTCCGACCAACAGGAAGTCAGATATTTTGGTTTGAAGGTAAATTTTTGGTTAAATCGGGGTCTGAGTTTTTACGTTCTCCTCGTAGGCGATTTATTCAATATCCACCAAACTCGGTCAACATGAAACAAAGATACTGAAGATGCTAAAATGTGAACGGATATTGGATATCTCAAACGGTGTTTCCATGGCAAGGGATTAAATAAGGACAAAAAAGGGGAACAGAAATTCTCTGTGTCTGCTGCTCTCCCCTCAATGAACACAAGATGGCAGCATTGTATTAGTTTTGAAGCAGGATAAAAAAAAAACTTGTTTCTCTCTCTCTCTCTCTCTTGTTTGTGATTTATGAGGACACAAATTTGTATAATGACATGGGTATTACACTGGTATTACAACGTGTATGTGTGTGTGTTTAAAAACATACTAAAACAATGTTTTATTAAAATGTAACCAAATAGCTTTAAAATAATCATACTATTTTTCAGATCAATATATTTATTTTATTTAATATATTTCTTCTGAATATTTATTCTCTGTCTGCCCTCCCCTCACTAAAAGGTAGCAGTGTTGTTATTTTTGAAACTCTCTCTCTCCGTGTGTGTGTGTGTGTGTATGTGTGTGTGTGTGTGTGTGTGTGTGTGTGTGTGTGTGTGTGTGTGTGTGTGTGTGTGTGCTTGTTTATGTGATTTATTAGGGACGAAAATTTGTATAATGACATGGGTATTACACTGTTATTACAACGTAGTGGTTAATGAGGACATTTCATGTGTCCACATAATAAAAATATCTTTAAAAACATACTAAATAATGTATTATTAAAATGTAACCAAGTAGCTTTAAAAATATACTACAAATTACAATGAAAACATGGTTTATGAGAATATTTCCTGTGTCCCATAAATTAAATAGCTTTAAGGGGTTTGTGTGTGTGTGTGTGTGTGTGTGTGTGTGTGTGTGTGTGTGTGTGTGTGTGTGTGTGTGTGTGTGTGTGTGTGTGTGTGTGTGTGTGGGCATGTTTTTGTGAAATATCAGGACACAAATGTGTATAATGACATGGGTATGACATAGGTATTACAAAAAGAGGGTGAAATATGAGGACGTTCCCCATGTCCTCACTTTTCAAAATGCTTATAAATCACACAGAACAAGGTTTTTTTCACAGAAAGTGAACTGCACAGTCTCCTGTGAGGGTTAGGTTTAGGGGCAGGGGCAGTGTAGGGGGATAGAAAATACGGTTTGTACGGTATAAAAACCATTACGCCTATGGAATGTCCTCACATTTCACAAAAACAAACGTGTGTGTGTGTGTGTGTGTGTGTGTGTGTGTGTGCTTGTTTATGTGATTTATTAGGGACGAAAATTTGTATAATGACATGGGTATTACACTGTTATTACAACGTAGTGGTTAATGAGGACATTTCATGTGTCCACATAATAAAAATATCTTTAAAAACATACTAAATAATGTATTATTAAAATGTAACCAAGTAGCTTTAAAAATATACTACAAATTACAATGAAAACATGGTTTATGAGAATATTTCCTGTGTCCCATAAATTAAATAGCTTTAAGGGGTTTGTGTGTGTGTGTGTGTGTGTGTGTGTGTGTGTGTGTGTGTGTGTGTGTGTGTGTGTGTGTGTGTGTGTGTGTGTGTGTGTGTGTTAGTGTGTGTGTGGGCATGTTTTTGTGAAATATCAGGACACAAATGTGTATAATGACATGGGTATGACATAGGTATTACAAAAAGAGGGTGAAATATGAGGACGTTCCCCATGTCCTCACTTTTCAAAATGCTTATAAATCACACAGAACAAGGTTTTTTTCACAGAAAGTGAACTGCACAGTCTCCTGTGAGGGTTAGGTTTAGGGGCAGGGGCAGTGTAGGGGGATAGAAAATACGGTTTGTACGGTATAAAAACCATTACGCCTATGGAATGTCCTCACATTTCACAAAAACAAACGTGTGTGTGTGTGTGTGTGTGTGTCCACCAACTGGCAGCAGGAAGTGTGTCACTTTCAAAAATGCTAAATCACTGTCTTGTTTTCACCCGATTTACTTCAAACTTCATCAGTAAAAAGACAAAACATGGCAGATGTAGACATACGAATGGATTCCTGATATTTTACATACTGTTCCCATGGCAGTGTGTCAAAGTTTAATCATCTTTTGGCTGTTTTTGAGGCTCTTAGCATGCTTGAAATTGCTTGAAACTCAACACACACATCAGAGATGTCAGTCAGTGGAAATGGGCAAAGCCTCAGAAATGGGTGTGTTGGAGGGGTGTTTATTACAACATAATCATGGTTTATGAAGACATTTCATGTGTCCCCGTAAATCAAAATAGCTTTAAAAGCATACTAAACAATGTTTTAATAAAAATGTAAAAATGCAGAATGTTTTCTGTGATGGTAGGTTTAGGGGTAGTGTGTGTGTGTGTGTGTGTGTGTGTGTGTGTGTGTGTGCGATATGTAGGCTTAGGGGTAGTGTAGGGGGATAGAATTTACAGTTTGTACAGTATAAAAACCATTAAGTCTATGGAATGCCATCTGCCTGTCTTTCCCCTTCCCCCTCTCTATCACTCTCTCTGTGTGTGTGTGTGTGTGTGTGTGGAGGGGGGGGGGGGGCTCTCTCTCACCCTGTGAGTATGTGTGTGTGCCTTTCTCTCAGTCCTTCCCCTCCCCCTCACTCTCCCTCTATCATTGTGTGTGTGTGTGTGTGTGTGTGTGTGTGTGTGTGTGTGTGTGTGTGTGTGTGTGTGTGTGTGTGTGTGTGTGTGTGTGTGTGTGTGTGTGTGTGTGTGTGTGTGTGTGTGTGTGTGTGTGTGTGTGTGTGTGTGTGACTTTCTCTATTTATTTTTTATATTGGACCACACATATTGATTTCAAATATATTCAACATATTTTTTTCAGAGAGTGAAATAAAAAAAACTTTCTCCCACCATTTGGATTTTATTTCTTTTTGTTGTTAAAATCTTGTGAACCTTGTTCAATGTGCAGATTGCCTCTCTCTCAGTCCTTCCCCTCCCCCCTCACTCTCAGGCTCACCTTGGGTGTGTGTGTGTTTGATTGTGTGCGCGCACGTGTGTGTGTGGTGTGTGTGTGTGTGTGTGTGTGTGTGTGGGGGGGGGGGGGGGGTGTCTCTCTCACCCTGTGAGTTTGTGTGTGTGCCTTTCTCTCTCGGAATGATAATTTACCCCTTTCGTATCATAGACTATCACAAAAAACTATCACTTTAGTGTGAATAAGTAAAAAAGAATTACAAACACCTTGAATTAAATACTGGCCTTCTGGACTTACAAAATTTTGAGCAGGAAAATATAACTTTTATTTATTTTATCCTATGACATTAAAATTAATCTAGATTTAAATTACATCATGGGTGTGGCTTGTGGTGATAGTGGCACCAGTTGCTGCGGTAAATGTGGCATATTCGAGCGATTTAAAAATATTCTCCTGTTTAAATGCATATTGCCTGCCGTGCACAGTTAAGCTGATGCCACCGGCGTGGCGGTGCCACCGGCTTGGGCCCGTCATCGCTGCTCGCAGCTTTAATTTATTATTATTTGTATATGTTCAATTGTGAAATGTTGGTGCATCACTAAGCAAGACAACGGAAACCTAAAGCTCATCAGCTATACTCAATAAATGCAGAGGAATCTAACATCCTGCTCTTCAGAAAGGACTTCCTTTGGCCCTGAGATCCATCTGACTCAGGCTTTTGAGGCTCACCTGAGGTTGGTAGCCCACTGTTGCGAGACAGCGGTGATCCACAAAGGTGTACATGCCCTGGCAGTTGTGGCGGGAAATAAATTCCACTGGAACGCTGATGTTATTTATGTTTGTATCGCCTGGGCAACAGGTGACCTGCATGAACAGAGGTCAAAGAGGAAAGAAAAAAAAAATCATTATTTAATTTACAGTCATTATTTACTCACCTTCATATCACTCCAAACCATAATACTTTCATTCATCTTTGAGACACAAAGATTAAAAATGACACCAGAGAGATTTCTATCCCACCAATGAAAGTCCACACAACCGAGACTTGACGATTCAAAACGTTCATAAAAACACTGTCTCTTCAATGTTGAACAGATTATTGGCTTTTATTCACATACAAACATTGATCAACTCACATAAAGCTAATTAAATATGGTAAATGGAAACACTGTCATCATTTATTCACCCCATTTTGTTCCAAACCCATATGACCGTCTTTTGAACACAAAGGTGTTAAGTAGAATGTTGATGTTTCTCTTTTACATTCAAAGTTAAGACAAAGAGCAGCATAAACAGTCTGCTAAACTTCTCCTTTTTAGGAAGATATGAGTTAAGTTCTGAGTAAATGATGCCAGAATTATTCTTTCAAAACTAAATAATTGGAAATTGAAATAAAATGGAAGGAAAAGAGCACCTGCAGCCTTCCAATGGCGACTAGACAAAAACGATTTCCCTGATTATTATCAGCCTCCTCTTCTGAAAGAGTCACTCCTGAAAGAAAGAGAAAGAGGATAAAGGGACAATATCAGTTCCAGTTGTGTTCTGACTGAACGCTGGTGATATCAGTGAACAATAAGCGCTTCCTGTGCACTTCCTGTGTATTGTGCTGTGGGTTGTGTTACCTGCAGGAGGCCAGGATTTGATGAAGCCTGTGCAGTGCACAACCACATACTTCGGTTCACCGTCCTTAGGAGGACCCAATCCATTTCTGCAGAAGAAGAGATGATCTTCATATATGTCTGTTTGTGGAAGGAGATCTACAGACAGAGAGCTACCTTACCTGTTTCTGCTTCTCAGGAAGTTAAGTCTGTTCATGGACACTGGCTCTACCGGACACACTCCACATCTGAACACACACATTACAATGTAGCATGTGAGAAAATGTGCATGTTTTTTTCACCACAGTAAAACTAGTTTATATTGTGAATAGATGTAATACTTATACTTAAAATAAATATACTTGTTTCTTGGCATGCAAACAAACAATGATAATTTCGAGTAATTTATTTTAAGCACTTTTCAATATAAACCAATTTTATAGGTATTCCAGACCTTATAAGTCAAAAAGCTAAATTCAAACACTTTAAGGACATTGTGCAAACCCTTTTCATGAGTTTGAGACCTACTGGGTAAGGTGTGTACTACTAATGTATACATGGGAATTGAATATGTGGAGCAAAAAATGTGTTTGCTAGTATCGCTGTAAAGACTAACATATGAAAAAATAGTCAGAAAGATCTTTTTTTTTTTAAAGGGACAAAATATATAACAAAAAAGTTAGCATACGTGTTTCATGTTTTGTCATATTTGATACATCAGGCTTTTATAGCTCATATAGTATAATACAGTTAGAATATGGAGCTCATAGTCAAGGAGGAAAAAAACATTCATTTAGAGACCCAAACTGAGGAAAATATGCAATTTAGTGCGAATGCTGATATTTATATGGTCAAAAAGTATTCTGATAGCATGTAATGTAAATCAATGTTATCTTTACAACAGTATAGCAGATACTTACAACAAATCTAATAAATATCAGTTGTCACTCTACACTCACCTAAAGGATTATTAGGAACACCTGTTCAATTTCTCATTAATGCAATTATCTAATCAACCAATCACATGGCAGTTGCTTCAATGCATTTAGGGGTGTGGTCCTGGTCAAGACAATCTCCTGAACTCCAAACTGAATGTCAGAATGGGAAAGAAAGGTGATTTAAGCAATTTTGAGCGTGGCATGGTTGTTGGTGCCAGACGGGCTGGTCTGAGTATTTCACAATCTGCTCAGTTACTGGGATTTTCACGCACAACCATTTCTAGGGTTTACAAAGAATGGTGTGAAAAGGGAAAAACATCCAGTATGCGGCAGTCCTGAGGGCGAAAATGCCTTGTTGATGCTAGAGGTCAGAGGTGAATGGGCCGACTGATTCAAGCTGATAGAAGAGCAACTTTGACTGAAATAAACACTCGTTACAACTGAGGTATGCAGCAAAGCATTTGTGAAGCCACAACACACACAACCTTGAGGCGGATGGGCTACAACAGCAGAAGACCCCACCGGGTACCACTCATCTCCACAACAAATAGGAAAAAGAGGCTACAATTTGCACGAGCTCACCAAAATTGGACAGTTGAAGACTGGAAAAATGTTGCCTGGTCTGATGAGTCTCGATTTCTGTTGAGACATTCAGATGGTAGAGTCAGAATTTGGCGTAAACAGAATGAGAACATGGATCCATCATGCCTTGTTACCACTGTGCAGGCTGCTGGTGGTGGTGTAATGGTGTGGGGGATGTTTTCTTGGCACACTTTAGGCCCCTTAGTGCCAATTGGGCATCGTTTAAATGCCACGGCCTACCTGAGCATTGTTTCTGACCATGTCCATCCCTTTATGACCACCATGTACCCATCCTCTGATGGCTACTTCCAGCAGGATAATGCACCATGTCACAAAGCTCCAATCATTTCAAATTGGTTTCTTGAACATGACAGTGAGTTCACTGTACTAAAATGGCCCCACAGTCACCAGATCTCAACCCAATAGAGCATCTTTGGGATGTGGTGGAACGGGAGCTTCGTGCCCTGGATGTGCATCCCACAAATCTCCATCAACTGCAAGATGCTATCCTATCAATATGGGCCAACATTTCTAAAGAATGCTTTCAGCACCTTGTTGAATCAATGCCACATAGAATTAAGGCAGTTCTGAAGGCGAAAGGGGGTCAAACACAGTATTAATATGGTGTTCATAATAATCCTTTAGGTGAGTCTATATGCAATGCAATACAATGACTGAGAGATGAACAAATAAACGTTCCTCAAATGCCTGATTATCATATTTGATAAAAAAAATTATGCATGTATAATCAAGTAAAGTGTTCATTTTGAAATATTACAAACAATATAAAAGTTATTCTTACATTTACTTTATAAAAATTATTAAAGATTTCACAGCAAAAAGACAAGAGAACCACAAGCTGAAGTAGTAAAAGGCCTTTTACTTGTATAAACTATAAATCAGACGACAAAAGGCATGTAGTAGATCGTATGCAACAGTTTTTTCAGTAAAGTTTTGATCGTGTTTATAATTTAGAAGCCTTAGATATGTGTGTTTCAAATAAGATACAGTAGGCTTTATAGTGTTAAAAGAGGTCTGTCTGTTCTCCCTTTGCATCACCTCATCCTGCAGATGAAGGAGCGGCGTGCACCCATACTCATCCTCACAGATGTCTGACCACCCTCTTTCTTCACAGTGCCTGTTTTCATGTCCAACATCCGACCTAAAGTCAGAAAAGAGGAAGACCATTTAAACAGGAAAACACTGACAACAGAAAAGATTAGAGAAGTCGAGCCGTTTCTTACCGCTGTTGTTGTTCTCACTGGTGGAAAGCTGCTCTCTGAGTTTTTCTGCGTCGTCTGGATGAAGCTGGTCATACAGTGATGATCCAAGCCAATCCGATTGTGCCTGGTTCAGAACCGGTGTGACAGAGTCCGAAACATAAACGACGCGTCCGGTCTCACATGACACAACAAACAGGAAACCATCAGCTGCCTCTAAAATCAGGTGCTTCAGCTCCTATAAAAAGAGAGCTATGTAAATATTTGGTGGCAGTGAAACCCTTAACAATGCTTAATATTTGAAACAACCCAATCAATTATTTAAACATCTTACCTACAGGATTTTACAGAGCCCCTAAAGGGACATGGTGGTGGGAAAAATATGAGATGTGAGGAAAACATACTTCAAAACTTTCTCTGGGGAGCGCAAAACATTTGTGAGGGAACGCAAATGCATTGACATAATTCTTATGTCATCCCATCTCATATTTTTCACCTTTAGGGCAGGGTGTCCAAAGTCAGTCCTGCAGAGTTCAGCTCCTACTTGCCTCAACACACCTGCCTGGAAGTTTCTAGAACGCCTAGTAAGACCTTGATTAGCGGGTTCAGGTATATTTAATTGGGGTTTGAGCTAAACTTTGCAGGACAGCGGCCCTCCAGGAGCAGGATTGGACACCCCTGTTTTAGGGGCTCTGTAAAGCTGGGCATACACTGTGATTTCAGCAAGGTTACCTACTCACACTGTACGAGTAGATCGCGTGTGATGTAAAAGACAAAGCTCACGATTTATGTGCTCACACTGTGCGTTCCGATCGTCGAGAAATACGATTCTCGTATTCTACGATTTAAATGCGTTGCGCGATAAACCCTATAGTGCAAAGATAGACCATGGTGTAGGCTATATAGGGAGATTGCCTATCAAATGCATCAGCTATCGATATCAAGAGGATTTAGCATTTACAATTTATGTACTAATTTGTGTAGAGCACTCTGAAGGGAGGGTGGGATCTTATGCTTTCAAAGCTAAATTGCCTACCCTATCTTTAACCTGAACACACATTTTTTGAACGCAGTCTCGTGCGCAAGACGACGCTAGCGCAACTGTGTGTACAACCCCTTAAAGGGTTAGTTCACCCAAAAATGAAAATTCTGTCATTAATTACTCACCCTCATGTCGTTCGAGACCCGTAAGACCTCCGTTCATATTCGGAACACAAATGAAGATATTTTTGTTGAAAGCTGACGGCTGAGAAAGGCTTCAGACAGGCCTCCATTGGCATTCTGTACACTTATACTCCCAAGACCGATAAAAGGCACTTAAAATGTCGTTACAAAGTCCATCTCACCACAGTGACTCTACAATAATCTTACGATGCGACGACAATAGTTTTTGTGCGCAAAAAAAATCAAAATAACACCTTTATCCAACTTGTTACTGCCTTCCGTGTGTGCCTCCACGACGCATGCGCGAGAATATGACGCAGATCCGGCGTTCAGGAATCCATTAAATGCACACTCTCTAACCCCATTTTGAGAACTACGCCGAGACCTAAAGCACGATCAATGTAGAATTCAACAGCTTAGATACGCACGTCTTCCTCTGCTTGTAAACAAATCGCTTCTGGGTCATGTGTCCGAACGCCGGATCTGCGTCATATTCTCGCGCATGCGTCGTGGAGGCACACACGGAAGGCAGTAACAAGTTGGAAAAAGGTGTTATTTTGATTTTTTTTGCGCACAAAAACTATTGTCGTCGCATCGTAAGATTATTGTAGAGTCACTGTGGTGAGATGGACTTTGTAACGACATTTTAAGTGCCTTTTATCGGTCTTGGGAGTATAAGTGTACAGAATGCCAATGGAGGCCTATCTGAAGCCTTTCTCAGCATCAGATTTCAACTAAAATATCTTAATTTGTGTTCCGAAGATGAACGGAGGTCTTACGGGTCTCGAACTACATGAGGGCGAGTAATTAATGACAGAATTTTCATTTTTGGGAGAACTAACCCTTTAAGAAGTATTTTTGGGAATACAAATTTCTTAACATCCTTAAGGAAGAAAATAAGAAGAAAAATAGCAGTTGTGTGGATTTTGTGAATCCGACATCTGGTTCTTACTTGCATGTACAATGAGGGATCTATATTGTTGTTCATATCTGACCTGGTCTGTGAGAAAGGACGGTTTGTAGGTTCCATCGGTGCTGGTGTTGCCGCTCCCTCTGAGCGACTTCATGTGCGACACAGCCATGCGCAGGATGGTGAGCTTGTCTGGTTTGCGTGCCAGTGCGCTGCAGGTGGGCACCATGTCTGACAGCTCTGTGATGTAGGCGGTCATCTTATTTCTCCGCCTCCGCTCAATCTCACTGTGATTCTCCCTGGGGTCAGGAGGTCAGAGCAGGAGCATGAGAGATGGGCGGTGCATGAAATCGTGGGGAGAAGAGCAGGAACAGAGAAAGGTCGAGAGAAAGCAACAACAAGCAAACGAGGAGGAGAAAGAGAAAGAGAGATGGATGAATAAGCAAACAAAGACTGCATCAATGTGCTCCTCAAATGAGACGACACTCGCATCTTCATGATAAACAAATGTGTATGAACGATCTCATGAAAGCTGAAAGAAAAAGACTCTTCAAACGGCCTGAGAAAAGAAGAGAGGGATAGAAGAAATGCTCAAGGGAAACTGAAATAAAGTGACAGACTCATGGGCTGCTTTCAAAATGAAATACTAGATTACAACTTACTGCATACTACACAGTGTATACTGAGTACTCTTTTATTATATACTGAGTGAAACCGTATGCAGCCCAAATATACTCTTTGCAAAGATCTGGGGTAGACATGTGCCGGTAAATGGTAATACGATATACCGCAATAATGAACATGCACAATATTGTTATCGTGGGCACTTCAAAATACCGTGAATAATTATTTATTACGAATTATTCCGATTTTTAGAATGAATTTTAAGAATACTTTACCCATCAACCGTTTAAAATGAACAACACGTCAAAGAGGAACGCACTGATGTAAATAGACCGTGCATGAGCCGAGCACATGGCAGAATGAGGAGACACGCTGAAGTGCACATTCATTCTTTGACAGCAGAGGGCGCTGACGGAACAGCAGAAATGCAGCCGTTTCCCCAGTAATCACATAACCTAATACATAATACTTAAAGACTTAAGGCTATTCATTTTCAAACTTGCATTTTATATTTTAATCTGAACTAAATTACATGCCCTAGATATTGTTTGAATATGTTCTGACTGTTGTTCAATCACACACTTTACAAGGCTCCAGTATTTAACATTAGTTCCTTCATTAACAAACTGACAATGAAAAATACTTCTAAAGCATGTATTAATCTTAGTTAAATGTACATTTCAGCATACCTATTGTTCTTTATAATTCTTTTGCACTTTAATCTGTTTTAAATATTTGTTTACTTTATAAATTTTTGTGTATTGCTTTATTGTATTTAAATGTTTGGTTCTTTTGTTATAAGAAAGTGATTTAACCTGTTGTAGTATGACAACACTTTTTTTGCAACTTATTTCAATATCGTGATAATACCGTATACTGTGATAAAAGCTTCAGCAATTAATCGCAACATGAAAATTTGATACCGGCACATGGGGTAAAAGGAAGTTCAAAGTTCTATCCTCATGGACCAATTACAGTTCAAAGGTGGTAACAGCTATTTTCCCCAACTGAGTAATCATAGTCATTTTCATTAGAAAATGCATTAGACAGGCAGAAAAAAAAAAAATTCACCAAAATTTTAGGAGTAAAGTATTATAAATCAGGCGAATGTTATTTGAACAAACCCCTCTGTAAAAACCCCTCTGTATATATATATAGGAATTTGTTTGGTGTATCAAGTTTATCCTGAATGGACTTTTCAGACTATAAAAGGTAAGAATGAGACGGTCTCTTCTTCACTCCTATTGTCGCATTTTCCATCACCATTTGACTTTCTCTACTTTTTTACTGTCCAAAGCGCATGTTGGTTACTATTTTGTGCAATTTAGCTTTTAATTTGTCTTCTTTCAGACTAGAGGAATGAAAAAAAATCAAATACACATTAGGGTTTATTTATTACACTTCATCTGTTTTCAATTAAAGGCTGTTTTCTCAAAATAGAGCTTTTCATTCTATGCTTAACCCCTGGTTATCATCGTTCTAAAACCCCATTTTAACCCTCGGACATTAGTACAGTTTTTTTACCCGGGGTTATGAAAGCCTGATCCGGAGCAGGGTTAGCATCTCTTTTGTTAGCAGTGCTAAACGTGTACAGCGTGAAGAAAAAAAAACACCTTTAAAGGGTTAGTTCACCCAAAAATGAAAATTCTCTCATAATTTACTCACCCTCAAGCCATGACTTTCTTCTTTTAGCCAAACACATATGGAGTTATTTTAAAAAAATATCCTGGCTATTCCCAGCTTTATAATGTGAGTGAATGTTATTATAATAGATTTTGAACCCCTAAAAAGTGCACCAATCTATCATAAAAGTAATCCATACGGCTCCAGGGGGAAGTGAATCGATGCATTTTTGTAAGGAAATATCCATATTATAAACTTTAATTACTGGTTTCTGGTACGGCTGTCTGCAAGATGAGTTCCGGCTGAAGAGTGAACTCTGAAATGTATGGAAAAATGATGGGGTGAACTAACCCTTTAATTAAAATCTACAGACACCAATAGATAAAGTGTACTAAAATAAACACTTAAATGTGTATCAGACTTTCTTTCCACTAGTCTGAAAGAAGACAAATGAAAAGCTAAATAACCCAAAACTGACGAGTGAATACAAAAAAGCAATGGTTTTGTCTGTAGTGTCTTGCCTTAAATGTGTCAAACAGCAGTATGATGTCATATATTGTCACATAACCTGTGACATGACAAATTATATTGCATGTTTAATTCAGGCATCCAGTAATCATCTTGCAAATAAAAAGTTATTGTGCATTCAATTTTGTGTAAATTGTCGTTAACTTTTGGCAGTCCAATTAAATAATAAGTGAAGACATATTTAAATTTAGAACAAGTTTAAAAACATTGGCTGATTTAGCAATGATGGCTCATTCAAAGGCATGAGTTTGGGTCAGAACTATCTGATTGGCCAAAAATAGCTGATGGCAAGAGTGTTTGGAAACTTTGAAAGCCCATAAAGCACCAGCACATCTAGGCATTGTCAGTCAACGCTGAGCAATAATCGTCTGCCTAAAGAGATTCTTGAGAATCTACGTAAGATCAGATGATCGTAGTTGTATATTTTTTAATGCACTCTGATTTCAATCAATAAATACCTGGCAAATCTCTCCTTGTCATTCGATCCACCTCCATCATCATCACACCTGAGGAAAGAGAAGCCAGAAGGAAAAGAAAGACACATTGTTAAACACAGTCACAAGACACACAAGTTCAAGGCCGGGTCGAACCCTTGAGTCACAGATCATGACTAACCTGAACAATTTGCTTCCCTCATCGTCTTCATAGTCCGAGCTGGAAACCAGGAAAATTCACATTAGTCAGAATTATTGCACAACTGCAAAGACATTCAAACATTCCCGTATTTCTTCACTTCCACTCGACAGACGGATCAACGGCCAGAGGAAAACAAACAGACGACTGAATCAAACCAACCTTAGACACTGAATAAACAAGCACAATGTAATTCCTGTGAATTAGCCTCAGGAAAGCCACTGTTAACAGAGCCACATTCACACATGAAGCATATTAAGAGACAGTCATCATCCAAACCCCTATGACATTCTTTCTACTATGGAACATGTTAAGAGGAATAGACCCTTTTCACATTTCCGGGTTTCTCAGAGCGGAAGTCGTCATAGTTGGGTTAACTTTTATAGCGGTGAATGAGAGTATACATTAAATATATATTTTTGTGTCCCCATTTGCTCGAATAGCAAAATAAAAACTCCACAATAGTGATTTCACAACTTTCAAAAAGAGGGAAAAAATAAGAGTGAGATTGATAACGGCAGTGAGAAGAGAGAAATATATGTTACTTTTACCATCACTCCCATAGACGCTGTATTAGAAACACCCTCACAGCAGCGGTAAGTAGTTTTTTTGTAATTTGATGCAAAAGTAATATTAAGGTCCTTTCACACTGGACGCGATTTTGACACGCGAATAATTTGCACAATGGTTTTATTTTTTGATCAGCTGTTTGTGTAATGAGTGCCTCCACACCGAACGCGAATGTGCTGTGGCGGAAAAACAATGTTTATTTTTTTTAGCTTCGATGTCGATTTTTTTAACTCTCGCAGCGACAGAAAAGGCTTAAACCAATCACATACAAGGATACAAAGGTCACGAAATGTCCAGTTGATGTCATTAGCTATTCAATCAACATTAACCTTTGCCAGGTATCGCATTTCTCATGAGATTACTGCTAAAGTTGTAGTTACAGCTGTACAGATGCAGCTGCGTTTGCCCACTGTAGGCTACAGACACCGATAGCATCACCTTTTGACTTAAAACGCGTTGATTTTTTTCTAAACCTTATTGTGTCCGCGACTATAGAAAGCGAATGTGTTTCCGTCAGTACGACTGTGGCACTGAAATGTTTACATTGTGACTCAGCTGGAAACACAGCAGCTCCGGATCGATTGGTTCCCTGAAGTGTGTGTTTGTCTCGTCAGATGTGGTTCTACTGTCTCTGGAGGAGCTCCTCAAATTGGCCCATGGTCATTTGAAAGTAAGTGCGGAACCGGCCATGATAAAGTTTTAGCTCCTGTATGAGATTAGCATACTCTCAGACTCGCTGTTCTTTTAAAAAGGGGTGCACCCAAAACCTTCTTTTCGGTCTTTTAACTAAAATGAAAAGCTTGTCTTCACTGGATGATGAAGTGTCGGCGCGAATGTTTTGTAATGTTGGAGTTCTGAAACGTCAAAGATGTCGCAAATTCGTGTCACGGCTGATGTGAATGGTTCTGACGCGAACTATTCGCACACAAAATATTCGTTTTTCCGCTTCGCTTTTCCGTTACCCGCCCGGTGTGAAAGGACCTTAATACAAAGTATTAAGTGTTATAAATGTACATACATTAAAAAAAAACTTTGCAGGATTTACGATAATGATGACCGTTATAACGCGTCATCACAGTCTGTGAAAAGGGTCTATGTCAAGCTCCAAAAATGCCATAATAAAGTACCATAAAATGATCATTCTTTCTAATGTGGTCAGGACATTGGCATATGCTGCTTTCTGTCCTTTTTGGAGCTTGAAGGCCACAGTGCCAGTTTAATCCCACTGTATGGAAAAAAAGCTTGTTTGCACACTCTAAAAGTTATTTCTCTCTGAGCTCCAAAGAAGAAAAACAATTCTGAAAATGACAACAAAATGATCCTCTTGAATATTTCAGCACTAATTTAATACCGATTCCTACTTTTATATCTTTTAAAGAGACGGCTCAGTCAGACTTACCTGGCTTGTCGCTTGTTGTTGGCCTTCGGCACAATGCTGGTACTGTTAGAGTGAGATCCAGCTGATGTGGCCATGGCCAGTGAAGAGACCTCAGGCATATCTAAAACACAGCACACACACACACAGCAAGACTAATAACTATAAACAGAATAAGAACAGGTTAAAGATAAAGCAAAGTTGTGCCTTCATCTCCAGATCATCGATATTTAGAAAAATGACAGACTGACATATTGGTCAGGCTAGTTAATTAGTGTGTCAGTTTTCAAATCTACCAGGCATTTTCAAAGAAATAGGGTAATCCAGTGTCCCATGACTGTGTCCCATGACGTTTTTGTGGTATATATTGTATGACATGTTAACGTGTAGTATTTACATATACTATATAAGGGGTGTTCGACCTATATATTATATATGTTTTTCCCCCCCAAAAAAGTTTATGCTATGTTTTTTTATTGTATTTTATTCAGGATGCATTTAACAATGAACACATTCAAACAGATACAAAAGATTTCAATTTCAAATAAATGCTGTTCTTTTTTAATTACAGTCATATTAATTATTAAAAACATAAGCCGTGTTCCATTTTGTTTTCTGCATTAAAAAAAAACATTCCTTACAATTGTGATATCCAGTCAATTTTACACACATTGTAATGTTGAATGCATTTATCAAGCTCAAATATCAATAATACAATAATCAATTGCTGGACCTATTTTTTTCATACTACGGAAGTCAATGGGAACCAGCAACAGTTTGGTGTCCAAAAACATTCTTCAAAATATCTTCTTTTGTGTTCAACAGAACAAAGAAACTCATACAGGTGGAACAACTTGAGGGTGAAGAATTTATATTTTTGGGTATATCCCCGTAAACCCTGTCTTAATCGAACATTATCCTATGCACCACAAAACATGTTTAAATTTGAGATGAGGAAGAAACCGAAAATACTCTGATGCTGTATGTACAGGGGTTGGACAATGAAACTGACACACTGGCCAATATAGTGTTGGAGGTTTCACGCCTATATGCACAACCTGGTGGCCAATCTTCACTGATTTTGCATTCCATCAGTAAGAGCAGTGTGAAGGTTGAATTAGCAGAGCAGTAGCACAGCTGTACATAAAATATTGCAATCAACACAACATCATGGGAGACATATCGGAGTTCAAAAGAGGACAAATTGTTGATGCGTGTCTCGTTGGCTCATCTGTGACCAAGACAGCAAGTCTTTGTGGTGTACGGAGAGCTATGGTGTCCAGGGTAATGTGGGCATACCTCCATGAAGGACGAACCACATCCAACAGGAGTAACTGTTGATGCAAGAGGAATCTGTCTGAAAGGGATGTCCGAGTACTAACCCAGATTGAATCCAAAAAAACATAAAACCATAGCCGCCCAACTCAAACTATGCACACCTCGACTCTCCTGTTTACACCAAAAATGTTTGTCAGGAGTCAATATTCGGTCAGAGAAACCTTTGATCACTCGTGCCAATGGCAAAAGTCGCTTTCAATGTGCCAAGTTTCCCACAGTACAAATGTTGCGCTGTGGACATGTGAAATATGTATTGTTCTCTGATGTGTCCATCTTCACTGTTTTTCCCCTAAAGAGGCTTAACACTAGGGTTGGGCATCGAGAACCGGGCATCGAGAACCAACTTGGAACCGTTTAAAAAATAACGATGCCATTGGAATCGTTTAGAAATTTTGTTTTCGATTCCGATCATCGGTTCCAAACGCGCAAGTTTTCGGAAGTGCTTGGCGCGCCCGTTTGTTCTGTTGCAGCCATGGAGCACGGTAAGCGGCGCTCAAAAGTGTGGCTTTATTTCACTTAAAAAAAAAAAAAAAAGCCTGGGTCGGCACAGTGCAACACATATGACAAACTTATTTCTTGCACGGGAGGATGTACTACAAATATGTGGTGTATAAATTAACGAGTTTAGCGTGTTTGAAATGCTGCGCAGGTCTGTCCTCCTCGGGCAACCCAGCGCTAACCAACGCTATTAAAGGGATAGTTCACCCTGAAATGAAAATAAAGCCTTCTTTTTCTTACCCTGATGTTGTCCCCGTGCCCTATGTCCTATGACATTTAAAATACTGTTCCTGCACGCGCTCCTTCATATTATGGCAGTGAATGGCGATCAGCTAAAACATTACAAAAAATAAACAAATGTATCACGCAACGATACAGGGAGACGCGTGCCATATGGAAAGTGTTCAGGGGCACACTATAAGGTTTTGCGAGAACGAACCCGTATTATTCAGTAGGGGTGTAACGGTACACGTATTCGTATTGAACCGTTTCGGTACAGGGCTCTCGGTTCGGTGTGCGCGTGTACCGAACGGTTATGAATGCAATCTTTAACAGTTAACAGTCGGCTTGTTTAAAGCGCGGAACACACTTCAATCCTAGTTCCCACACGAACATATTGAGTATTCAGTCCATTTTATCACGAAATTCAAACGAAAAATGCAGTTTTAACGCTCTATAATATGACGTGACTGATAGACGCGCATCAGTTCAACTTCAAGCGGCAGCGCGCGGCGCGCGAGTGAACGCGATCAGGAAGAGATGATTGCAATCACTGGCGCGCCGCCGCTTGAGAAAGAATAAATATAAATTAATATCTTAAGGTAGGTTGAGGATACATTAAAACTTGCTGAAACGTATCATATGTTGTGTAATCGCTCCATCGGTGTTACAACCGCGGAAAGACAATAAAACAGCTGTAAACAATGTCGTGTAGAATCACGCTTACCTCAGAAATCATTCAGTGTCCACAGCTGTGAGTTCACTAGAGAGATTAACTCTTTCACTGAATACATGCACTATATTAGCCTATATATTCATTATTTACTACTTAGCCTGTTAGTGATGTCTTGTTTATTTAATGTATGTTTAAATAAACCTGTCATGAAAATTACAGCCACTAAATGATTATACTTCAACAACAAATTGGAGAAAAAAATTATTATAATTAGATTTAGAAGTTAATGCAAAAACTGCCTAATGTGAAGCTTATGAGTGTTGTTGATTATTATATCTAAAAATAAATAGCAACTGAATTTAGGCTAATAGTTTGGGCTCTGTTGTTAATCTTTCATTGCAATATGTAAGTAAGAGCTCCCTATATAGTTTACAGCATTATCTTTAAGAAACTTTTAGTTCGAACTGAATTAATTTAAGGACAGACACATTTTTTTCTCATTTAACCACTGTTGAATAAAAATTAATAAAAAGCAATTTTGTAAAACTGCTGTACCGAATCCGTACCGAACCGTGACTTCAAAACCGAGGTATGTACCGAACCGTCAGTTTTGTGTACCGTTACACCCCTATTATTCAGTCAAAACACTGAGCTCGGCCGTTATTCTGAGCGCGCTCCTCTGTGTACACTATGAGCCGTCAGCAGCCGCCGGAGCTCATGCCTACTATAATAACTCGCACTGTTGTCATTGCAAACAGGATAAGCACACACACACACACACACACACACACACACATAACCATTTTGAGAAATCAAGCTCAATAGAAAAAAACGCGATTCTCGTCTTTTCTATAACGTATATGATAAGAAATAATACTAATAATATATCCTCCTTAAGTGAATATTGTGTACCGGTTGTCATGACAATATTGCACGAGGCTACTGCGGCTTGGAGTGCGCATACACAGGAACACGCGCATTTGAACAACAGCTGGGTGAGTAAAAGATGGCTTTATTTTCATTTCAGGGTGAACTAACATTATCCCACCTCGTCATAATCAATCAGGTAAGTGATTGTAGTGTAATAACAAAGCCCTTGACCAAATTGCGAATTGTGGTGAACAACAACGTTACTGAAATTATTTTTCCCCCTCGTAGATAAATGTAGCTATACGCAAATTGCCCACGCTAGTAGCAGTCCTAATATGACTGCTGTTAATGCTATTGTTAAACCGGGACTCATGTGAAACTCCATTCAGCTTTGCAGCAAAGCAAGTGAAAATGCCAGCGGAGAAAGTCCCAAAACTAAAACTCATTATTGAATCAAAATGCAAATTTCCTCTGTGAAATGAGCCTGTGACATGTTGTGACTCCACCCCTCAAAGAATCGGAATCGAGAATCGAAAAGAACCGTAATCGAAACTAAGAATCGGAATCGGAATCAGAATCGTTCAAATCAAAACGATGCCCAACCCTACTTAACACCCAGACTGTTGCTGCCCAGAGTGAAGCACGAAGGTGGATCAGTGATGGTCTGGGCTGCAATATCACAGCATTCCCTACTTTGCTTTATGGGCGCGACGCTGCCAAGGACTACCGAACCATTCTTGGAGAACCATGTGCACCTAATGGTTCAAACATTGAAGGGGGTGCCGTGTAGAGCTGAAACAACTAATCGATTTAATCGATTATTAAAATAGTTGTCAACTAATTTAGTCATTGATTAGTTGGTAAATAAATTTTATTTGCCTTAAGCGGCTCATTTTGTGCATATTTTAAATCTGCGGTGACCAAAGTAGTGTTAGACCGATATATCGCGCTGATATTTGTGATTTTTACGTGTAGCGGCCGATACAAGGCTGCTGCGTTCGCCGATATGTTTTTCCCTGCATTATTTACAGACAGGCGTCCACAGGGCAGCTCTCGCCGTCTTCAAACTGTCTTGCTCTCCCTCGCGCATATTAATCAAAATCAATTGAGAATTGACTAGGGGTGCACCGATCCGACTTTTTCAGTCCCGATACCGATACCGATGCCTGGGCTTTGTGTATCTGTCGATACCCGATACCGATCCGATACTATTGTTGAATTAATAATAAACTGTATATCTTCCACCTTATACCTTCCTTGAAGAGACTAAAGGCACCAGACTTTACTAACTAAACATAACTAAGACAAAATAACAGATGAATGTAAAGTGTTGAATTCTTATTTATTTAAAAAACAATTGTGCTTTCAAATCTAAAATAGAATGTAATCAAACTTCTTTAAATAAATAAAATGTAGCAGTGGAAACAAAAAACAGTCAAACATACAATAGTAATCTGACAGTTACCAAACATTTTTTACACTACAGATCATTGTTTTGGTATATAATCATATCAATATTAAAAAGTAGCATTACAAATTAACAAATAGTCTTAATTTTCTGCCATATGCAATTTAATAAAAATGATCAGCTAGCTAACAACTTTGTTCTGGTTTCACCTCACTCCTGTCTAAATGATTGTAGGCTAGGCCTATTTATTTTACTACACATTGTCAACAGAAATAAGCTGAAATACTGTCGATAATTAAAAATAATTCTTACTACCCACTCTTGCTTAATTGGGTAAGCACACTTGTGTTCTCATTTCAGTTGCGTTCTGAGTAAATTAATAATCTGATTCATGAGTTCAGTGTTGGACAGATCAGTTGTTCTAACCAGTCGTTAAAATGATTCGGTTCAAAGGAGTCATTAGGTCACGAATCGGACATTAGCAGACGCGTTGTGTGTGAATCCCGTCTGTAAGAACATCGCGAAAGATGTCAACACAAAGAAAACACTTCTCCCGTTTATTGAAAGTATGCTTTATGTCAGCTGGTAAGAGAAGAGGCAATGTTTTTTGAGCGCAATTCACAACCAGCGATTTTTCAAGGACAAATTTGTCCGAATGTGTCACGTGCAACATGGTTTCGGTCTTCCGACCTTTTGATTTGGATTAATATGTGAAATATGAGAGAGCTAACGCTGATTATTTTGAAGACCCAGAGAGTGTGCGCGGGGGAGGAGCTCTCAGATCGGTCTCTCTGTCACTCAGTCACAAGCGCAGCATCTGTTCTACATCGCTCGTAAATCACAATAACTCATCAAATTAGGCTTTGGCGGCCGTCAAAAAATGTTCAATGCAGGAAAAACCCTGACTTTGCAGTAATACCACCTCCCCTCGAAACATTTAAGTTACTTTGCAGACATTGCGAACTAGTTCGCGTGGCAAGCGTGAAATATCTCCTCCACACAGCCGAGTCTCTTCTAGCATGCGACACACGTGAAGCTGACGAATGACGTCGGTTCTGCTGCGATGGAAAAAAACACCTGGATCGGCTTGTGGATCTGTTCATTTTTCCGATCCCCGATCCAGCTATTTTGTCAGTATCGCGGCCGATATCCGATCCTAATATCGGATCGGTGCACCCCTAGAATTGACACGATGGTAAAAGGTCGAAAGACTGAAGTTTCACGTGGAGCATTGGGAGATTTTTTCCTGAATTACCGCTGGTGTTGCTCTACAAGAGATTAAGGAAAGTGAACCTACACTCTAAAAAATGCTGGGTTAAAAATAACCCAAGTTGGGTTGAAAATGGACTAACCCATCAATTGGGTTGTTTTAAGCAAATATTTAACCCAACCGCTGGGTTAGTCCATATTCAACCCAACTTGGGTTATTTTTAACCCAGCATTTTTTAGAGTGTAACCATTAAATGACTAGGTTGTAAATAGTTTTAAATATTTATTTTCAGAATTTATTTTCACCACTGAACTCTTTTTTTTCTTGTTCTACCTCACCTGTTTTTACTATTTGTTAAATATTGGTTTTTTTTAGTTCAATAAATGTTCCTTTTTTAAATTGTAAATTTTAAATTGTTATCATCATGATCATTGTTTCATTTTTATGTTGTAAATTGAGGGAGCAAAAGCAGTATCGGCTCCAAATATCGGCAGCCCGTATCGGTCATCGGCTAAGGCTGATGAAAAAAAATCGGTATCGGCACTAAAAAATCCATATCGGTCGATCCCTAGACCCAAGTGTGGCAGTAATGAGCCACCGGAGGTTTTACTCAGCCAGTACAGCCGGAGAAGTAGCGAATAGCCAATAGCTGGCCTCGTTTTATGTCACGTGCCTCCCGCACAGCGTCTCAGGCGGCAGCGGAGTAAGCTCGAGAAAGAAAAAGAAAAAAGCGGAAGATAAAACTAATCGAACGAAGTCATCCAAAGTGTGGGAGCACTTTACTTTGAGCCTTCAAAAAAAAAAGAGTAACCTGTAAACTCTGCACTTCTGAACTGGCCTGGCACAGGAGTTCTCATTATCGATTAGTCGGGTCTGCTTTCTGTACGCAAAGCTTCCACCAGTCGCGTCAAATTACAGCAGTGAATAACACATTTTTATGGACAAAATGTGCATCTAGAAATAGTGGAGTGGAAACAGAGTGAGCTGATGCAGGAAAGGGACGTGATCCAAGTGCCCAAAACCTCAGAATTGTTTATTTTAAGCTTCAAGCGAATGCATTAGCGTTTAACATACCCTGTCATGACAGATGTGTGTGTGCGTCAGCAGCCTCAGCGCAAAACGTTCCTTTTACAGGTTATATCCACTGATCTATATAGAGAACTGCAGTTATATCCTCATCTGTAATTGTTACTAATTCACGCAAGTATTTCCATTTTGCACGAAAGATCGTCCTGGTCCTGACAGTAGCTTCACTGAACGAGCGCCGGCGCGTCAAACAGACAGAACGCTTTAGCGAGGGAGACAATTAATATTCAACGCAAAAACTTTCATGTAGCTTAAATATAGGCGCTACATTTTGTTTTAGAAAGTCAACATGCAATTTAAGTATTTTATGAGTAGTAACTGTAAAGGGATAACGGCGTGTGAAATTTCTACAGGATAAAGAAATGACAGTAACAGGTACTGTGTCCATAGAGAGTGTGTGTGTGTGTGTGTGTGTGTGTGTGTGTGTGTGTGTGTGTGTGTGTGTGTGTGTGTGTGTGTGTGTGTGTGTGTTCCTGCAGAACATTCCTCTTATGCGGTAACACGGAGTTTGTATTTTTTTTCATTTTAAAGTAGGGATTTGCTTTTTTTGTACATAATGTATAGCACAAACATACCCTTATAAAAATTATGCAGTATTGATAACCATTTGTATGACCACAAAAATACCATATAGTTAAACTATGGATTTTAAGCAAAATAATGGTTAATTTGTGGTTACCATTGAATAACTAAAACAACCCTGTTATTTATTTATTATTATGATTGTTTGTTTTGTTCATTGTAAAACCAATGGTAATTTATGTAATAGTATATATTTTCACTATGTGTGTTTTCAGAGCACATTTGTGAGTCTGCTCAAGCTGTCGCATACGTCTTTTCACATTTACATTTATGCATTTGGCAGACGCTTTTATCCAAAGCGACTTACATTGCATTCAAGGTACACATTTTACATTTTTGTCAGTTCTTGCTTTCCCTGGGAATCGAACCCATGACCTTGGCGTTGCTAGCGCCACGCTCTATTGTTTGAGCTACAGGAAAGCTTTTCACATTTATTACAATATGTTGGAAGCCGAAAACAAAATATGATTAATTGTACAGCCATAGTTTCAGCCTTTTTTTTTTTGGTAACTGGTATTTGTGCAGCAGCAGCATCATGTCTTACATACTCAACAGCAGCATATCAGCATATGTTGGCAGTAACAAGTTCCTGTACTTGCTCTGCAGCCGTGCTAAATAGCTTTAAAAAAAAGAGTTGTCATGATAGAAATTATTTTATTCAGAATGCATTAAGTTTAAGACAAGGCATTTATGCTGTTACAAAAGATTCCTATTTAAAATAATTGCTGTTCTTTTTACAAAAAAAAAAAAAAAAAACATAACTGTTTACCACACTCTGATGCTGTTCTAGTGTATATATGCAGGACAGATCAATAAATCTCTTCATAAGCAAAACTGACCTGAATCCAGATCAACACAAATGTCTCTGTACTTCAGTCCATTATGAGCATGTGAAAGTGTTTTGGGCCTGTGTGAATGACAGTTTAAGCGCGCGCGCACACACACACACACACACACACACACACACACACACACTGCCACAAGTGTCAGACAAACTGTCACCAATCTTGATGCTCTTTGCTACTGAAAAACATGCCCTTATCCTCACAGCAAAGAACCCGAACGGAAAATGTTAGTCCAGTTTTTACTCCATCGGCTTGTGTTATTAGCTATAGCACAAGAGTCGAGCTAACCAGCCCAACTGCTTATAATGGTCCAAAACGAGCACAACTCAGACATTTAACAGCATAACCGTGTCAAATCGTGTTTTATACGTTACCTGGATTAGCTGATGTCATATCCTACAGGTAAAGGTGTTCTCTTGCGAGCGAACAAATACAAAACAAGTTTCCCAGCTGCAGAGAAAAAAAATCTCCCTGCCCACTGTTTGTTTCTTTTTCCAGTGGGGTTTTCCTTCGTCCGAGTCTTTTAAAAGTACTTTAAAACCGATGTCATGACTTTAATCCGAGTGTCATTTTCACCGCTGGCCCGAACGGACGGATTTCCACATGTTTAATAGTTGTTGTTCTTTTCTGTTCTTTTACTTTTTCCTGTTTAAAAACCTCCCCAGATCCAAGATGGCGCATGTAATCTTCCAGTGAGCAGCAGAAGCGCGTCAGAGGAGGAAACTAGAGACTCTGCGCGAGCCAGACGCGCCACTCTGAAACAAACGAGCGAGCGTGAAGCTTCGAACCCTGTTCGAATCTTTTGTTTTGAATCAAACTGCCAAAGTCACGTGATTTCAGTAAACGAGGCTTCTTTACGTCATAACTGTTTCGAAACGTTTCGAAATTTCAATCTCCGATCAGTTTTATACTTGTGTATACGTTTTGATTAGACATTATTATGATTAAAGGGTATAATAGCAGTTAAGAGTCTCTTATTAGCCTGTTTAGCTGAGCAATCCTTTGAATAAACAAAACAAGCCCTGGAAATTGATGAAAGAACGCATATTACACAGACACTTGCTATTTAATCTCATTAGATGATTATTTAACTGCATTTGATAGATTTTAATTTCAATAAAACGTTTGGCGTGTGTTTGTAAACGGGGTTTTATGCACGTTTGGCATGAGTTTTGTTGCATTTCTACTGTTCTGACCAGCAGGTGTCGCCAGCATGTGGCGTTTCGAAAGCTTCGAAACAGTGAATCATTTTGCGAAGCAATTGGTTCAATTGATTCGAAGCTTTAAAAAGCTTCGTTTCTCCAGTCTGAGGTATGGATTATGGAAGCCTATTTTAGAGAGAGAAAAAAAACATCCTCTGGTAAATCTCAATTATGACATATAAAGTCAAAATTATGACATACCGAAGTCACAATTATCGGTTTTAAATGTTTATTGTAAAGACTTATGACAGTTCTCTCGTTTGAGGGAAGGGGTTAAGTGAAAAGTGCTCAAAGAGTGTTTATGTTTTGATAACAGATCAATATTTAAGTATTATTATTTTAATTATTGCATTAAAAAGCAAATATTATCACTCAGATTTTATGTTGACTTCAAAGTAAGTTTAACGGTACTTGTAAATATAAAAAAGTAACCAGTAACCAATCGCAGTAGCCCCTGGAGGTCACATGACTCCACGCGGAAGAGACTCTCGAGTGGCATTCCTTCCATTCTTTGAAAATGTCTTTGCGTGAAATTCTCGATCTGCATTCCGATTCAGAGGGTCCCTTCCCTTCCCACCACACGGGGCTGAAGTTCACTGGCTTTGACAGCTTTCAATGGTCCACTATCCGCCGGATTATGTGGAATTATGAATTATGTGGATAAATACACTTTAGCATACTTAGAAAAAGAGTAGCCTACTTACTAATTAGGGACACTGTCAACATGTATTGTTTTTGAACACTTAATTACATGTATTGCAATTAAATTAAAATGTATTATAATTTAAATGTATGTTATATGGAATTAGCTGAATTTTAGTTGGATAAGTTCACTTTAAAATGAAAATAAGCACATGATTTACTCACCCTCAAGCCATCCTATGTGTATATGACTTTTCTTCTTTTTGATGATCACAACCGGAGTTATATTAATACATATCCTGATGTTTCCAAGCTTTATAATGCCAGTGAACAGGGCTCACGAGTTTGAAGCTCAAAAAAGTGCATCCATCCATTATAAACATAGACTACTCCACGCGGCTCTGCTGAGTTAATAAAGACCTTCTAAAGCAAATGAATTTTTGTAAGAAAAATATCCATATTTAACACATTATGTAAAATATCTAGCTTCTGCCAGACCGCCTCCCATATTCAACTTGCACAGAAAGTGTATCTGGCGCAACGTATGACATTGAACGTAGGCTACGTAGCGTAAGCGTTTTGAACTGCGAAAATCATAATCAAATCTTTTTCTTGTGCTTTAGTATGAAGGTGAAATCAGACAAACACATCAGGTGTGACTCGCATTATTTTATTGTTAACATTCTCCACAACAATATCATCATATTACAAAACACAGGAAAATAAAAATAAAGATAACACTGTAATCTGAATTTGAAACAATGTACAGAGGACAATGGGAGGAATGATGAAATCAGAGAAAGACAAAGAAATGCAATGTGAATGAGATGCTCAGAATAAAGCAGGTTAGTCGGAGGTGTTGACAGAGCGTTGTCCATGATTGAATCTGTACACAAATGTAGAGAATACTGGCCGCTTTGAGTGAGAAGAACCTCTCAAAAGCTGCACCACAGAGAACTGAGAAGTAGTTCATCTTAAGAAAGCACAAAGTTTCAAGGGCAGCAAACAGCTCAACCTCACACACTTTCTCGTTCTTTCTATCTTTGGTTTGCGGCTTGTGAATATTCAGAATCTGTGAGACATCGAACATGCTACAACTTTATCCAATATGTGTTTGGAATAATAATAAATATGGGTGTAATATCATAAATTGGGGAGTTGCTTAATGGTAGTGGCTTGCTATATTATGGCAGTGTACGCATGGTTTTCCTTTGGTTTACACTGTTTGTGTGTAACATTTGGCACAATAGCCATATTTAAAGGTGCACTCAGTAATCTTTTGTTTATAATGTGCTGGCTGATATGGCAGTCGTCTTTGGGTTATACTGACACTTTGTGAAATGCAATGAGGAAAACATACTGAGAGCACTTTTAAATGACATAGAACATGGATGGAAGTATTTATAGAAGTCTCACTGTCACATTTACTGTTGTACGGCAATTGCTTTTTGCTTTGTGGGTGAAATCCAGTCATTTCAATAGGAATCCATGCGGTCGGGAGTTTCGCATGAGGGTGAGAGATTTCAATATTGAACATGGATGTTGACCAAAAGAAATCTGCTTGATTTAAAAGTGACTTCTGCGTGAGCTGTTCATAAATCACTACGCTATTGACAATAGACAACGGAGCTATTTTTGCCAGCAAAATTTCGCTAGTGTGAAAGCACCTTAAAGCTAAAACGTGTCCACTTGGTATGTGCTTCAGTTGTGACTGAAAGCGATGTAGATACATAGTCATACTCTAGAAAGTATGTAAGCTTGTTTCCACCACAGAATATACAAATGTTTGTTAATATCTCATAATGGAGTGCAGCAGTCTGGTTCCGGAAGGGAAAACTCCATTCATTTTCTCCATAGGGAAACAGATTCTGAACAATAAACCTTTAAAGACAGCCCTACTGTGAGCTACGAGGTTGTTAATCGATGGTATTTGATTAAGTTGAAGCCGTCAGTCTGCATTATTTCAACTTAGTTTTAAAAAAAATCATGTTTAACAGTGGAATCTGTGATGAAAACTACATTTCCCATGATGCTGTACAGAAAGTGCCACCAATCAAAGCAAAACAGGTCAATAGAGCTCTTTAGCTCACTCCAAATGATGCAATCGAATCTCCATACAATCAATACTTAAATATTTGTATATATGTATACACATATTTTGCATATTAATATATATATATTATATATGTTTATTAGTGCTGTCAAACGATTAATTGTGAATAATCAGGTCCAAAATAAAAATGTATGTTTACAATATATATATGTGTGTGTACTGTGTATAATTATGTATTTTTGAATACACACAAATGTATATATTTAATAAATATTTGCATGTATATACTGTATACATATTTATATCATTTATATTATATATAAATATTTTATATATAAATATAAATATTTTTTCTTAGATATATGCATGCATGTGTGTATTTATATATACATAATAATTATACACAGTACACACAGATATTATGTAAACACGCTTTGCGATTAATCGTTTGATAGCACTAATATATAAAATCAACATTTGTAAATGAGTACATGTAAATTTGTACATGATTTGTAAATGTATATTTCTCTGTCATTTTTAATTTGATTATGCTGTTCGCAATGCTTCATGGGATTGTAGTTCTTTCTGTCACTAAAGCTGTGAAGTACACAGTCTTATACCTTTGCATTTTTGTCCGATATTCAAAAACGTTTGTGCTTAAAATGAATGTGTGTAATGTTATTTTTCACCCCATAGCTGATTGGCTTGGTTACAATAAGCGCTTATAGCGCTTTAACAAAGACATTTTGGGAATGAATGGAAACAATATTTCCGGAACCAGCGCTGCTATTCTGAGAAAACATAATTTGCAACTGAAAGTTTATGTCTCATAATTCTGAGAGAAAAAAGACATTGTGAGATATAAACTCGCAGTTCTAACTTTATTTCTCGCAATTTATAAAAAAGTCAAAATTGCGAGATACAAACTTGCAATTGGGAGGAAAAAAAAGACAGAAATGCAAGTTTATATCCCGCAATTCTGATTTGTTTTTCCTTTTTAATTGTTTTTATTCCATAGGAAAGAAGAAAAAAGAGAAAACAAGGCACGAAAAAGAGCAAACGATAGCAAAATAAGGCACTGTTTAAAGGGACAGGTCACCTAAAATAAGTGTTCTGTCATCATGTTGTCCACAACCCATATGGCTTTTATATTTAGGACATCAAAAGAAAAGTTCAGCATAATGTCTGAGCTGCTCTCTACCATACAATAAAATTAGCTCTAGAATGCGCCATAAAAGAAGTCCGCACGTTATGAGCGCTTCATTTCAAGTCGTAGAACAGCTTCGAGACTACTGTGGTCACCACTGACTTTCATTCTATAGGCGAGAGCAGTTTGGACGTTCTGCTATAAATAACATCAAGAAAGTCATAGAGGTTTGGAACAACATCAGTGAATGATATAGATTTTTAGGTGATCTGCTCCTAAGGCAGCATTGCTCCCTGTTTGGCACTTGTGACCGATGTGCCTGTGTTCATGTGATGACTCTTACTGTATATGTGTGCGTGTGTTTGTCTGTACTCTGTAGTGTACAAAGCGATTATCTGTTCGTAAAACTGGGGTCGATCCTCTGTTCTTCACTCCTCTCTGATCTGCTTCAGGAGAGTCTGTGTGTTTTTTGAGCATTTCTCCTTCCTGTCCCCTCAGGACGTCACTCTGTTTTAGAGTGGTTGTTGTTATACGTAGCGTGACCATTCTGAGCGGGTCCGTTTTTCTTTATCTCGCCATTTTTCATCTCCCCTTCCTCCTCTGATTCATCCGTCTCATCTCTGTCGGACCTCTCGTCTTCTACCGACGACTGTTGAGTAAGAACAGGAGAGAATCTCTTCAAAATCACAATCAAAGGCAACCGATTTAACCCCTTACCAGACACCCCATTTTGCCATTTTGGCAAGTGGGGCATTTTGACACACCCAAAATAAAAAGGCTGTTGCTCATAAGTCATTCTGAATAGACACATAACCAACATATATTTAGAAAGCCAACACTTGAGAGTTTACAGCTGAAGACTCAGAATTATTATTCATATGGATTTATATAAATATATAGGCTCAAACATAAAAACGAAAATAAAAAATGAAAATGAAATGTATAAAAATATTATGTGGATGTAGTATAACAACTTATAACCACAACTAAAGTGAAGCCATGAGTGTGGTCATGCTTAATTTCAAATCTGAGGATGATATCTATAAAATTATGCCTTCTACGAATAATATTGTAAGACCTTGTCGGGAGTTTTTACATAGGGCTGATAAAGATGCTAATGCAATATGTTATTGCCCTGTAAACACCCATTTACAGTCTTTTGTCTAATGTCTGGCGAGGAGAACTGCTCAATTAATGCTCTATTGTTCTCAAGCGACGAACATTTTACACCTTTGTCGGTATGAGACTTAATCCTCATTATTCTTTTATCGTTATTCTTTTATTTGTATTGAGCCATTAGCCTTTTTTTTCTGGCATGAAGGCTTGCCCATTAAAACCACATACAGTAATCCACATATTTTCTGAAGTCTTTCTAGAAAACAAACCAACTAAAAAGCATATTCTTGAGACCTTATGTGAATTATTGTCACAAAACAGATTGTGAAATAGATATAGCTCCTGGCGCAACAGGTGCATTAGAGCTACAGTAAGCATCAAGCTACATAACACAATTTAAAAGATTAAAATTACACTTTCACTCAAAATTTCACTTTAGACCACCATTGAGTGTTTGTATTAGCTTCCAGTCGCAATCTAATGGGGATTTTATTCATATGGTGATGCATTTTATATGGAGCTAATCGCTACATCTGCTTAGCATTTATATTATTTTGTATTCCTGACATAAATTAATCAATTATTGTCACTGCAACCCAGTTTTATCATAAACTGTTCAAATATCGAAGCTGGAGTCTTTAATCTTTCTACTGATACTCAGTTTGTCCAGATAAAGTTAGAGTGTGATGTTTTTACGAGCAGTGAATGTTGAACAACAGTAATCTGGGGCCGTCGACGATCTTTGACACTAAAGGGGTTAAATGGATAGTTCCCCCCATAGAAACTTCTGTCATCAGTTACTCACCTTCATGTTGTTGCAAACCTGCGATGCGTTTGTGCAAGAAAAATATTCATATTTAAAACTTTACAGACGAAAATAGCTAACATCCGGCGGTCAGCGGTGCGTGAGTCGACTTGCGCTAAAAGAGTAACCCCTGACGCTATGTTTTGTTTTGCTCATTTAATCCGATAACTGCACTTTATTATGCATTAGATCGCATTATCACAGAGAATTCAAATGTGGTAGGGTTTAAACTTTTATTTTGAAATCGCGATTCGCATATTTAGAAACATAGTGATGTATTCTCCTGTGTCGGCGTAGGTTTATTAAAAAAATTACATTACAAATCTGGTGAAATTACACATTTTGCATTTCCAGATGAATGTTATAAGCAACCCAAACTCACACCATATACAGATATAGTTTTTAGCCGAGCTGCTGAGACATTTTCTAAGCATTTTTCAAGATTCAAGAGTTTTATTTGTCACATACACAGTTATATACACAATATACAACTGGCAGTGAAATGTAAACAGGTCCGCTCCATGGACAGTGCAAATAACAGTTACAAGAAACACAAGGGGAAATTAAAATAGAAATAGAATAAAATTAGAATAAAAAGTATTAACATAAGTAGAATTATAAATAAATCAAGTAAAGATAAAAAAATAGGAAATAAGATAAAAATAAAAATATAAAAAATATAAAAATATGTGGATATGATAAGTGAGATAAACTGTAGACTTAAAAATAAGTGGTTAACATAAATATATATATATATATATATATATAAGAAGTATGTGTGTAAGCAATAGGTATAATTGCAAACAGGAGTATGATGTGCGAACAGGTTTATTACAGGTTGTTACACAGTAACAATAGGAACGTAAAGTGCAGTGCAATGGCAGTATGTGGATGTTAATGTTTAAACTGGATGTTTATGCGTGTGCGGGGTGAAGTGAAGTCATGTGACTGAGTTCAGGAGTCTGATGACCTGGGGGAAAAAACTCCTCCTGAGTCTTTCAGTCTTTGCCATCAGGCTACGGAAGCGCTTACCAGATGGCAGCAGGGTGAAGTGAGAGTTTGCAGGGTGATTAATGTCTCTGATGATTTTAGTAGCTCTACCTCTGCAGCGTTTGGTGTAGATGTCCTGCAGAGACGGGAGAGCTGAGCCTGAGATGCGCTCGGATAAGCGCACCACTCTTTGCAGGGCTTTGCAGTCGTGACTGGTGCTGTTCCCGTACCACGCTGTGATGCACTGAGTCAGGACACTTTCTATCGCCCCTCGATAGAAAGTTTTCAGGATGGCTGGTGAAACCCTGAATTTCCTCAGCTGGCGCAGGTGGTACAGTCTTTGCCTGGCTTTTTTCACCTGTGTCTGGATGTGTGTAGTCCAGGTCAGATCCTCGGAGATGTTCACACCCAGGTATTTGAAGCTGCTCACTCTCTCTACCGGTGTCCCGCTGATCATGAGAGGGGAGTATGACCGATGCTGTCTCTTCCTGAAGTCCACAATCAGTTATTTGGTCTTGTTAACATTCAGAGAGAGACAGTTGTCCTGGCACCATGATGTCAGTTGCTCCACTTCGTCCAAGTATGCCGTCTCATTGTTGTTGGAGATGAGACCCAGGACAACAGTATCATCAGCAAACTTGATGATAGAGGTGGAGCTGTGTGTGGACAAACAGTCATGGGTGTAGAGAGAGTAGAGCAGGGGACTCAGCACACAGCCCTGTGGAGCTCCAACACTCAGGGTGATGGAGGTGGAGGTGAACTGGCCTACTCTCACCGCCTGGGGTCTGCCAGTGAGGAAATCTTCAATCCAGAGGCAGAGAGAAGAATTCAGGCCTAGATCCAGGAGTTTGTGTGTTAGCTTAATGGGAACTATGGTGTTAAAGGCTGAGCTATAGTCAATAAATAGCAGCCTGACATAGTTCCCACTTTTGCTGTCGATGTGAGTGAGGCAGGAGTGAAGGACGTGAGAGATGGCATCTTCAGTCGATCTATTGGGACGATAGGCAAACTGAAGAGGGTCCAAAGTGTCAGGAATGGAGGAGCAAATGTTGTTTTTAATAAGTCTCTCAAAGACCTTCATGACTAAAGATGTGAGAGCCACTGGACGATAGTCATTTAGGCAAGAGGGTTTACTGATCTTAGGTACAGGGATGATGGAGGATCGTTTGAAGGAGGTGGGGACAACAGATGTAGCAAGGGACTCGTTAAATATGGATGTAAAGAGCCCTGCGAGCTGATCAGCACAGGACCGCAGAACACGACCAGAAATACCATCCGTCCCAGCAGCTTTCCTGACATCCACACGTTTGAGTGCCCTCCGAACCTCGTCCTCCGAGACAGAGATCACGTGACCGTTGCTGCTCTGAGGGACTCTCTCTGACGCGTCACTCGCCGGAGTCGCGCTGCCGCGATTACCATCAAAGCGAGCGTAGAAAGAGTTTAACTCGTTCACCAGCAACGGATCAGCTCTCACCTCTGCAGAGGATTTAGTTCCAAAAGCACAGATGGTCCTCAGTCCCTGCCACATCCGCCGGGAGTCGTTGAGTTGGAAATGAGATTCCACTCGGTCTTTATATCGGAGTTTTGCGGCTTTAACGGCGCGCCGGAGGGCGTAACATGAAGCTTTGTACTCCCTCATATCCCCCGTTAGGAGACCGGCATTGTACGCGATAGTGCGCGTGTTTACTGCAGTGCGGATTGAACTGTCCACCCACGGTTTCTGATTAGGGAAGGACGTTATAGTTACTGTTTGAGTGGCTTGCTCTGTCAGTGTGTTGATAAAGCAGAGCGCCACTTCTGTGAACTCGCTGACGTCTTCAGAACTCGCGCGGAACATGTCCCAGTCGACGTCATCAAGAGCTGCCTGTAGCGTGATCTCTGAATGGGATGACCAGCGTTTGACTTCCCTCCTCACCGGGGGCTCTTGAACGAGCCTTTGTTTGTATTCCGGTGTGAGAAAAATGGCGGCATGGTCCGATTTGCCAAAAGCTGGCTGTGAACGAGCTTTGTAGGCGTTCTTAAACGGAGAGTAGCAATGATCCAGTGTGTTTGCTCCTCGTGTGGGACAGGAGACATGCTGGTGAAAGTTTGGCAATACTTTCTTTAGGTTTGCTTTGTTAAAATCACCCGCGACGATGAAAGCAGCGTCGGGGTGTTTGTTTATGAAGCCGCTGGTCACATCATGGAGGGCAGATAAAGCCAGCCCCGTGTCTGCCTGTGGTGGAATATAAACGGCAGTGGCGATGACCGAGGAAAACTCCCTCGGTAGGTAGAAAGGCCGGCACATGAGAGTTAAGTGTTCCAAGTGAGGCGAGCAGGATCGCGAAAGAATGGAGATGTTCCTAGGATCGCACCATTTCTTGTTTATCATGAAACACACTCCACCGCCTTTAGATTTCCCGGCCTCGGCTGTTCTGTCCATCCGAAAAACAGAGAAGTTCTCGGACGGCGTCACGGCTGTATCCGGGACCGCTGGCGTGAGCCATGTTTCGGACAGACAATAGATGTTGCAGTCTCTCATGTCCCGTTGAAAACTTATCCTGGCTCTAAGATCGTCCATCTTATTCTCCAAGGATTGGACATTTGCGAGCAAAATGCTCGGGAGAGGAGGACTGAATGCTCTTTTTCTCAGTCTGTTGCGGATCCCAGCGCGTTTCCCGCGGCGTTTTTTGAATCTTCGCCGTCGACTCGAGTGGCCATTGTTCAACTCGGCGTCCCGGCGAATCTCAGATGGAAGATTGGAGAAAGTGTCCTGAAACAGGTCAGTGTAGCGGTAACCAATTTCCAGAAGTGTTTTGCTTTCGTAACAGATCAAAGCAGATGATCCGTTGGAAAAAATAGAGAGTAAAAGAGAGTAGAATAATAAATAAAAGCAAAGTCTTAGCGGAGCGACCTGAATGGCGACCGAGCACGGCGGCGCCATCGTAACGATTCGCCATCGTAACGATTCATGTAAATGATAACACTCTGATATGAAACACAAAGTGTGTCAGACTTTATGCGTTCCCAAATGCACTTTATTGGAAACCTAAACAAACTGCACATGCAGAGACTGAGTGTGTGTGGAGCAGCATTTACTGTGAACAGAGCCGTTTTGAGACACTAAAGCACTCTTCAGACGGTAATTGTTTCTCACGTGGAAGTCCGTAAAAATAAATATGATTGCCACCTCAGTGATAAAACATTCGGATGGTGATTTATTCACGGTGGAGGAGCGAGTTTTGTGATCCTGCGCAGCTGGGAACGCGGCTCACGTGGTCAATAACATGATTGTCTGCTGTACATAAAATGTCATATGCTTGGTATAATGAGAATAAATTAATATTTGATTTAATAATAGGAAAATAATATCCGAATTATTATTTAATTATTTAAATCTGTTTAAAAATAGGGAGATATATAGACGCACATAACAGTAAAAATGGTTTTCTGTCTTGTATTTTATCTAAAAATAAAGGATGTCATTTTATTCCGCATGGAAATGAGCAGAAATAAGGGAATACAGCCTCTTATTTACATGAGGTAAACATAATGCTGCAGTTATTTTAACATATATAATTGCTGCCCTAATAACGGCCCGTTTCAAACGTGTACGTGCTTTTCTTCCTTTTATTTTTTGAGCAGTGATGAAATATTGCTCTTGTAAATACTTGAATTTCAGTCATAAAAGTCTAGATCCTTAAAATGCATCCAAATTAGCTCACAGTCGGGGGTAATTTCCTCTATTGTCTTTAGATGCTTTGATTAAGCGGTCACCTCTGAGCAACACCTTTAAAGACTGCCCACTGAATGCCGATAAAATACAACGCATGCCTGCCTTAGTTGCACTTGATGATTGCAACACGTTCAACAACACAGCACGTTCTCAATAAAGAATCCTCCTGAAGGGTCCCACTTTATGTGAAGTGTCTTTATTATGTATTAACATTTGAATTATTATTGTGTACATACATGTTTTTACTTTGTACTTATATTTAAATAATACTTGCATCTAATTACAGCTGTAATAAATGACTAATTACATTTATAATTAAACTGTTGACTGTTCCCTACACCTTAACCCTCCCTTAAACCTATCCAAAACACCAAACCGGTCCCTAACATTACCCATATCCCACCTCACTAGCAGCACAAGTGATTGCAATACAACATCAACACAATAAGTACATTGATTGTACCCATTGCCGAACTTTGTTTTAAAAAGTGGGTGGGACAGGAGTGTATAATGTTTCGAATACAAGGCTATTTCAGAAATGTACAATAAGTACATAGTAGTTAAAGAGACCTAATATAAAGTGGGACCAAACTGGTCATTGTCAGTCATACTTTACCAAGCATTTGTCTTTCTCAAATTTGTATTTAGTCACCCCTGGTCTCCCATGGGATGTGTACAACCTTATACTATTCTCAAGAGATAAAATGGAAAAACTGTTTATCTGTTACTTGTAAAAATATGTGTAAAAGTGAATATGAATTCACACAGACGTACGTTATTGCTCAAGAAGCGGAAGGCCAAGCGTATGATCAGCGCGGCCCAGAAGATGTGCAGACACAGCAGGACCATCAGCAGCCCGTTAAAGAAGTAATATCCAAAGAAAGGAGGGTACAGGGTCACGGGATACACCCACGTACAATACATGATCCTGTGAGAAAGACAGAAACACGTGAGTTATATGCAGGGCTTGACATAATGTTTTTTGCTCACCAGCCACTGTGGCTAGTGGTTTTCCAAAGTCACAAGCCACTCAGCATTTTCACTGGCCACAATTTTGGCTGTTGGAAAATTACATTTTATTAGGGGTGTGACGATATACTTACGAGACGATACACACGAGAATGAGATGAGATATGATATTTTAACGTTTTCTTTTACAGAAATCTTCAATGACAAAATATTACTGGAAAAAAAATATTTTATTCAACTAATTGTTACCAAATGAAAAAACAATGCAGGTGCATTTTAAATGTTTTAACTAATCTAGGGCTGTCACTAATGATTATTTTGGTAATTGAGTGATCAGTTGATTAATTTGCAGATTAATTGAGCAATCAGATACTATTTTTTGTGTGGTAATAAAAATAGACCAATGAACCATTGCCTTTAAAATGCCCACAGAGAGCTGCATTTGTTCTAATAATTTAGCAGCTGGCTTTACTTATATAAAGTATAATCTAGCTTATAGCCACAGAAACACATCACAACTGTATCATAATCGAAACTGGTGATGGCAACGTGTGTGGAGAGAAACAGAGACAGAGAGACAGATGAGATGTACCGGAAAGGGAAGATGATGAGGCGTGTGACGATGAAGATCGCAGCAAACAGGATGAAGATGTAGTCGCATGCGTTCTTCCATCTTGCGTAGTTAAACATCTTTGCTGACTGAGAGAGAGAGAGATGATATGAGGGAGAGAAACTGATGTGTATAGAGGAGAGACAGAAATGGTTTTTCTACTGATATACATCATGTCATGGTTTCTTGCACCCAAATTCACATCATCTGTACTGTACAGCATGCAAGATTACAGCACTGGATGGTATATTATTCCTGGTGGATTTTTGAATTGTGCATTTGTGCTGGATTTTAGGGCAATTGTTGCTCACATTCCCTAAAGTTATGATAGAAGTTTGTTCCCTTTCAGCCATTTCTATTCGGAAGCTGGAGCTGCTTTTAAATGTATAAACATAAACATTTTCAAATAAATAGGGGAACTGAATTTGAATGACAACTGATAGATCAATTATTTTATATTTTTCTTACTACTTTAGCAGAAATGTTTAAATTTACAAGTGTAAATAGCGATAGATGCTATTTACTAAGTGAAAATAGTGATATATTCTATTTACACCATCACCATATAAAAGTACCAGTTCTTTGCAATATGTGTAAATAGTAATTACATGCAATTTATACTTTATTTTGACAGATACATACTATTTGCACCTCAGTATTGTTGTACATAAACAGGATGCAATAATAACAGTGTAAATTATTATATTTATTACAATTATTAAATGAATGCCGCCTTGATGTGTCAATAAAAGCCCTCCCTACACCGACCCCTAACCCTACCCAATAAATGCTTTTATTATTATTAAACATTTTTGGTTAGGCACTTTATTTCCACATTTAGAACATTTTCTTAATTTGTATTAAAAGTAAATGCCTTTCCGATGCGATGGGAAAAGGGATAAGAGCGAACTCTGCAAAAGGCGGATTCGAACCTGGGTTTGATCGCGTCAAAACCAAGATCCTTAAGCCTTAATCTTTATTGATTGGGTCACTGAAGCCGTTGATATAGGAGTGTCTTTTTTATTATCTTGTTTGGCCCAACCAGGCATTGTTAGGCGGAGCTAGTGCGTATAGCACTTGCCAACAAGGCACAGTATTTGCATTGGTGTGATTAAAAGTGTAATAAAGTGTAATTTATTCCTGTGATCAAAGCTGAATTTCCAGCATCATTAATCCAGTCTTCAGTGTCACATGATCCCTCAGAAATCATACTAATACACTGATTTGCACAATTAATCTTTAGATTTACACAACATCTATACTAGTCCACTCTCTTGAAAATATCACATAGACGTCCCGTTGTGGCTCGATCTCTGGTTGTTCTTCTCACCTCTAGTAGATAGTCAGCTGAATCGTGCATGAACATGATGAGTGTTCCCGCTCTGATGTAATTAACACACCAGGAGAAACTGATCAGCATGATGGTTGCCACATGATGAATGATCTGCTCTTTGAAGTCCTGGAAGAGAGCGTAAGATAACGCTAATATCATTATACCATTATGAGATATTTTTTACAACGCCTCCCATTCTATTGTGATTCATTATAAAGAAAACAATGCAATGAAAAGGAATTCAAACATGATCCCTCACTGAAAAAACAGGAAAATACATTTTACACCAATTTACTCAATCATATTATTTGCTATTTACGCGACAAAATTGTGTTTCTCTTCTAAACTTGATTTCTTTGCTTTCGATTAATGTAATTATTTAAAATGATCTACTAGGTTAAATTATTTAGGGTGAATGTGAACCAATCAAGTACTTGAAAATTCTTTTTGCTGAAACGAGTTTCCTAGGTAAGAATTGCACATAAACGCCCTCTTATATCGTGTTTACCACTGGGAAGTTCGGAAATAATTTTAATACCCAAATTCCTGAGATGGGCGTGCCATAAACTTTAAACATGTGTGTCAGGTAGGATTTATCAGTTTTTCCCCCAAAACCGCCAGATCGTCTTGTCTTGTCATTAATGTAGGGCATATTTACATATAGGAGTAATCATCACATTTAGGAGTAATCATCAAGTGTATTGTATGTTTTATACACAACGAAAAATAGCCTGCATTTAACCGAAATCAAAAATAACTTTTTTCGAATGAACAAATTATGTTTGTTTGATTTAATTGATTTATGTGGAGCCGATGTACAAGATTAAATCTTGTAAATCCAACACGCTTTTTTTTCAATGCTGACTCACCAGTTCATATTACACACAGCGAATACATTCCATGTGTTTAAACACAGTCATTTAATTGGTTTATAATTTATTCCCTTTCCCATGAGGTCCAGTTATAATGTTAGTCAAGATATCTTTTATAATTTGGTTTATAGTGACCCTTTCCCACCCTCCTTGTGTGAATTTTAACATATAGTTGAACATTATTTGAAAGAACTCAATTGACTCTGTTTTCCAGCACTTTAGACATTATTGCACATTATTGTTCCTAAAAAGAGGAAGGAATATAGTCCGACACCATGGTATAATGAGCAGCCCTCAACAAAGCAGCCCAAAAATGGAGCGCAGCTGGAAGAAAAACTAAAAAAAAGAGGTATTTCGCATTTTGTGGAAGGAAAGTGTTATTGCATTCAGAAAGGCCTCAAAAGCGGCTAGATCTGCTTACTTTTCAACTCTCTTAGAAGAGAACCTATACATCCCTAGGTATTTATTTGACACAGTGGCTAAATTAACGAGAAATAAAGGTTCAACTTCTGACGTTTCCAAACAGCACAGCAGTAATGACTTGCAAGAATGATACTATTAGAGAGAAAATCATTACCGTCTACAACATTATCGCATCAGACATCATGCTATAGACCCCTGAGGAACAATTACATTCCTTCTTTGCTATGGCTTTAGCCTTGTCTATGAAACCATAGCGGTCATAGCCATAAATGGTTTAGTACCTAAGTACTTGAGCAAGCTCTTAACGCATTATAGTCTTTCACGTCTATTGCAATCTCAAAATTCTGGCCAGAATATCAAAATCAACTGCAGGCGGTAGATCATTTTCCTATTTAGCACCCAAACTCTGGAATAGCCTTCCTAGCCTTGTTCAGGAAGCAGACACACAGACAGTTTAAATCTAGACTAAAATCACATCTCTTTAACCTGGCACACACATAACACTATGAATTTCAACTGAACCAGGAATACTTCCTGTAATACTTGGTTACTTCCTGTAACACCCAATGTACTTGTTACATTGTAAGAAGAATGGCATCTACGCTAATATTAGTCTATTTCATCCTTATCCCGAGGTTATACCATAGTCAGCCGGACTCCATATCCAGATCAGATGGTGGACCTACTCCTAGACACGACCAAAACGCAGCCCTGAATGTCAGCAGAGACAATCCCTAGACAATCCCCTGTGAAGGCTTCGTCTACATGGCAGTCGACAGCACAGATCCTCAGCAGAGACCACAAGAACCAGACAGGTCCTCCGCACAGACCCTATTGCCAGCTTCCGCTCCATACTGGCGTGATGAATCAATCTTCAAGCAAAAGGAACTAGATGAATGCAGCCTAAATCATAATGACACACGTGTTCATTCGTTGGCCCGTGGAGAACCCCCCATTATGTAATATCTCCATTATGTCACCTGAATGGAGTTTGGGTTCTTTGCCACTGTCGCCTCTGGCTTGCTTAGTTGGGGACACTTAATATTAAACAATATTATTGGTCTGACTGTACTGATGCTGTTGTATGTGAGCTAAACTGAACTGAGCTGAACATTGACATAATTTTCTGCAGAAGTGCTTTATAGATTAAATGAACTAAATTAATAATTGATGATCTTTACAAAGGAACTGAATCAACATTGAATCAACTTCAGCTGAGCATGAATCATTTTCCTGTTATTACTATAAAGCTGCATTTGAAACAATCTGTATTGTATAAAGCACGGTGTAAGTAAAAGTGACTTGACACTATAATGAACCCTTAAAAGCAAAGGTGGTGGTCTATAAGTCCCAGTTTTTAACTGCCATATGGAAGTAAAATAATGACAAATGTCTTTGAAAAAAAAAAAAAAAAAAACGAACAACTTGCATCATTTTCGAATCCATTGAGCCGATCCCATGTCTGGTGGTAGCACTTTTAACATAGCTTAGCATAGTTCATTGAATCTGATTAGACCGTTAGCATCTCGCTCATAGGAACTATACTCTCACTCCTGCGTAATAATCGAGGAACTTTGCTGCCGTACCATGGGTGCAGCAGGCTCTATGATATTACGCAGCGCCTGAAAATAGTCCCCAGTTAGGTAGCTTCCAACATGACCAACATTAAGTTTGTGTAGTTGCAGCCAGCAAATTAGGTAGTGTATTTACCTGTGCGATTAGCCATGGTTCTGCGTGTTGTAAAGGGCTGTGATAGTAAGTAGAAGCTGTACTCTACCATCATGTTTCACAGAATACCAACGAAAAACAAGAAATGAAAGAATCAATGGTTGGCTGCTCTGAACATAGATCTCAAAACACCGGTTGAATCAATCAAGAAATGGTGTGTTGGCTTAATTTGCAGCATTTTGGACCAGATGACTATTTGGAAAACATGGACAGTGTTACCCGTACCACGGTACGGCGTCTAAAGGATATGGCCATCCCAACAATCTTCGGAGTACAGACAGGACCCATCACCCATGGTTGTAAGTATAACATGTCTCCAAGTTATAATATAATTTCGCCGCTGCACCCATGGTACGTCAGTAAAGTTAATTGATTATTACACAGGAATGAGAGCATAGTTCCTAGCCATATCGGCCTAGAAAATCACAAAATTTCATTTTCTTGTCTTAGTACACAATGTAACTACAGAAGAGTCAAGTTTTAAATAGGAAAAATATCAAAACTCTTTGGTCATTTTTTGAGCGAGATGCTAACGGTCTAATCAGATTCAATGATCTACGCTAAGCTATGCTAAAAGTGCTACCGCCAGACCCGGAGATCGGCTGAATGGATTTAAAAACGGTAAAACTCAACTGTTTAACTCTAGGGGAGTTGGAAAGTAAGCCTATTTTCAAAAACAGTGGCGTGTTCCTTTAATGTGTATAAATGTTTTCATCATTCGGATTTCAGAGAGTGGCAGAGGAATAAAAAAATATTTTGCAGCTACTTTTTTTAATAAAAGTTAACTTCCACAAATTAACTTCCACAAATTCAGGTTCAAATGTTAAAGGAACACGCCACTATTTTTGAAAATATGCTTGTTTTCCTAAAATGTAAATTTTTACTAAAAGTAGCACATGGAAACATATTCTAAACATGTCATCAACCCCACCGCAAAAAACAAAACAGCCTGCAGTGATTCCCATAAAATGCTGCTTTGAATAATGTGCTGCTCAAAAAACAAAGTTCACATCAACTAGGTGTTTGAATAAAACGATTCATTGAGATGCAAAGATGAGGTTTGGAGTGTGATATGACCACGGTATGACTGATGGTAGACTTACTTTACGTTTGACATCAGACGCCACACTGAAAAGAAGTGAGGTGTAGAAGCCCAGTTCCAGCATGTAGTACCAGTACTGAGACGGCAGGAGGGTCTGAATGAGAGAGAAACGGTACACTGACTCAGAACTTTCAGCAATCTGTCATTGGATGACATGAGCTTTACAAATAATGTGTAAATAATCCTTATCTAATTGCTTATGAACATACTTTATTGTTATTACTTGGCTGCACATTCAATTAGATGCAAAACATATTACTTGAGTAGAAGTGGGTGGTTACACTTACATGACTATGTTTCTTAACACACTTAACCCTCTAGTGCTCTTCGGTCATTTCTGACCGGAAAATTTTCTGTTTTGAAATGTTCAAAATCACAGCTTCATCAGAATGATATGAAACTTGGTGACTTTTCTAGCATTAGGTATGTAAACGCACTAAAAAATTGGGGTCATGATTCGAGCATGCTAATTGGTCGTAAAAAAAAAAGTACCGTTCATTGTCTTTGAAATGAAGGAAATTAATGGGAAATCGGCAAAAACACAAAAATTCACTGAATATTTGTGTGCACAATCTACAAATCGGCCACGATGCTGAAAAAAAGTACACAAGCAGTAAAGGGGTGACACTCTAAAACATCAAGAGTGTAATATTGACACATCCACTCACACACACACTCACACTTATACACACATACACCTATGAAAAACTGAACCTATGAACCACATTTTGATTTTTTTTTTAAATCACAGCTTCATCGGAAAAATATGAAACTTGGTGACTTTTCTAGCATTAGGTATGTTAACACAAAAAAAATTGAGGGCATGATTCGAGAATGCTAAGTGGTCGTAAAAAAATACTCCCACTTGTGCTCTTCGGTCAAAAATGACCACCATATGAAATGAATGGGAAATCTGCAAAAACACAAAAATTCACAGAATATTTGTGTGTACAATCTACAAATCGGCCACAATGCTGAAAAAAGTACACAGCAGTGAAGGGGTGACACTCTAAAACATCAAGAGTGTGATATTGACACATCCACTCACACACACACGCACACCTATACACACACACCTATGAAAAACTGAACCTATGAACCACATTTGGAATTTTTAAAAATCACTGCTTCATCGGAATGATATGAAACTTGGTGACTTTTCTAGCATTAGGTATGTAAACACACAAAAACAAAAAATTGAGGGCATGATTCAAGCATGCTAAGTGGTCGTAAAAAAAAATACTCCCACTTGTGCTCTTCGGTCAAAACCATAGGAAATGAATGGGAAATCTCCAAAAACAGAAATTCACAGAAAAAAATCTATATTTCTAACAAAAAAAAAAAATCTAAAACTTTATAGTAAATAGTCAAGTTTACATAGTCAGTAAATTGCATTGGTTTTTCTGGGGTGGAGGAAGTTTAATTTTTAAGTGTCCGGTCACTTATGACTGGGAAGACAACCAATGCAACCCCTAAACAAAGAGCACCAGAGGGTTAAATGCATTTTTAAAAAGTCCACTTTGCAATAAATGTGAAATTAAATGTTTTCATTTAAAGCACATTTTTAACATGTTCTAATAATCTTTTGTCATGCTTTAAAGACGTAGCTACACTTATTTTGATGTGTTGACTAACATACAAAAGCATGGTGGCATGATGGCATGTAGAGTACTTTATAATTTTAACTGCAGTGTGTTATTCAAGGTTTAAGGTTAATATATTTTAAATGTACTAATTTACATACTTCACAATTAACTATGTTCTTTTAAAGTATATTATTTCCACAATAAGTACGCTTTTTAAAAGTATGCTAAAGCGAACTTCTTTTTCACAAGGGTTTTTCTCTTTATTTTGAACTTATAATAAATGATCTAATAATTGCCTCATCGACACGACATCTTCAATAAACCCGTCTCTGGCATCATGACTTAGAATATTCCGATCAAATCTGACTTCTGACCTGTAATGTTGCCAGAATCATAATTATAAACTGATTGTTTGTTAGCCAGAGGAGAACTGGCACCCCGACTGAGCCTGGTTTCTCCCAAGGTTTTTTTCTCCATTCTGTCACCTGATGGGAGTTTTGGTTCCTTGCCACCGTCGCCTCTGTCGCCTTTGGCTTGCTCAGTTGAGGACACTAAATTTTCAACTTTATTACTGATCAGCTCATTTAAATTATCATAAAGTCATTATTAAGAGATACAATGTTGCAAATATGATTTTAAATGTCCTCATTATTATAAAAAGTCAAAAATATGACATGCTAAGTCATTGTGAGATGAACAGTTGAAATTAGGACTTCTAAAAATTCAAAATTTTGGATTTAAAGAATCAAATCTAAATTATGATTAAAAGTCCTAATTATTTGATTAAAAAGCTGAAATTAGATTTAAAAAAAGTCTAAATGATGGCCAAAACACACAGACATTTAAGAGATGAAATCATGCTTGTTTTTTTTTTAAATGCACACTTATAATAATATTTGTTATAATAATAAATGTTTTCATTTTGTGCAATATATTTTTTTACATGTGTTTTTACATTTTGAAATCAGTTTGTACAACAGAAATTAATCAATAAAAAACTTACTTTAGCTTTTCATCTAAAACTAAATTAATTTCCTATCATCACTGTAAAACTGCTTTGAAGCATCTGTGTATAGAAATAAAGGTGACTTGACTTGAACTTCATGGATGCTAACAAAAAGATCAAAAAGATCCTATTCAAAGTTATTTGCCTACAGTATGTAAATGCTTGGTTCTTATTCACCAAATTTGCAGTATGTGCTCTAAGTATGTTTCCAATCGTTGTACATTGTCTACATTATATTCTATTAGCTGGAAATGACAAGTTGCCCTTTAGAAAATGAGCAGCTCTACATGATGTCTGTCTTTGGTGCGTCATGTTTTTAAAGGAGACATAACTCACCAGAGTGGGGAAACCTTTCCACATCTCCTGTAGATCATACAACCAGGGTTTCTAGAGAAAGAGACAGAGGAAGGATTGTGTTATGCAATAAATCAACAGAGGAAATCAAATCAGAGGGTTAAAACAGGCTGAAACGGCAAATGACTTACATCTATTAGAGCAGCAAGACCACCAATGAAAGCGAGAAGATAAAAGGCGAATCTCCAGCTACAAAAGAACAAAAGGGTAAAGGTTTAGTTAGTTAGTACGGCTCAGTTATTCGCTGCTGGAAGATGCTGTGACTACACCATTGTGGGGTCCTTTTTTCCATTTATAGTCAAAAGAACTTTAAAAGAAAAGCTGTGTATACATTTTCTTCAAGTAACATATAAGCACAATATTTCATTATATAACAAGTTAGTGATGCACCGAAATTTTGATAACTGGAAATATTTGGCTGAAAATGTATACTTAGTTTTGGAGGGATGAAATCATTCACTGAAATTAGGACGTTTACAGTTTGTTTTTGTTTTTTACGATCACTAGGACTTGTTTCAGCAGTTCAGAATCGGTTCTTATTTTTAGGAGACAAGAACTTTTTTTTTTGTGAACTTTGATCTTTAAAACTTTGCAGACCATTTACATTCACAAACCGATATATTACAAACTGCATGGAAGGTAATATTCGAAAACCATAACAGGGTCACTTTAAAAGTTTATATACAACTCAGCTTTAATTTGAGTGTTGATTATTAAATAAATGGGTTTTAAAACTTTAATTTAATTTTCGGTGCTTCTTTAAAAAAAAAAAAATGTCAGTGCATCACAAGATTTTTTCTCCACTACGTGATCAGTGACATTATCTAGGGTGTTCCCACACTATTGAGATGAATGTGAATGCTACGCATAGAGAACATCCTTGGTTACTATGCTCATCCTGAATGCACTGTTTCTTGCCATAGAGTTCAATGCATTGGTCTTTAAAACCTGAGCTGGGTGTGTCAGAAAAATGTACAGTGCTGTGGGCCTCCGGGACCAGGATTGAAAACCACTGCATGCAAAAGAGCCTTTAAAAGTTAAAAGTAAACATATGAATAATTGAATAAGTGGGATCAAACACCAGTGCCTTTTATTCAGAACAGACTTAAGCTTTTAATCTCGCACATTAGCAGCTCATCTCATTGGAAATGGTCCATGGTAACAGGACTATAGAAAGGGCATGTGAAGAACAGGGAACACTGTGTTGTGTTTGTACCTGGCCTCACAAAACTTCTTGAGAAGGTTGGGTCTGTCCTGATTCCTGCGCCGCCTGAACCAGCGCTGGACCTGTCGCTCTGTCCATCCCGTCTGCTTGCACAGTTTCTCTACTGAACTCTGGGTAGTAAAAACAAAATAATAGCTGTTGTGGTAGTGTGGGGCAATTTGTGATTCATTTCTAAGGGCAGATAGCAGTGTACGCACCTGTGGAGGGTTTTTAGTTGTTTTGCAATAGTAGGACTCCAGTGTTAGGTTGTGTGTAACTCGCCTTCTGACCGTTTCCTTAACGCCCAGCAGAGAGGCTAGTGGTGTAGCAACATATCTGAACATACAGGGAGATTTAAAAGAAAAAGAAATTAATACTTTCATTCAGGAAAGATGCATTAAATTGATTAAAAAAATAAAAAATAATTATATATATATATATATATATATATATATATATATATATATATATATATATATATATATATATATATATATATATATATATATATATATATATATATATATATTTGAACTTTCTATTCAACAAAAACAACAGTCCAACAAAGGAGGGAGGGTGAGGGCTCTGGAGGAGGACGTGGAGCTGGAGAGAGGCGTGACCAACGGGGGGCTGACAGAGGGAACCACCACAGAGGAGATGATGGAGGGAGGAGCCAGAAAGGAAACAAAGACAGTAGGAGCCAGGAGGGAACTTATAGAATAGCCAGGATGAATGCCCACAGCAGAACCGATGGTGGGAGGAGCCAGGGTGGAGTCAGAAATCGGACCACCAGCAGTGGAGCCAGGAGAGTTGGAGACCCAGGCGAAGCCATGGTGACGAATGGCCGAGGTGGAGCCAGGGTGTCGGAGGACTGAAGCAGAGCCAGGGAGACTGAGGACCAAGGCGTAGCCTGACGGAGCCAAAGGGGTGGAGGAACGAGGCGCATCCGAAGCCCCGGAAGTCAGAGACGTACGCAGAGCGACAACTGACCAAGGCAGAGCTGGAGTGAGCTGGAGGGAAGAGCCAAGGTGGAGCCGGCTGGTCGAAGGGCCATGGTGGAGTGACGGGCTCAGTGGCTAGTGGCAGAGACAGGGGATCCAAAATGCCAAGGCGAACCTGGAGACTGGAAGACCCGAGGCGTGTCAGCTCTGGCATGGGCTTTGTGGTGGGCTCAGGCTCCGGGTCTGTGGTGGGCTCTGGCTTACTGTTGTTTGCGGGCTCAGGCTCTAGGTCCGTGGAGGATTTGGGTGAGGGCCTGAGGAGGACTGGAGTAGACAATTGCAACCAGAAAAGGGGCTGGATAGTCTCAAGCATGTTCCTCATCCATTTCCTCCACAACAAAATCAGAACCATCCAGCCATAGAACATAATTGATGTACTGGGTTACTGATATTCTATCATTTCCTGGTGATAATGTAGTAACTGCACATAATGTAAGAACTGCACATAATTTAATAAGTACTACACTATTATTGTACAATAATAATGTAATACTTATTACATTATGTGCAGTTATTACATTATGAGTTGCTACAAGCTGAGTTGCTATGAGTTGCTACCTTTGAGTATGTCTACTCCAAAAATTCCTCCACGTACCTCTCCAAGGGGACAACCATTTTGACCATTTAAATTGTAATATTTTTTTTTATACAATATTCCTGTTTTTGCTGTATTTTCATCAAATAAACGCAGCCTTGGTGAGCAAAACAGACCAACTCTAAACCTTTGAATGGCAGTGTAGTATCTGTGTATAGATCACTTAATTATCCATATTTATAGTCTATGGACCATTGTTTTCTGTTGCTCCTGTATTGTTTTTTGGACTATGTATTTTAAATGACATTGCCCTTTTGACCCTCATTTGATTAATACATAGTGACTTGTGACTTTGGCTCGGTTTCAAATTTGATTGAGCTCTTATGTGTTTCTGTGTATTTTAGTGCATGGATCCTAATTCAGTCTCTTATTCCTTAACTTTGATACTCACAATAATAAAAAACGAATTACAGGATTAATGAGAAAGCAATGAGATGATGCAAAGACAGCTTAGGATAAGAGAGACAGGGATGGGAGAGTAAAACGAAGGGAGTGACGCAAGACATAAAAGAAAAAGCATGTTGACACAAATAGAACTGAAGACCTATTTATAAACAAGTCAGACAGAGGCAGAGAGAGAAAGAGACCAAAATGAAAGGCATGTAGTACATACAGTTAAACAGAGAGCAAAAGAAAGACGTGTGTAGAGATGTAGCTTTGGACCCACCTCTCAAAGACCTGTCGAATAGTCATAAACAGGATGGCGATTGGCAATGCCACCCACAAATCCCGTGCCTTCGCGTAGACCCGCCCATCACGGTCCTCCAGGTCAGCCCATCCCAAACCCTCTGGGAACCACAGACGCTCCTGCCAGAACACTTCACTCAACCACTGCAACATCCTGTAGAACACAAAGATGATGAGAAAGATGTGCGGGTGTGTCTGTCTGTCCATCTATCCAATTATCCATTTAATTATCCATCTATCCAATTATCCATCCATTTATCCATCCATCCATCCATACGGTCTCGGACAAAGTGGGGCCTTGGAGTCAAAAAGGTTGAGAACTACTTCTCTAGATATGGCTCATATCTTTCCCCCCATTTTTTTGCTACAGCAAGTGAAAATAGAGCACTTTTTATCATTTGTGTCTGGAGCACAAACACTGCAGGACGACACACACATTGAATGTTGTTTGTTCTAAAACTCTATCCCTCAGTATGAACAAAAATAGTAGTGTTGCCTTAGCAAACACAACTGTGTTATAAAATCTGATATGGGTACATGTACTGGGCCATGTTAAACAGTGACATATGTCACAAAACCAGTCAACAATACATTGTATGGATCAAAATTATTGATTTTTCTTTTATGCCAAAAATCAGTACTGTAAAAAAAAAAAAATATTGTTGGTTTAACTTAAAAAAGGTAAGTAACCTGGTTGCCTTAAATTTTTGAGTTCATTGAAATTAAACATTTTTTTTTTTTTTTTTTTTTTTTTTTTTTGACAAAAAACAGCAAAATACAAAACTCTCGTAGGGGAAAGAGAGTATACACATACCAAAATGTAGTCAAAATACAAAAGTGAATAACTAAACAGAAAACAACAGAACAAAAAACAAACAAAAAACAAAACAAAAAAAAAAGGAACGGGGCTATTTATAAACACAAGTCATTGTCAAAAAGGCAAAACATTTTCCCCTTTTCCATTTTTTCTCTTTTTTTTTTTTTGACTTTGTACACATAATTCTGACTTTATACACACAATTCTGACTTTATACACACAATTCTGGCTGTATATCACACAATTCTGACTTTATATCACACAATTCAAATCCGACTATCACACAATTCTGACTTTATACACACAATTCTGACTTTATACACAGTTCAAATCTGACTATCACACAATTCTGACTTTATACACACAATTTTGACTTTATACACACAATTCTGACTTTATACACAGTTCAAATCTGACTATCACACAATTCTGACTTTATACACACAATTCTGACTTTATACACGCAATTCTGACTTTATATACACAATTCTGAATATATATATACACTATATATTCTGAAATTAAACATTTGAGTTAATACAATGAAGGAAATTGGTTTAATAAATAGAAACTCAAAATATTATTGTATCTGAACCACATAAAAAAAGTGCTAAATCATGAAAATAGCACAATTTTGCAGTTTCACTGCATTATTACAAATAAAACACAATTACGTAATATGCTTACAAATTTTTTTCAATAATATTTGAATAAATGGTGATGTCGATTCTCAAATGTTCATATTAACTCAAATTTTAAATTTCAATGAACTTTATTCAATGAAAATTAAGGCAACCAGGTAACTTACTTTTTAAATATTTTTTTCTACAGTGTAGGATATTAAGTAACGATCATGTTCCATGAAGATATTTTATAAATTTTGTACCGTAAATATGTCAAAAATGTATTATTAGTAGTAGTAATATGCATTGCTAAGGACTTCATTTGGACAACTTTAACCATGATTTTTTTTTGCAGATTTTCAAATAGCTGTATTTTGGCCAAATATTGTCCTATCCTAACACACCATACATCAATGGAAAGCTATTTATTCAGAAGCTATATACATCTCAATTAAAAAAAAAATACCCTTATTACTGGTGGTACTTTGTGGTCTAGGGTCACATATGACATTACTTCGTACAATGCTGTTTTAAAACATCTTTTAAACATACAGCAGCTTACAGATGTTTTTGGCTCCTAGACAATTATACTGATGGATTTACACTCGACTTGCAGATTATCCACAGGCTTCAACTAAGTGGGTGGAGTGACTGGTTAAGTTACAACCTCAGAACAGACCACAGTTGATCTAGATAAGCTAAATGTTGAGTTAGAGTGCTTATTTTCATTTTAAGAGAAAGAGCATGTGTGCTTTATGACAGGGCAAGGGGGATTTTAAGGCAGATGTGTTGTGTGTGATCTGCCCAGATGCACCTGAGGTTTGTGTGATGCGGTGACCAGTGGTCTCCTAATTATTACTGGTGCATACTAAAGACATGATCTAAGGGGGCAAACTCATTTTAAACGAATTTTCAAAGTCACATTTAAAATCCACCTGTGCTTTTGAATGTACACGATGCTTCTGGGTATTACTCATATTAAGGGTTAACAATTTTTCAAAAGCTCAAATAGAAAGTTTTAAAGTTCGTCATCCTGCAGCGTTTGAGCTCCAGATATGAATGATTCCTCGAATCACACGTCTATAGTCTGAGCTTCAACCGCAGACCGTCACCGCATTAACACATATAGTCTAATTAAAAACTGTGAAACTACATTTAATGTTTTACGTATTTCAGGGCTGAGTCTGAAACTGCACTCAACGAATTTACCAAACGGAGAACTAAGATGGAGAACAAAGAGTGGAAGGATGTGGTCACTGATGCAACTGACTGAAGCACTGAGGGTTGTAAAAGACACAGCTGGGAGGATTTGTTGCTCCTGAAAACACCAGGTTTGAAGTGTCATAGTAACAGACCACTCAGGCAGGAAAATGCAGCTGGACCAAAGCATTAAAACAACCTATCGCAGTTAATTGTTTGGGTTACACTTTATTTTAAGGTGTCATTGTTATAGTGTACTTATATGTTTAAGTATTGAGTAATATTAATTAACAACATGTACATACTTTAGGGTTAGGGTAGGAGTAGGGATTGGTTGAGGGTTAGTTGCATGATGTGATCATGCATAATTTACTGTTATTACTATGATAAGTACATGTAACATATGTAACAAGGACACTATAAAATAAAGCATTTTGTTACATAATAGTGCAGCAGTTTCTGCAAAGGGTTGCACATTGGAAAGAAGCAGAAACATGATTGGGAAATGTGCATTTGTAGTCAGATGTGGAAATATCTCAGCAGTAAATGTAATAGTTGATGACGTCTTATGGCAACCACATAAACGAGTTCTTCCTCAGAAATGCTAATTATAGCAGCCTGGTTTTTCCCCTATTGTTTTCTGATAGATTGATGGAATCTGTGAATCTGACCATCTGATGCATATTGCACAAATAAACTGAAAAGCATCGACTGGCTTTAAAGGGTTAGTTCACCCAAAAATGAAAATTCTGTCATTAATTACTCACCCTCATGTCGTTCGACACCCGTAAGACCTCCGTTCATATTCGGAACACAAATGAAGATATTTTTGTTGAAAGCTGATGGCTGAGAAAGGCTTCAGATAGGCCTCCATTGGCATTCAGTACATTTACACTCCCAAGACCCATAAAAGGCACTAAAAACGTCGTTACAAAGTCCATCTCACCACAGTGACTCTACAATAATTTTACGATGCGACGACAATAGTTTTTGTGCGCAAAAAAAAATCAAAATAACACCTTTATCCAACTTGTTCTTGTCTCCTGTGTGTGCATCCACGACGCATGCGCGAGAATATGACGTAGCGCCAGCGTTCGGGAATCCATTAAATGCACACTTAAGCCCCATTTTGAGAACTACGCCGAGACCTAAAGCACGATCAATGTAGAATTCAACAGCTTAGATACGCGCGTCTTCCTCTGCTTGTAAACAAATCGCTTCTGGGTCATGTGTCCGAACGCCGGATCTGCGTCATATTCTCGTGCATGCGTCGTGGAGGCACACACGGAAGACCTGAAATAGTACCTGAAAATAGTCCCCAGCACGCTCCTTGTGCAAGCAGGTTGTCACGTTGGTTCATTGATTATTACGCAGGAATGAGAGTAAAGTTCCTAGCCATATCGACCTAGAAAATCACAACTTTTCATTTTCCGTCGGTCTTAGAACACGATGTAACTACAGAAGAGTCAAGTTTTAAATAGGAAAAATATCTAAACTCTATCAAAACATTTTTTTGAGCGAGATGCTAACGGTCTAATCAGATTTAATGATCTATGCTAAGCTATGCTAAAAGTTCTACCACCAGACCCGGAGATCGGCTGAATGGATTCGAAAACGGTAAAACACAACTGTTAAACTCTAGGGGAGTTGGAAAATGAGCCTATTTACAAAAAACATGGTGTGTTCCTTTAAGTTCGCACTCAAGTATGTTCTTTTAGTCTGCTTAAATCCCGCCACTAATTCAATTTTGAGTGCCACGCCCACATTTCAAAAACCAATCAACAACCAATGGTATCAATCAAAGAGGTTTAGCATTATTTTTGGAGCCAATCACCAGAGCAGTAAATGACATGTGACTGATCCCCCTACACTAGAGCTCCATGCACTGTACAGCGAGACAGACACTGATCTGTGTTTCACTGACTGTATTTCCTCTCGCTGACCCCTCTGAGAGGGCAAGCTCAACCAGATGTGGCCTTCATTGTTATTCTCCACTCACACACCCCATCACAGAATAATAATACGACACCGCTCAGGAGATGAGGAATGAATTCACAGAATTCAGACAAACGTAATGAGGTTCTTTTAAGAAAATTAGTGTCGAATTTTCCAAATGTTTACTGCTCATTTAAAGGGATAGTTCACCCAAAAATGAAAATTCTGTCATCATTTACTCACCATCAAGTTGTTCCAAACCTGTATGAGTTTCTTTGTTCTGCTGAACACAAAAGAAGATATTTAGAAGAATGCAAAGCAGAAAGAGCAACCGTTGACTACCATAGTATTTTTTTCCCTACTATGGTAGTCAATGGTTGCTCTATCTGCTTGGTTACAAACATTCTTCTAAATATCTCCTTTTGTGTTCAGCAGAACAAAGAAACTCATACAGGTTTGGAACAACGGAGAGCAGGCGGACTTTTGTGGCTGTTTGAACACATTCACATGAGAGTTCACACTACGAAAAGCAATCCGTTTGAATGCGTTATCAACTACTTCTGGAAGAGATCGAAAGTGAACAAGCTCAAAACGTTTTCGACCCCGTTTACACCTGTATTTAGTGTCGTCCACATGTGATCCGATCGACCAAAATGCATCTTAATACCAGGTGTAATCGACCTAAAGATGCCATGTTTCATTTGAGAGCTGCAGCAGAGAGAAAGATGTTCAATTGTAACAACTTAAATTTCTGTGTTCTTCATCCCTCATACTTTGGCTACTTTAAATACATTTATGATGCTTTATGGAGATAGTAGGTTCATAAAGGCTAATTTATACTTCTGCGTCGGACCAACGCCGTATCCTCTACGCCGCAAGTTACGCGTTGGTTTTCATTTATACTTCTGCGTTGTTGTCAGCGTCAATGTGCAATTCCACATGCAGACCACTAGTAGGCAGTGTCCACGGGCATGTTGATGGTGTAATCCAGTATCAAGGCAAAAGCCGAAGAAGAAGCAGCTTGTTTGTGTACATTGTCGGAGTAAGCGACTTTTCTTGCATCTTGAGTTGTTGTATCTAATACAAATGAAGCATCTCTGGTTGATTAGTAGAGTTACATAAGAGGCGATCTGGCGCTGGAATGCGTTTCTGAAATCATGCCGAGTGCTCGTGGCCGCTGTTTTCAGTATCGGTGGCTCGTGCACAGACAAGCACTTCAATCGATTGCTGTTGCGGCGACTTTATTCGTTCCGTTGAAATCACAAAACGAACGGCACCCAAATGTGTCCCTGTTCTTGATATACAATCACTGATTAACATCTTTGGTTTTAATGAGAAAATAAATAAACTATACACAGCGGATCTATGTATTTATTCACTGGACTACAAAATATTGTGTTATATAGCAGATGTAAGGATGAAACTATCATCCCATTTCTGGACACACACACATAAGAGTTATATTTTTTTATTTATTTATTGACCTGAGGGAGGGGTCCTGGCAGACCAATCACAGCGCTTGCGGTCCGCGTAAAAGTGACGCGTTGTTACATTTTTGGAGAGGTGCACGTCAGGGTACGTCGTAGGCTACGTGTGCAACACAGAGCCTACGATGTAGAAGTATAAATTGGGCTTAAGTCACTATGAACTATGAACTTACTGTCATAAATTCTTCCAAATTTCTCACTTTTGTGTTCCACAGCAGAAAATAACAACATACTGGTCTGTAATGATATTAGAGTGAATAAATGAACAGAATGTTAATTTGGCTGAACTTTTCCTTTAAATCCCATGAGTTACATTTAAAGGAACACGCCACTTTTATGTAAATAGGCTCATTTTCCAACTCCCCTAGAGTTTAACAGTTGTGTTTTACCGTTTTCAAATCCATTCAGCCGATCTCCGGGTCTGGCGGTAGCACTTTTAACATAGCTTAGCATAGATCATTAAATCTGATTAGACCGTTAGCATCTCGCTCAAACAAAATGACCAAAGAGTCTCGATATTTTACTAAGACCGTGTACTAAGACCGACGGAAAATTAAAAGTTAAGATTTTCTACCACCAGACCCGGAGATCGGCTGAATCGATTCGAAAACGGTAAAACTGTTTAACTCTAGGGGAGTTGGAAAATTAGCCTATTTTTTTTTTAAAAAGTGGCGTGTTCCTTTAAGAGATGTCAGTTTTACAAGAAATTGAACCATTATCACTGTAACACACTTCTATTTTAAAGTTTGGGTGCTGTTTTATGGCCAACACTTTTACACAAACACTGATCAAAATCTCGCTCGTCATCTATAGGATTGAAGAACAGAGCGCTGCAATTCAGTTCCCTGTGCCTCACTTCAAATTGTGCCTGTAATATATGTAGCAGAGAGTGCCCTTGTGAAAAATAAGTGCACTTAATTGTATTTATTTAATGTGCACTTGTAGTGTACATCAAATCTTAAATGTTCTTTTTTAAAACACTGTACTTACAGATAATATATTAATTAAATAAAAGGCCACTTAAAGGTATGGTTCACCCGAAAAATGAAAATGTGCCGTTAATTTACTCACTCAGGCCATCCAAGATGTAAGTGTCTTTTTTCTTCTTCAGTAGAAGATTTTTAGCTGAAACTGTAGTCCTTGTTGATTCATATAATGCCATATTTGCCACAAAGTCATGTTTGAGAGTCAAAAAATATATATACAGGTAAAACAAAATGAATACCTGTGGCTCCTGACGAAACATTGAGGTTTTTTCTGTACATGTTAGTATTTTTTACTCTCAAAGTGACGGTAGCCATTAACTTATTATATTGACTGCATTATATGAATCACCAAGGACCACAGTTTCAGCTAAAAATCTTTTTTGCAATTCTACAGAAGAAAAAAAGACAGCTACATCTTGGATGGCCTGAGGGTGAGAAAATTAACAGCCAATGTTCATTTTTGGGTGAACTATCCCTTTAAGTGCACTTAAAGAGAGTACACTTTCAGGACTGTTTAACACACTTATGTACACTTTAAAGGGATAGTTCACCCAAAAACGAATATTTGATGTTTTTCTGCTTACCCCTAAGGCATCCAAGATGTAGGTGTCTTCGTTTCTTCAGTAGAACACAAATGAAGATTTTTAACTCCAACCGTTGCTGTGTGTCACTCATATAATGCTTGTCAATGGAGTCTAATTTTATTAGAGTAAAAAAAACATGGACAGACAACTTCAAATTAAACCCAGCGGCTCGTGACGACACATTGATGTCTTAAGACACGAAACGATCGGTTTCTGAGAGAAACCGAACGGTATTTATGCAATTAATTTCACCTCATATCAGACGAACGCTTCAGCTCTGCAGACTGCCATCACTTCCTGTGTGTGAGGTCAAAATTCCGGCCGGGTCATAGATATGTATACGTAGATTCCTCATTCGAGCGATCCACGCCATGATCCACGCAGGCACTAATGAGGTCTCTATGTATATATCTATGACCCGGCCGCAATTTTGACCTCACTCACAGGAAGTGATGGCAGTCTGGATTAAAATGTTGTCATAATTTACTCACTCTCAAGTTGTTCCAAACCTGCATGAGTTTATTTCTTCTGCTGAACACAAAAAAAGATATTTTGAAGATTATGGTTAACCAAACAGTTGACAGCAGCCACTGACTTAATGACATTCTTCAAAATATATTTGTTTGTATTCAGCAGAAGAAAGAAATTCATACAAGCCTGGAAGGAACAACTTGGGGGTGAGTAAATGATGACATTTTCCTTTTTGGGTGAAGTATGCCTTTAAGTGGGTCAAAAAAAGCACTCTGAAGTTCAGCTAATTGCATTTAATATGAATTATAAAACATTTATTTGCAGAAAACATTACATTCAGTTCACACTTAAGCATGTTATTTTAAAGTATATAATTTCCGTAACCAGTGACTCTTTTTAAAAGTATAGAAAAGTGTGTTTAGAAGTGAAACGCATCAATAGTGTGCCAACATGCCATGAGTCATGCCTATGGTCAGATAAAGTTCAGCTTAACGCTTTTGCTGTGTTGATTCAGAACTTGTGTTAATGCAAGCATTCCTTTTCAGCAGTCAGACACGCCTGTGAGGGTCAGACGCCCTGTCCCGCTCATGGCAGCTAAACCCTCATTGGCTGCTCAGGTCATGTGACTCCACTCTGGCCATTCTCTGCTGAACCTATCAGTGCATTGTGTGTGTGTCTAGCAGGAGCCTGAGGAAGTATGTAAAGCGTTTTGTGAGGAACATGGTTTTGTTGATCGCTGGAAACTCGGCGGAGTGAGTGTGTGAATGATATACTATGTGTGTGCCTGTGCATGTGTGTTGATTCTCAAGGGTGTTTAATACCTTAGCAGAGCTATCCATTGACATTCCCATTCATCTCAGAGCACTTGCTCAACTACAATATAATTAAATAATTCAATATAGCAGTTTTAAAAGGAGAGTATGTTTTATTTGTATGTTTGTGTCGTTTGGAAAAGAGTGTACTGTGTATTTTACAGCACCAAAGACTACTTATAGTCTATTTATAGAGCACTAATGATGCCTAATGCCACTCGTTTGACTCATCAGACAATCTCAGATATGCGTCAGACATTATAAATTATTTATTCAACTAAGTCAAATGCTCTGACACTGGCCGTCCTCTGAAATTACACCAGCTGATTGGACAAGATTAAGATAAGCACTGATTATATTATCAGTTGATCGGATAGATGAGAAAGAATCTAAACTGTGTTCCTCTCACCAAGAAACAATCACAGGGCATGAAATCGATCGAACAATAAGTATTGATTTGTAAAATCTGAAAAAAAAAAAAAACCCTGAGCTAAATCCAGCCTAAGTTGGTTGGCTGGTCTTAGCTGGTTTTTAATCTAGATGTATCTGGTTTAAGCTGGTCTCCCAGGCTGGTTTTAGAGGGGTTTGGACACTTTTTTCAAGCTGGGAGACCAGCTAAAAAACCAGCTGAACACTAGCTTGGCCAGCCTGGGAGACAAGACCATCTTAGCCTAGGCTGGTTTTAGCTGTTTTTTTTTAGGCAGGGATATCAATTGAATAAACTTCAAATTGCACGACTCTTGTGAACATGCTTTTCTAAGCGAGTATACTCGTGATTTTGTGTGGTAGAGAATAAAAAAAGCTTTAAAAAAATCCCCCGGATTTCCACTGAAAGAGGGAGCTGAGTCATGTATAGAGACCAGAAGTTTCAGACAGCAAGAAACCACCTAGCAACTGCATAGCAACATGTCAACAACCACTCAGAACATCACAGTAACACATAGCGATGACCTGCAAACTACTCACAACACCTTACCATTGAGGCACTGGGGTTTGCACAGACAAGCGCCACATCATTTGCTTTAGAAATACAAAGATTACTATTGCTTATGAATTTACATAATTATATTCCTGGCACATTAACATCACTTGTGTCGTAATCAGTGGAATCACAGCTGGTTTAACAAACTCAGTGATGGACGAGTCCAGGTGGAGGAGCTGTCAAATTTCCACTGGTTGAGGTTTTGCTTAGTAATGCTGTGGTGGGTTGTTTGTCATTCGTGCCGGGCGGTCAATGACAAGCCAAGAACTGAAAACGTGTAAACGATTCAACAGCAGCATGTGCAGTCTGGTCAGTGTTTGTAAAGACAGCAACAAATATTTGGGAGTCAAATGTCTATCAGTGGCCTTGTGTAAACGGGTTTGTTGTGTGTAGTAATTACATTGCCTGTGTTGCGGGATGCTTTTTGCTGATGAGATGTCTGTTCGGGCAGCTGAACCAACACCAGTGTGTCTGTATAATAGCATGCCCAATGTCAATCAATTAAATCATCGGTTTCTAATTCTATAGTCCACAAGGATCCTGTGTCAAAGAGTTTTTGTTCCTGTTCTGAAGAATCAAACCCAATTTCACCATTATACAAATGCATTAGAGCTCAGTTAAAAAAAATTAGAATACATGTTATATGGCAAGCCGTTTTGACATTTATTCATTCCTAGAATATGAATTCTTGATATCAACCATTCACTTATCACTATTTCACTTTTGATATTAGGAATTGGATAACAATGGATATTTTTGATCTCAGGAATTACATCTCCACTAGTAAAAACGTGAATTCCTGATATAAAAAAATAACGTCATTACCTGCAGAAATATGAATTCTTGATATCAAAAATGTATTCTCACTAGTTAAATATCACCATAGGCTGCCATTCAAATTCAATCTTTGATATCAATTGATTTCTTGTAATTATTGATTTAAAAACATTATGATTTTTACTGGTAAGAATCATAATTTTTTTAATCAATAATTACATTGTTACTAGTAAAAATAGTGATTCCTGATATCAAGAACTCAACTTTCACTAGTTGAAATGTTAATTCTTGATAATGTAACTGTAATTATATTTCAACATGTTACATTTGTTATTTCTGATATCTGAAAATGTATTTCTGATATTAATAATTAGGAGAGTAATTTCAGATATATAAAAAGGCTTTCTTACTAGTAACACTCGCATTCATGATTTCAGAAATTAACTGTCATATAGTGACAATCAAAATATTGATATCAAATATTGCACTAGTAACCACAATTATTGATATCAAAAATAAAGTTTTTTACTAGTAAGAATTGTATTTCTGATATGTGAATTTCAACTAGTAAGAAACATCATTAATAATATTAACAATTGAATCTGAATGGCAGCCTATGGTGATTTTAACCAGTGAAATACACAGATAAATAGTTTAGTATAGTAGTATAGTTTTTCCTAGTTGAAATTCAATTCTTGATATCAAGAATTCGTATTTCTGCGACTGATGACGTCATTGTTGACATCAAAAATTAAAGTTTTTACTAGTGGAAATGTAATTCCTGAGATAAAAAATTGCCATTATTACAAGTAAAAATCCAATTTCTGATATCAAGAATTAGTATTTTAGCTAGTGGAAATACAATTTTTGCTATCTAGAATTCATATCCTGGGAATTAATAAAAGTCAAAACAGCTTGCAATATTTAATAACTTGCAGAAATACGAATTCTTCACATCAAAAATTAGATTTCAACTAGTAAAAACGATAATTTTGATATCAGTAATTGTATTTTCACAAGTTCAGAGGCGGAAATTCAAATAAAATTTTTGATATCAAGAATTGATTTCTTAAGGCTGATTTATACATCTTCTTCGGACCTGCGCCGTAGCCTCTATGCCGTGGGCTATGCGTCAATTTTCATTTATACTTCTGCATTGTTGTCTGTGTCGACGTGCAGTTACACATGCAGAGGGAGTGTGTGTACCCCTGAGGGAGGGGTTCTGGCAGACCAATCACAGCGCTTGCGGTTTCACATATCAGACATACAATTCTTACTAGTAAAATATAATAATTTTTGATATCAATAATTACGTGGTTGGTTACTCACATTTTTACTAGTGGAAATGAAATTCCTGACATCAAGAATTAGCATTTTAACTAATGAAAACTGAATAGTTGATATCAATAATTCATATCCTGGGAATTAATAAAAGTCAAAATGGCTTGCCATACAAGTTCAACTCAGTTGATACAAAGTTTGGTGAACTCTGATCTGCAAATCTGTATTAGGTGAAGACGTGTTAACAATTGAAGATTGATTTGTCACGTTGTGACCACAGAGTTAGACTTAAAAGAACGCAAACTTTTACTCTGTTTGCATGTTCAAAGACTAAACTTTGAACTACTTTAGAATAATAACACTGCACAGATTGAATGTATAACTTTGTTGACATTGCAAGCCTTAGTACTCAAGTCTGATTTACTGCTCAGATGTGCTCAGATTTTATTTGTTTGGGTGTGTATTTTTTTTAATTGAGAGTTTGAACAGATCATGGTCTCGAACTGACCCGCATTCACAAAAGAACAATAACAGACGTAAAGATGGAGGACACTGAAATCAGTGTTTACGTGTTCATTTATAAGCTGATGTGCCGCAGAAGCTCGTGAATTTGTGAACGTAGCCTTTTTAAACTCTGAATACTGCTGTAATTGAATCAGACATTGGCAGTCCTTCATATCAGGAGGTGGTTGAAGTGATCATGTTGAAAACACAACACACACACAACAAAAAATGCTCCTATCGGATTTTTATCAGCCAATGATCATTTTAAATACTCTATAAAAGCTCATCAGAAGAAGCAAAACTTTTCTAAGTGTAGCTAAAATTAATTCACTACATTCACCGGTCTGGCAGTTCTACCAGATGTCTGAAAAAGACGATCAATTTGCATTTTGAAGGTTTGTCACATAAAGGAATATGAGCAGTTTTCAAAGTACTAACGTTTAGCAATTCAACTGTCAGTAACGGAGACACTGCAATGACAGCAAGAAACTAGGGCTGTGCGATTAATTGAATTCTATTATCGATCTTGGCATGTAACGATTATGGAAATAGGATAATCGAGGTAAAACGATTTTTGTGCCACATTCCGTCTAGTGGACATTTCTTTCCTTCACAGCGGTGCACTTTTGTTCCTCCCTAAAAGCCCAAAATGAATGCACAAATCAGTGATAGACGTAAAATGCAGTCTACTGCTGCTAAACTACGAGATATGCTTGATAATCAGAAGAGTTAGGTTACACTTCATTAGGTAACCATTTATTTTAGTGTCCTTGTTACATATGTTACATGTACTTACCATAGTAAAAACAGTAAATCATGCATAATTACATGCAACTATGCCTCAACCAAACCCTAACCCTATCAATCAATCAAACTTTATTTATAAAGCACTTTAAAACAACTGAAGTGGACCAAAAAGCTGTACAGCAAAAAATCCATAACTCATAATACATAAAATACAAATAAAACATATTCGAGACAAACCACAATACCATAGAAACAATACAATGAAACTAAATGTCAAGGTCAGGTGTCAAAGGCCAAGGAGTAAAGGTGGGTTTTAAGATGCAGTTTAAAAATAGACAGCGAAGAGGCCTGTCTAATGGGCAGTGGCAGATCTTTCCACAGTTTAGGAGCTGCCACAGCAAAGGCACGATCCCCTCTGAGCTTACGCTTTGTTTTGGACAAATTCAGGAGCAGTTGATCAGTAAGTACGTCGTAAATGAATATTACTAAGTACTTAAATGTATAATCACACTGTAACAATGACACCTTCAAATAAAGTATAACCCTTAAAGGGTTAGTTCACCCAAAAATGAAAATTCTGTCATTAATTACTCACCCTCATGTCGTTCGACACCCGTAAGACCTCCGTTCATCTTCGGAACACAAATGAAGATATTTTTGTTGAAAGCTGATGGCTGAGAAAGGCTTCAGATAGGCCTCCATTGGCATTCAGTACATTTACACTCACAAGACCCATAAAAGGCACTAAAAACGTCGTTACAAAGTCTATCTCACCACAGTGGCTCTAAAATAATTTTACGGAGCGACGACAATAGTTTTTGTGCGCAAAAAAAAAATCAAAGTAATGACTTTATTCAACCTCTTCTTGTCTTCCGTGTGTGCCTCCACGACGCATGCGCGAGAATATGACGTAGCTGCGGCGTTCGGGAATCCATGAAATGCACACTTTAAAGGCCAATAGCCCCATTTTGAACACTTCGCCGAGACCTAAAGCACGATCAATGTAGAATCCAACAGCTTAGATATATGCGCGTCTTTCTCTGCTTGTAAACAAATCGCTTCTGGGTCATGTGTCCAAACGCCGGATCTGCGTCATATTCTCGCGCATGCGTCGTGGAGGCACACACGGAAGACAAGAACAAGTTGGATAAAGGCGTTCTATTGATTTTTTTTGCGCACAAAAACTATTGTCGTCGCATCGTAAAATTATTTTAGAGTCACTGTGGTGAGATGGACTTTGTAACAACGTTTTTAGTGCCTTTTATGGGTCTTGGGAGTGTAAATGTACTGAATGCCAATGGAGGCCAATCTGAAGCCTTTCTCAGCCATCAGCTTTACACTAAAATATCTTCATTTGTGTTCCGAAGATGAACGGAGGTCTTACAGGTGTCGAACGACATGAGGGTGAGTAATTAATGACAGAATTTTAATTCTTGGGTGAACTAACCCTTTCAGAGCGGTCATAGTTAATGATATGCTAATCCCCGCCCACACGTTAACGTGATTGGATACAAGGTAGTTTGTGACGTAAGAAACACCACTGATTTCAAACCGTGTTTTTGAGACTGTCTTTGGTTCACTGGACTTTTTAGGAGAGAGTATTTTCAATGCAATGGGGTTGATATGATTTTGCACATGATTTGTCTTAAAGTATATTAAAAACACCACATAGACATATAAACAACATTAAAAACTTGATTTGCACCACACGGGGTCTTTAAAACTCTGAAAGAGATACTGTTACCCAAGAGGCTTTATGTGCACACTAGGGCTGCACGATATGAGGAAAAGCTGCGATGTGCGATAACATTGTTTAATATTGCGATGACGATATGACTTGCGATAAATATTCAAATGTGAATATAGCTATAGCCTACTGTTCCCATGTCTTAGTGCTTTAATAGGTCGTGTTCAGTGTTGGCAGTAACGAAATACATGTATTCAAACAGCATTTCATATTAAAGAAAAAAAGAGAATGGAGAACGAAATATAACACGGCAGTGCAACTGTGCAGTGGCGCGGTGGCGGATACACACGCACGCACGCCTAGGCCAATATATATTTTTAGCCTATATTATAAATTCGTTATATATTCGTTAAATATATTATTCGTTTATATTTTTTCTTTTCAAAATGTAGGCTATTTAATTGAGATTGAGGTGTATATATATATATATATATATATATATATATATATATATATATATATATATATATATATATCTCAATTAAATAGCCAACATTTTGAAAATAAAAAATATAAGGCTCAAACATGCGTGTTTATTTTAGTAGGCCTACTTCCGTCAGTGAAACAACATAGCCTACTACAGCCTGTAAAACATTTAAATAAATATCTGTAAATAATCGAAATATAAATAATATATGTTAAATATTAGTTAAAGAAAAAAATAGTTTATATTTCCCCACAGACGTGCGTCATATGCCTTTGCGCTGAAAGGGATGACACGAGCAGGAAAGAAGCATCGTTTTCTAATATCTTCATGTTTTCTTCTGATGTTCCAAAACTGATAGGCTACTTGTAGTAAAATGTGAAGAACGAAATTATCTTCCACAGGGTCAAGAACGTAGGCTTTGTTTGATTATGCGCTGTGAGAGAAAGCGAAACGAAAAATCTCCGGCGTGTATGAAATGCGCTATACACAAAATCTCACAAAACCAAGTCTAATAGCAGCACAAACTGTGTTAAATAAAGTCAAGTTTGAAGTAAAATGTATCTGTCCTACCTTTTCTACTTTACCACAGTAAATGATGCGAATATAGCCTACTCCTAAATAAATCAAACAAGGAAGAAATGTTTAATCCCCTGCCAGAGACGTAAATGAGGATTTGGGAAAATAAATAAGAGATTCCATGTCCAGTAGAATAAAATGGAGTAAGCCTATTGTTAAATTCGGGGAAAATCGTGTGACCAGATAGCAAAACGCAAGCAAACTTAAATTTGGCTCACCACATAAAACCTCGATCGGCATGAATCCATATGTTTCCATGGCTGTGATGTAACATTTAACTGCGAACCTATTATTTATTTTGTAAATAAAACTTTGTGCTTCACTCGTGTCTTAATATTCACGTAAAACAGCTTCACATACAAAAAAAAAAAAAAGTATTTTGGCCGACCACCGCCGGTGCTCCTGCTTAGTTGACGTGCAACGGCTCTTGGGCTAGTAAATCAGCACATAATGTTCTCCTATGCGCTGATTTACAAGCCCAAGAGCCGTTGGCCCCGTTTGACGTTAGCTAAATATTTTATAATAGTAAGCAGGATTTGATGGCCGCATTCCTACACTTATAAAATGCAATTCAATGTGGAAGTAATCCAAGTATTCATAATACGTTACTCAGATTGGCGCATGTAATAAACTGTATTCCCTTATTCATTGTGTCAGGCTGTCTGTTGCGATGTGTTCATCGCGCGAGTTCATATCGCGATGACGATGAAAATTAGATGTATCGTTCAGCCCTAGTGCACACCCTCCAAAACGGACAACCAAAGTATGGTCAAAATGCCCGGCGTGGTGAGTACCAGGCTGAAAAATTCAGCATACACTTTCTCATAATCAATAATAATATATATAAAAGAAAAGCTGAATAAATAAATAATACTACATGAAAAATAGAAGGCTTCAAATAGTCACGAATGACACTGCTTCAAGTGGTCAGTGGTCAGTGATCAGATCGGAGCAGCCTTAACTTCAAACAGCAAACCATGAAACCAGAGGTGATTAATGGAAGATTTAAAACAGCATTTACTCCATGAGAACTGATGAAAGATATGCTTCACAGATCACTGGCTGTAGGAAAAAATGTGTAAAACCCATCTGAACATCTAACAGCAGATGCTCTACCATGAAGATGGAACATTTTTGCATTGCTGTTGGCTTCATTTGGGTATTAAAATCAGACTCATTTCAGTGTGGCTGTGAATTCATTTTAATGCTTCACAAATGTTTTATAGCTCACATTATGCTTTTAAACGGAAAACATTGGAGCCAAATAATGGCAGGCATTTGAATTCAGAGCTGACGTTTAACAGCTCTGGCACTGCGATCTTCATAATGATGGGTTATTAGTAATAAACTATAGACAAGAGTTGGTAACACTTTACAATAAGGTTAGTTCATGCATATATGTTATTAATAAAAAGACTGTTTGTTGTTAGTTAATGTCAGCTCAGGTCCATCAAATTTGGTTTAAATTATGTATTAGTAATTGTTGAAACGTTTATGTGAACTAATAAATGTAACCCACAAGTTGTCATATTTAGAGCTTGTGAATGATGAGACTTAATGAAGACTTTTGCCTTTTCATAAATGTTGTATTATTATTTTTGTACACTATATATTTGGTTAGACTTCATTTGAAGGTGTCTTTGTTACACTGTAATTACACATTTACGTACTGAGTAATATTAATTAACAACATGTACTTACTATAGGGTTAGGATTAGGGTTTGGTTTGGTTTAGTTGCATGTAATTATGCATCATTTATAGTTATTGCTATAGTAACTACATGTAACATATGTAACAATGACACTAAAATAAAGTGTTGCCATATATTTATTTAGCAAGATCCCATTGTGACAACATACCCCATGCAGTGTGCCAAAATGCCCTGCTATAACCTAGCCTGAGAATCATTCTCTGGGGTAAAGTGTGACAACTAGCCCCGGCCTTTTTTTGTATTTGTCACTTCTAATCAGGTCAAAGGTAAGAGGAGATGTTTAAAGTTATGACGTGTCGTGCTGGTCTTTAGCTGGTGGTTTATTAGTCACATCATTAGTCACATGTTTAAGTCTTTTTTTTCCACTTTCCACTTTAAGATGAAATCTCAGCGCAAACGTGTGCTGCAGCCTCATGAACTGAAAATGTTGGGTAAATGTTTCATAGCAGATGGACAGAAAGAGCTGACAAAAGGAAAACACATGGACTCTTGAACTGGGGTCCATCATACGATCCAGCTCAGTGGACATGAATGCTCACACATGCACGTGTCTATCTGGCTGTCTAAACGGGGATTCCCATTGAATTCCCTTTAAAGTCACTGTGAAATCAAAATGGACAATTATAATTTTTTTTATGGAATATTGCAGTATTAATTATAAATGATTCCCCTCGTAATCTTTAAAGGGGGGTTACACTGCCATTTCATGCATTTTTTACACTGTTAAAGACTTGGATTCCCATGCTAAACAGGGACAAAGTTTCAAAAAGTAAGTTGGACGTTTGATGGAGTATTTCTGTGCCAAAAATACTCCTGGTTTCTCACAAGTTTTTGTTCGAGTATGGGCCGAAGTGACGTCAACAAGGGCGGAATTTCCTTGTACGGGCACTTCTCCTGGAAGGGGGCGGGCACATGTCGACCAGGGGTGCGTTTCCCGTAAAACGACGTAACTCACTGCTTAACTACCATAGTGCATCGTTGAAGAAATCAACTAGCTAGACACAACTGTTTCCCGAAACCGTATTAACGCAAATCTGTCGTTCAACCACATTGGTTAATGATGTCACTATGTTGATAACAACGGAACTTGCGACTATAGTTGGCTAACGATGCGTTTGGGAAACGCACCCCAGAGCGAGAGAGCAAACGCACGCCCATCAACGTGCTCGGCTTTAGGGAAGTCGTCAGCTGCGCTGCACAGGTCACAGGACTTCACGAAATCAACAAAGTCACCAAAGAAGTGTGTTTTTGGTTGTCAGGGCAAGACAACCCTGTTCAGCTTCCCAAAGAACCCAGTGTTAAGGGGACAGTGGATGGAGTTTGTTTTTGTTTGTTCCCTGCATTTCGGCGATGATAGTTTTATAAACAAGGCCCAGTTCAGCTTCGGATTTGCAGATCGTCTAATGCTGAAAGATGCAGCGGTCTCAACGATAAATGTTCACGGTCATGCGTTGGAACCGCAGGCGGTGAGTAAAACTTCTTCAAATGTTTGTGTGTTGTTGTCTATCGGCGCAAGTGCACATCAAGTAAACAACATGAACGTATAGTTAATTTATCAATGGAGCATACGATGTATGGTGTGTGTTTAAATACATTTGTTTAGCTGACCACTATAGGTGTCTGTTTGTTTGTTGTAAAACCACTCCTAACAACAATACACAAAGAGAGGGAAAATATGTTGAATTATTTCATATTAAACCTAGGAGCCGTTCACACAAAGTGCACTTCTTCATTCAAATGCGCTACTATTCCATTGTTTTTCTATAGAGACAGAGCTCATTTAGGCCACGCCCACACCGGGGGGGGGGAAAACAATCCAACGCTCGCCATTGACTTTGCATTGCGTGAAGCAGCCTCCTTGTCATTTCTGACTTTTAATAAAAAATAGAACAATGTTTAAAAGCTGATATGTGACAGGGTGTACAGCCAACAAGCTAAAGAAACACAGAAGTACGTTTTTATAAGCTGTCAACCCAAAAAAACGAGCGTTTAAGGACACAAAAGTGGATATAGGCAATTTAGGCAGAGCGCCACATGTTATATTACACTGAGAACTACGCCCACTAGAGGGGACCATGATCAGCGGCAGGAAATATAATATATAAAACTGACATTTGGATATTTGACTTAAAGGGGCTATATGCAACTTTTCACCCAAAATAAACGTAACAATAGCCTTTTTATTTGACCATTTATGACTCAGACATCTCCTGATGAGCATACTGACACCTTGTCCGCTCACAGTGGGTGCACCTATAAGCCTGTATCCTATTTTTCCTATTTTCTGGCGGGTAGGTTTTTCCCGCGCTGTCTGCGGATGTGACGTCACCACCGCTGCGAGAGCGAGCAGAAAATAAGAGCAGTTCTATTTTTTTTGGCCACAGGTGTCAGTGGTGTCTCGAGTTTAAATTTCAGAAAAACGCATATAGCCCCTTTAACAGTGACAAAATGTTTACTGCACACGTAGGCATACTGAGTGCCAGGATCCCAAAATGTACCCATTATTCCTGCTGATGCTTCACGTCTTATTGCCATTGCAACAGCTTATAAAAACTTCTGGGTTTTTGGTTCTGTGTTTTTTAGCTTGTTTGCTGTACACCTTGTCACATATCAGCTTTTATACGTTGTTCTGTTTTTTGTTACAAGTCAAAAATGACAAGGAGGCTGCTTCCCGCAATACAAAGTCAATGGAGACGGTTTGATTGTTTTCCCCCTGGTGGGCGTGGTCTTCAGATTATGACGCGTGTCGCTCTGTCTCTATGTAAACACGCACTGCACGTGCTCCTGACTCTTTAGCTCTTTAGCTCCGCCCACACGATACGCCTCCAGCCGCACTTTTTTTTTTCCGGAAAGACTCAGTACAGCATATCTGTCTTTTATAAATATGATAAAACTAAAGACTTTTCGGAGCTATGAAGGATGCAATGCTACTCTATGGGTACTCAAGATAAACATGAGATTGACAGAAACTGTGTGTGATCCCCCCCCCCCCCCCCCCCTTTAATCAAAATAACTTCTCCCTCTTGCAGCATTATCTCATCTCTTCTCTGATGATGTGTTTACTGGCACAAGGGCGGGGCAACCTGTCAATCACATGAGATCCACCAATAGCAAACCACAACCATCCAATCAATTCCTAATGGACAAAATCAAGCCCCGCCCTACATATTTTTCCTGTTCCAGAAGCCGTTTCACTCAGATATACGTCACAATAGGGCAGAAAAGACAATCACAACTTCCTTTTCATGTCAACTTTAAATTACTATAACTATAATATCAGTTCATTATTTAAATTAAAAATACATATTTTATTACATTTTTAACTGTAAGGTACACCTAAAGGCCTCATGTAGTAAACTGCCCTTTATTTTCCCACCACCAAACACCATCACAGCACTCCTGGACACCTGGAGATTTTGAGACAGAAGCCTTATTGATGTTGGGAGTAAAGACACACCAATCTAAAGGCACAAGCACCAAAATAAAATGAGAACCAAAATCACCAAAATCATGCACGAGGGAAGATTGATTATCTGTGGAGGCTGAGAAAGTGGACTCATACTGACTGATAATATCACAGTGATTCATTTAGGAAATATGCATGGGCGTCGGAACCATTGTATGTGGGTGGGACTATTATATCTTTCTATTATATTATTAATTTTTATTGGAAATAAATGCCTTTCCGATCTGTGATGGGAAAAGGGAGTAGAGTGAGTTCGGCAAAAGGCGGATTCGAACCTCGGATTGATTCGCGTCAAAACTTGATGCCATGCGTCTTACCCCTACACTATAACAGCTGTAAAGGACTTTGTGTTTTCCCTAATTTTGTCTGGCCCAAGCAGAGGTTTAGTGAACAAGGGAATATATTTGTACTTAATGTAAATGGCATCTACTCCAGTAAGATTTTTCTGGGAGAGGACCCACCCACATTTTTTTTGCTTCCGACGCCCATGGAAATATGCAGAGAGAAATTGTTGCTTGAAGATGTACACCGTTCATATACTAAAAACAGAATATTATGTGAGTTCTTAGAAAATACTAGATATGATACAATCGCAAAAGTGATTAAATAAAGAGGAAAAATTGGTCACACTTTATATCATGTGTCTTTATCTACTATGTACATCGATTTAAAAAAAATATATTGTTAGATACAATGCACTTATTGTGTTGATACAAAACACATTTGCTGCTATTGAGGTGGGATACGGGTAATGTAAGGGCAGGTTTGGTGTTTTGGGTAGGTTAAGGTGTAGGAACGGTCACCAGTGTAATTATAGATGTAATTACAGCTGTAATAACATGAAGTATTTTTAAATATAAGTACACTGTTAAAAGAAAATATGTGTACACAATGAGTGCATTGTATCAAATGATTAATTTACATGTTAGTACATTAAAGACAATTAATATAAAGTGGGACCAAAATTGATTCACAATTTTGCTTCCATTATATTTACATGTTGTTGAAACTAACTTTATTCACTATTTATGTTTACATAAATTATGTTCAGCTCATCCATATTCAATATAAAATGAGTTTTGAGTCATTGAGGCCAATACAAAATCTAATTTGCCTTAAAGGAGGCATTTAGCCCCATTGTCCCCTCATAGTCCCTTTAAGGGGTCGTTTAACTAAAATCGTAAAACATTTTATGCGTTTTGGCTGTTTTTTTAAATGACAACGCCGTTTTGGGGGCCTGAAAACGCAAACTTTTGAAAACGGGATTCAAAGAACAAGTTTTTGAAAACAATACGTTATTGTCTTTGCGTAAACTACAAAAATTTGAGTTTGTGCAGTCTATAGGCGTGTAAGTGACATTGCCAACTACTGGCCTGGCAGCATTTTTACGGATCCGTGTGAACGAGGATAGTTTTGACAACGTTGTCGTCTGTTCACGAAAAATGCAAAGAAGTAGCGCAGGTAAAGGATGAATGGGACATAAAGTCAAATGGGACAGTATATCTATACAGAGTTTATTTTCTCGCCTATTGAGTGAAAATACAAATTTTTTTGCTGAGCCCTAGCTGTGAGACCACATCATCAAAATTGGATGCCCTCATTGGTGTGACATCATGTAGGTGGGCGGGGCAGGCATCAAACAGGAAGTTGAGAGCTTTTGCTGGTTTTCTTAATAAGATCATAAAAATGTCATAAATACTTTTTTACACAAACCTTTGATTGAAACATGAATATGATGCACAGCTGCAGCAAAATCAGTAAAAATGTGTTCATTTAATGTTTCGATTTTCAGAATTTTATTTTGTCCCATCCACCCAAACACAGATAGGACAGCATGATTTCGGGTGATTTGGACACTGCTCAAAGGCTTAGCTAATTCAAAAGACAGCTGAAAACCCATCTCTTCCGAGAGCAGTCTTTATCTTTAAAAAAAAAACTATTTTCCTCATTTCCCTCCCCATTCTAGCTTATGCTAAGTAATATCCAAAACTTAGTATTTCGGGCACTTTTTGTGATTTTTCGCCCCTTCTTGACGGATTGCTTCCTGTATTCCTCAGTTGTAAGTCGCTTTGGATAAAAGCGTCTGCTAAATGAATAAATGTAAATTAAGAAAATGATTAACCTTGCAATAGAGGATCATTGCGTATGTCCGTTTAAATTGGTTGTTCTAAATTGGTGTTTCCCAAACTTTTCATTTGTGCAACCCCTAATCAACCACAAACATGTTCATGAACTTGCTGGATTATGCTCTTTTTTACTGTTTTTGTTGCATTAATAAACCATATTCATGTTTCCATTAAAGGTTTGTGCTGGATAAATGTGTTGTGCTTCATCCAAATGTTACCAAAAGTAAAAAAAAAAATTTAGATTCATTTTGGACCTGAATTTTTAGTTTTGACTTGTTTACACCTCAATTACATGTGTTTTACTGTATGAATTGAGGATAAATGTATAAACATTGAGGAATAAGGTTGAACAGAAATATACATGGACTCTTACATGACACCGTTTTCAACTAAAAACTGAAAACTTATGCGTTTTGGCCATTCATGACAACAGTGTTTTGGGGCCTGAAAACGTTAACTTTTGGAAACGGGTACCATTATCATCTCCGTTAAACTAGAAAAAAAAAACGACTAAAAAAAAACAGAATTTGTGCAAACGGACTATAGGCGTGTAGTGTTTCTTTACGTGTGAACGAGGATCGTTTTGATTGTAGTCTGTACACGAAAAATACAAAGGACATTTTTTCCGTTTTTAGTACATCATCTTAATAATGATAGAAAAGGGAAATCTTGCATATGAAATTAGCCAACATCAAAGTATGAACTAACTTATGTAACAATATGCTTACACTAGCCTAAATCAGTGATACAATGTTTTGTCCCAAATGTTACCAAAAAAGGGGTTTTGGCTTAGTTTACAGTGTCACACTATGTTTCATTATAATAAACATGTTTCCTGTTCAAATGGATATAGGTAACATTTAATTACAGAAATGTTTAATGTGTTAGGCTGATGTTTTTAATTCATGGCAAGAAAACTTAAACAAGGTGGAAAGTCAAAAACTGCACCAGTCACCCTTAATTCACGTCTAGTTTACACACACAAACTTATTCTTAACTTTCTAGATGGGGACATTCCATAGAGTTATATTGTTTTTATATAGCCTACAGCTAAGGATGTTTTGTCAGGTAGGTTTAGCTCACTTCTGGGTACACCTTTGTCCTCATACATATGGTTAAGAACACACACACACACACAACTGGTTTTTATAGACTACTGTCCAAACATATTCTCTCCCCTTACACTGACCCTACCCCTTAACCTACCAGTCACAGTAAACTTTCTGCATGTTTCATATGATTTATAAGCTGTTTTCCTAACGGGGAACTCAAAATGTCCCCACAAGGGGACTTTTGGTCCCCGTAACGTGTACACACACACACACGCGCGCACGCACACACACAAAGTAATTTCAGTAATAAACGTTACACACTGTTATAAGAACAGACGAGAGACTCACTTCAGTCGGTGAACAGAAACAGCGGACCGTGATGATGTTTGTCGCTCCAGAAGCGCTTTTCTCTGTGCTGGTTTTTGGGCTCCGTTAGTGGGTTTGCGGTTCGGCCAGACTGTTTACCACCCACATTTCTTCTCTCAAGACAAAAAAGTTTTCTACTTGGTAGGAATCGGTTTAATGGAGAAAGTGCTCAACAAAGCAGCAGCTGTGGCGAGTTTGAATGGTATTTCCTGATTGTGGGATATCACAGCCGTTTCAGAGAATTTCTTCCGCTTGGCTCCGGTGATGAGCGCACGGGACTGGGACAGGCGTCGGTAAAGAGAGAGCGGAATAACGGAACGGGCGGGACTTAAACATCGTGACGAGAGAGAGAGAGAGAGAGAGAGAGAGAGAGAGAGAGAGAGAGAGAGAGAGAGAGAGAGAGAGAGAGAGAGAGAGAGATATCTTCCGTATTCGGAAAAGCTGCCCACCTAACAAAAACATGTTGACGTTCTCTGCTCTCTTGGTTGTGCGAAACATTAATTTTGTCATTCTGCATAACATTTGGGAACTATATGAACATTCTGAAACAATTGGTAACATTTAAAAAATGTTAGTTCAACACTTAAAACATTTCAGAAAAAAAGTTAAATTAACAATGTATTGATGTTTTTGAAGGCCTACTATTTTAAGAACAAAGGGGTCCTTATGATTTCCTTTTTTTTTTTTTTTTTTTTACTTTAGTATGTAGCCTAATGTTGCTGTTTGATCATAAACAACATCTGCAAAGTTACGATGCACGAAGAGTTTTTTTTTAATTACTGAAATAGCTTTTTAAGGACTACAAAAAACGGCTAGGACTACAACAAGCTTCTTCCCGGGTTGGTGACATCACTAACACCAACATCACTAACACCGTTTACACTGAAGTCTCACAGCAGCCAATCACAGCAGTGGGCGTTGACACTGAAGTCTCGCAGCAGCCAATCACAGCAGTGGGCGTTTACACTCTGCGTCCCAATTCGCCTACTTATACTACGACCTAAAAGTGAAGAAAAAGTACATACTTTTGAGTGTGTAGCAGAGCTTAGGGACATACTACTTCGTCATCTTTAACGGACTCTGTTGCTTAGTTACGTGCATTTATCCGCGTTTGTAGTTTTAATCGAATCCTCGTCCATCTCGCAATTGGTTGTGGGCAATATCAGCCGTTAGAGTGCGCATCGATCTGCACTTAGAATTCTGACAGGAAATAATAGACCATCTGGGAATCTTTGGAATACTCTTTCCAACATACTACGATTTGGGACATACTAATTCTTTTTTCGAATACTATTTAGTACGGATAGTATGGGAATTGGGACGCAGCATCACAGTTCACAGCAGTGGGCATTTACACTCTAGTCTCACATCAGACACGCCCCCCTTCAAACAGAGCGTTCAAATCAGAGACTAAAATCAGGGTAGGTCTTTTATTTCTAAATTATGACAACTTTTGATGGAAAAATCATACTAAAATTATAAGTGAACGTTCACTGTTAGCTGGGTGTGTTTATATGACACAGACCGAAAACATCTTCTGCCAGATAGCCTTTGTGTTCCCCACACTTTCTGACCATGATCTGAGTTAAACATTTAATGAAATGGTCTCATACATAAATATTGAATGATTGTATTTTTGTGTTTAAATGGCATTTACACGATGCACTATGTACTCAACCATCTAGTGTATGAGGTTTAAAAGGGTTTCGTTTTCATCCAACATCAGAGTCTGACAGCTGCGTCTGAAATCGCTGAATCGTTCTGAGTGTATGAATCTGGACGTTAGCCATTAGCCATGTTGTCATTGTCCAGCGCCAGTTACGTCACTTCACTGACATTCATAAATCCTCTCCCGTGGCCTCATGGGATAGTAAAGTGTCCATCGTTTGCACACTTCAGAATCTCGGCAGAAGAAGTAGGTCATCTGGGTATTTTTTTCCTACTTTTTTATGAGTAATGTGAATTCAGAGATATTTCTTTTGTCACACAGGCCGACTGTTTTTTGCTTATAGGGAAGTATGATTCGGACACAGCCCATTCCCTTTTGGCTAAGTAAGAAAGCTGCGACAGTTCAGTGTCTGACATTCCACACTTCATCCAGGAATTTAAAGTGTTAACAAATTACAAGCACAGTTTATTTCAGGGGTTTTCAAACTTTATCATGGCAAGGACCCCCAAATATGATGAACCTTTTATGAGGGACCCCCTTCCTAAAATCCATCTATATATTTGTACGTATGAAAAAACATAGCGATAAATAGTAAGCGTGACATTATAAATACAACATATTGTTTCCAAACTTAAATTGGCTATACTTAATGTTGGATGTATAAACTTGAAGAAGAACATTTTTCAATTAAAACTTATTTTTATACGCATCTTTCCCAATAAATGTATGTAAGCAGCTTACACGATAAAGGGACTATAGTGAGAAAAACGCACTAGAAAGATACAAAGCAAACATATACAATTCTGGAAAGTGTACGGCAAGAAAGGAGAGAAACATTTAGAAATGAAACAGGTAGAATGTTCGGTAGACTTTTTTTTACTTTGTCTTTGTATTCTCTGAAATTCCTGATGGAGGACCCCTGGGGGTCCCCGGACCCCATTTTGAAAACCCCTGGTTTATACTACAAATGGATTAGAAGAGTGCATAAGTACTGGGAATACTTAAGAATTGGGAAGCCATTAATTGATTGCACACATGGTTAACCCCGCTCCAAACTCACTGGTTGAGATTAGGAAGAGCTGCCTTCAGGTTTTCTCATAGACCCACCAATGCAAATTTATGACATCTGCTATTTATTTGTATAAAGCATAATGAAACAGAACAGTGAATGAAATTCTAGGTCTAATTCTAGTAATCATTTTGGGACTATTTGTAGATAATATTTGCATTAATAATGCAAAGACTCTATCATTAGTCTCGAGATTCTTCCCGTTAGTAAATGAACATTTGAATTCCCTAGTGGTCTGGTGGTAGAATTTTTGTAAACCGTATCGAAGGTTACAGGTTCAAATCCGCCCTCATATGTTTTTCTCTTCTTCGTTAAATTAAACTAATGTTCAATGATTGTATATTAAGAGCATGGACATGTTTGTGTGAATTTTGTTTTGTGATTTCACCGGAAAGAAGAGAGTCTCTCTCCGCAATGACATTAAGCGATAGGAAGCGCTCGTCTGTGTGAAGCCTGTGCACGATCCAAAAGAGAATATAAACCCCGCCTACTTTGATTTGATTGGCCATCTCGATCATTTTGACATTGACGAGCGCCGTTAGACCTGGGGCAGACCAGACTAAAAATGTAACTTTTAAAACATTTTGTCATTCTAACATATAGAGCGCCATCTAATGGAGTGCAGGATTGGGGGGGGGGGGGGGGGCAATTTGGCCTTTTCTAATGTCTATGGCCCTGCGTTAAAGCTATAATGGGATTGGTTTATGAGGCACACGTGATCCAGGTTCATCCTGGTTTTCTAGGCACACATTATGGTTTCTCCAACTGTTCTGTCAGGGACAAATTTTGTGTTTCGCAAAGTATTTTTTCGCAAAAGTAATGCATTACAATTCTGTTACTCCCTTAAAAAGTAGCTAATTGAGTTACTTAAAACAAAAAAAGTTACATTACTTTTGCGTTACTTTTTCTCACCTGGGCTGGGCTGGGCTTGCTTGTTTGTTTAGTTTTTTTTTTTTTTTTACAAAAAAGTTATATTTTTTTGCAAATGTAAAGACCCTCATACACCAAAAATTAAATAATAAGCCTCAGGCTGAGGTAAAAATGCAAATTCACGGGTGTACAGTAGAGGGTGGAGCTCAAACAAACCTTTCGGCTGTGCTGCGATGCTGGAAGAATTGTGGATAATGGAACAATAGGCTGCAGGAGAAGAAAGTTTTACACTTACACCAATAAAAACTAAAAAATCTAAAGTAATTTTTGCTCATGGTTTAACTGAATCATAGAAGGTCAGCAGCAAGACATTGGTCAATAAAGTGAGATTAAATGCATAAAATATTTGTTTTATTTCTTATTTAATTATTGCAGATTTGCATTGATTCTGATTTTGCATTTGACTGATTTTATTCATTTTGAGGAATACTGAATCTTTTCTGTTGAAGTGAGATTAGTAAATGCTCACATTTAGTCTAGAACTACAAAAACATGTTTACACACAACGCCTCTGCACTTACTCTCGATTTTTCTCAACATGGGGACAGGAGAGCTGTCAGTCAAATAAAATGTGAAAAAGTAACTCATGATATTTTGTTGTAAATTTGAAAAGTAATGCGTTACTTAACTTTACTAGTTATTTGTAAAAGTAATCAGTTTACGTAATCTGTAATCTGATTACGTAACTCAAGATACTTGTAATGCGTTACCCCCAACACTGGTCACCGCATAAGTTTCCAGGCGGAAACAAAGAACACAACACACAAGCGTGTCTCCTGGACATACTGTAGAATTCAAACAACCATATGACGACTTAAAAAATCTTGAAGCATTTCCAGTTAGGTGTGCCTTATGCATCAGACGTTCAGCCAATAGCCTGTGGGTGTGACGTCTGAGACTGAGACTACACCTACACCTACCCCAACTCCACCCCCTGGATCTGGATCCAACCCCGCCCCCTGGATCTCATGTTCTGCAGTAAGGAGCTACTGGGCTTCTGGGGTGAATCCTGACAAATTGTGATCCATTCTTACCTTATTAGTGCTTGGAGTTTATCACAATTTGTGTTTTTTTCCACTCTGCATTTGAGGACTGACCACAGGTTCTCTATGAGATTAAGAGCCAGGGAGTTACCTGTTCATGCATCCAAAATCTCTGAGCCACTTCATTATCACTCTTGCCTTGTGACATGGTGCTCCATCATAATAGAAAATGCACATATCATCACCAAATTGCGTTGGGTGAAGTTGCTCTTGCAGGATATTTTGATACCTCTCTTTATTCATGGCAGTGTTTTGGGGCAGAATTGTGAGAGAGCCCACTCCCTTTGACTAAAAGCAACCCCACACATGGATGGTCTCAGAGATGCTTCACTGTTAGCACGAGACAGGACTCTTTCTTCTCTGGACAATCAATTTTCCTGACGCCTCAAACAGTCGGAAGGAAATATTGCCCTTCGAGACACCAGGCCGTCGTCCAAAAGTCTTGGCTTCGCTTTGTGTGAAGATGCACTCACACATACCTGCAAGATTATTAAAGTATTTCTGATTCTGATTCTTTTGCAAGTCTACTGTTGTGTATTTTCACAACAGAGTTTTGACTTATTTTCTGTGTTCCGAGTGTGTTTTTATACTTTTCTAGTATCACTCATTTAAATTGGAAGCCTTTAATACCTTGTATGTTATACCTTTTGTACCCTTCTGTCATTGTATTCATCGTTTTTATTATTAACAAACATACCACCGTCACCATCCCCCGCACTTTTGAACCTACACAATCATGGGGGAAGACTGCTGACTTGACAGTTGTCCAAAAGACAACCATTGACACCTTGCACAAGGAGGGCAAGACACAAAAGGTCATTGCAAAAGAGGCTGGCTGTTCACAGAGCTCTGTGTCCAAGCACATTAATAGAGAGGCGAAGGGAAGGAAAAGATGGGGAAGAAAAAAGTGTACACGCTATAGGGATAACCGTACCCTGGAGAGGATTGTGAAACAAAACCCATTAAAATATGTGGGGGAGATTCACAAAGAGTGGACTGCAGTTGGAGTCAGTGCTTCAAGAACCACTACGCACAGACATATGCAATACATGGGTTTCAGCTGTCGCATTCCTTGTGTCAAGCCACTCTTGAACAACAGACAGCGTCAGAAGCGCCTCGCCTGGGCTAAAGACAAAAAGGACTGGACTGCTGCTGAGTGGTCCAAAGTTATGTTCTCTGATGAAAGTAAATGTTGCATTTCCTTTGGAAATCAGGGTCCCAGAGTCTGGAGGAAGAGAGGAGAGGCACACAATCCACGTTGCTTGAGGTCCAGTGTAAAGTTTCCACAGTCAGTGATGGTTTGGGGTGCCATGTCATCTGCTGGTGTTGGTCCACTGTGTTTTCTGAGGTCCAAGGTCAATGCAGCTGTGTACCAGGAAGTTTTAAAGCACCTGCACACAGTGCCAAAGCAACCAGTACCTGGTTTAAGGACCATGGTATCCCTGTTCTTAATTGGCCAGCAAACTCTCCTGACCTTAACCCGATAGAAAATCTATGGGGTATTGTGAAGAGGAAGATGTGATATGCCAGGCCCAACAGTGCAGAAGAGCTGAAGGCCACTATCAGAGCAACCTGGGCTCTCATAACACCTGAGCAGTGCCACAGACTGATCGACTCCATGCCACACCGCATTGCTGCAGTAATTCAGGCAAAAGGAGCCCCAACTAAGTATTGAGAGCTGTACATGCTCATCATTTTCATGTTCATACTTTTCAGTTGGCCAAGATTTCTAAAAATCCTTTCTTTGTATTGGTCTTAAGTAATATTCTCATTTTCTGAGATACTGAATTTGGGATTTTCCTTAGTTGTCAGTTCTAATCATCAAAATAAAAAAAAAAAATAACATTTGAAATATATCAGTCTGTGTGTAATGAATGAATATAATATACAAGTTTCACTTTTTGAATGGAATTAGTGAAATAAATCAACTTTTTGATGATATATTATATGACCAGCACCTGTATAGGCCTAATTTCATATAATAACCCATAAACTGTTACAGAATGTATAATATTATTCTTATTACCATTTATATATCTTTTAAAGTGTCATTAATGTAAAATACTAAAAATATTCTACTTAAAATTTTGTCAATTTAGTAGAATAATTGAATAACTGATAACAGAAAAATCTGAATCCCATTAACAATCATCTGAAAGGTACATTTTTTGTGTACAAAAATTATGTACAAGCATATCAATGTTTACTTATTTAATTGTCCATATTTTAATTGAAGATATTTAATAATAATAATAATAATAATAATAATAATAATAATAATAATAATAATAATAATAATAATAATAAACATAATAGTCTTTTGTCATAATAGAATTCAATCAATTAACCTATAGGTTTTAATGAAAGTGAAGATGCCTGAAATGTACATCTAATTCATGAAAATATTAAATAATAGCCCCATTAATTACAATAAGTATTACATTTTAAAACAATAACACCATTAACAACATGCCACTTGGGGCTTTCTGTGCCAAATATGGCTGGGTCCTCTTACCCCAAGAGTCTAATTTTATCTTTTTACTTCACAATAAAAGAACATTTTCTCCACAAATCCCTCATTAACAAATAGACACAAAAACTTAATATTCAACAACTTTGAGTTAAACTAATTAAACCTAATTAAACATTAAATTACAGTGGGTTGTAGTGGGAGGTGCAGTTTGCATGAACATGAGGTTTTCAGCACGTGCACAGACAAATAGACTGATACACTTCCAGGAAAATCAGAGCAGGTTTCAGCAAATGTTTTGTCACTACTTAATTGTATTGTGTTCAGTCCACTTGCACTTTATCCTTTTGTGTTGGGACTGCTTGAATCATTTTTGTTGCATTAACTGATACTGGGTTGTGGATTTTAGTTCCTACCATAGGACTGGATCAAGAGAGTAAACCTATTCTCAAAATGTGTGTGTGAGTCCTGAACATGGAAGGGATTAGTCAAGTCAAGTCACCTTCATTTATATAGCGCTTTCTACAACACAGATTGCTTCAAAGCAGCTTTACAGTGATTATAGGAAATTCATTTTGTTTTAGAAGAAAAGTTTTTGACTGATGAATTTCTGTAAAAACTGATTAGTTATTTAATTTGGTGCCACTTAAATCTTCAACTAAAACAGAAAACCCACAATGCGTTCCGGGCGCCCATCCGCATGGCAACAGCATTTGGTGGCCCGACAACGCAAACCATGAAATAAGTTTGAAATAGTTTTGAAACTATACCACCACCATCCCCGCGCAAACCCCAAAAAAGGTGAATCCGTGAAAACGGCATGTACGCAAGCATCACGTGTTCAGCCTATAGGCAAGCACGTTTGAATATGTATGTGTGCATGTGTTTTTATCTGTTCACAGGGGAAGGGAAGGAGGCCTTCACAGGGGTGAGTCTAGTTGACACGGTCTCTGCAGACACTCCAGGGCTGCGTGGGTCATGTCTAGGCGCAGGTCCACCATCTGATCTGAGTCCGGCACACTACAGTAAACCTCGGGATGAACAGAGAGACTAACATTAGCATAGATGCCATTCTTCTTATGATGTAACGAGTACATCAGGTGTTATGGGAAGTGTAACCCGTTCCGGCTGACCTAGTTAATGCAGCCTAACAATCATTTAACTGATTTGAATAACAGAAATTGATAATGTTCCATAGTAAAGAGATGTGTTTTTAGTCTAGATTTAAACTGACAGTGTGTCTGCTTCCCGAACAATAGGAAGACTGTTCCAGAGTTTAGGTGCTAAATAGGAGAAGGATCGACCGCCAGCAATTGATTTTGATATTCTAGGTATCATCAACTGGCCAGAGTTTTGAGACCACAATAGACGTGAAGGACTATAATGCGATGAGTGTTTGCTCAAGTACTGGGGAGCTAAACCAGTACTTAGTGCTTTGTAAGTAATAAACAAGATTTTAAAATGCATACGATGTTTAATAGGGAGCCAATGTAGTGTTGACAGAACCGGGCTAATATGGTCATTCTTCCTGGTTCTAGTAAGAACTCGGGCTGCTGCGTTTTGGACCAGCTGCAGTTTATTTATTAAGCAGGACAACCACCCAGTAGAGCATTACAATAATCTAGCCTTGAGGTCATGAACGCATGAACTAACTGTTCAGCATTTTGCATTGAAAGCATGTGCCATATATTTTTAAGATTACATGCAATGCATTTGCAGCTGTAATGTGCTGTGTTGCAAATGTGTGTCAGACTGTCAGAGCATGGACAGTGGATCCCTCTAGTGGTGAAGCTTTGTGTCTTTTCCACTTTGAAGGGTCCTAACTCTAACCTTAGTATGTGGTTCATGCCTTCAAATATAAGAATCTCAGTATCTGCAGCTCATACGAAATGTAGTCTCGCCCTCAGTATGACACACGCTTTCTCACTGTGAAACACAGACCTCAATCCACGTATAAAAACACATAAAAAAGTGACACATAATTTTTTTAAAACCTTTATTTTATTTAAATTAGAAACAGAAGTTTGATCAAAAAAGTTAAGACATAAATATCATCATTGTAATTCATATTTTGATAAGTTACAAAGTTTTACAATTGCTTTGATGTATTTCTTTAAAAAACATAAAAACCAAAACACCTCACCCCAAACCATGTTTTCAAATATGAATACACAGATAAATAAAAAGATAAAATATTAAAACTTGCCCAGAAGTTCCTGAGTCCCCTTGTGTCTCATTTATAATGAAAAAGTAGAAATCTTACGATGTTTTTTCTTACAATAATAATAATGATAATAATAATAATAATAATACTGAATAAAGATAACTACCATCATTGCTTTAATGCAAACTATTCTTATTTTCTTTTTTAAATAGATTATTTTAAGCTTAATAATTTGAACCTGATTATGGTAATTTACTGTGGCTGGTCTTCTCTTTTATTTAATTTTTAATGTTTTTTAAATTTTGTATGAAAAATGATACTGTTTTATCCATAGAGCTAAGAAGGTCCGTAGGAAGTAGCATGTTTTTTGTGTTAATACTATTGACATCTTTCCGTAACTGTGTGTGCATGTGTGTTTGAATGCATGTGTAATTTATGTACATGATCTTTTACTTGTCTTTTGCATATACACATGTGTGTGTGTGCAAGATAACAAACATCTCACGTTAACAATTTAACCTGTGCAGCTCAACACCTGGAGTCTGTCTCCAATGTGAATGCTTCAGTAATCTCCATCCTATGAGAAGAGAGAGAGGGAGAGAGAGAGAGAGAGAGAGAGAGAGAGAGAGAGAGAGATTTATTGCATTACACTGATGTTAGTATTTGTTAAATGTTCACTTTGGTGTCTGTCTGCTTGCTGGATCACAGGCAAAAAAAAACCCCTCTGTCAAGGAGCAGACAGTGATTCAGCTCTCAGGGTTCATCAGTTACCATAAATTACAGAATTACAGCATCCTCAAATCATCTCCCACAGCTTCTCGGCCATGTTGGATGACCCACCAAAGTACTCTCACTCTTTCCAGGCAAGTGACTCCTGTGATGGTCTTTAAAATGAATCAAAAAGATTCAAATCATATCGGTTTGAATTATTCAAATGAATCAACTAAAACGCACTGAATTCATCAGAGCGAAATACTGAACGTTGTTTGTTATGTGTCACATTTCTATGTCATAAACTTTTTATTTAAAAGCATTACAGAAATATTTCAGTTTTGAAAAAATGTGAATGCAAGAATAGCAAGTTGAAGTTTTAGAGTGAAGCGTGTAATTTTGTCACCAAACGTAAAAGCAAAAGGATTTCAAAAGATTTTTCCAAACAAACAGTTGGTTCCACCCCAAATTCACAGCATTGGCTGCTAAGTCATTGTTGCCGTGCCGGGTTGGTTACAATGATCAATGTTCAACAGAGACATTGGGCCCTATTTGAACGATTTAAGCACATCTAAAGCGCACGGCTCAAGTGCACTTAGGGCGTGTCCGAATCCACTTTGGCTAGTTTAATGACGGGGAAAAATGGCCCGTGCATGGTCTAAAAGGTTTGTACCTAGTCTCTTAATGAGTCATGGGTGTGTTTTGTGCGTAACGTGTAATAAACAAATCAGAGTCTCATCTCCCATTCCCTTTAAAAGCCAGTGGCGCTTGCTATTTACATGGCGGAATTTGCAAGCGGAAAAACTGAATGCTTCTCCTAGTGAGGAAACGGATCCATCTACAGGACAAGCCGTATTCCACCGGAATCATGTAGGAATTTTTATATTTATATACACAATAATAATCTTTTACAATGGAATCCTTTAATTTTCCATTTTTAAAAATGTTTGTGTGCTGCTGTGTGTGTAATAAGCAGAGTACACAGGTTGTGCACCCGCCTTTAGTCACATATTACTAACGCACCCTTTAAAATAACAAAAAATACTGCGCTATTGACTTTAGCAGGTTTTTGTTGGTCGATGGCACAGTCGTTTTCAGTTCCTCGCCAACAATGCTCCTGAACACACCTGGTTTTCAGACCAGACCAGCACGCAATGCAAATGCATTTGCTATTTAAACAACGTGGCGCAGGACCTGAAAATGATACTGCGTCAGGCCGAAACTAGCAAAAAACACTTGCGTCACGCCTGGTGCCGGGTGTATGATAGGGCCCATAGTGTTCAATATACAAATGTCTCTTCATATTAATCTGAGATATGAGAAAGTATTAAGACTGATAAAATTACACACTTCAGCACTGAGGAGGTGAAAGGGCCAAAAACCTGACCTAAAACCTAAATAAATCTACTCACAACCTCAGAAGACCAGCCGTCAAACATCTCAGATATGCCATATCAAATGTGCTTTTACACACGCAAACACATACACACTGTCCATGCAAGTCACAAGCTCAAGCCTGCTGCACGAGTGCTCTGAAGATCATGACTAACTCTATTACCTTCATAATTACCTTCGTATTATCTTGCAATGTTGGTATGATTATGTGCATGTGTTTGAATGTGTGTGTGTGTGTGTGTGCGTTTAGATTTACTTATGTGTGCTTCTCATTGCAGCCAACATGCATCACTCTCAGGCTAAGTTGCAACAGGAATTCTGGGAACTTGCTGAAGAACTGAACAGCTTTTTTTGAAGTACAAACACAATGACTATAAAAATTTGGTTCACTGATCTGTGATATTTATTGCATTATCCCCAGAATTCCTGTATTGATCGTGTTTCCTCCATTCAGCACCAGGCACTGTACTTACTGTAACCATCACTGTCAAAAACTCAGGCAGACTCGCAATGAAGAATATTATACAGTACTTTACCCAAAAAGAAAAATTAATGTGTGAAAATCCCTTTAATCACAGCTGCATTTACCAGTTATGCTCTTATGTTATATGATATCCATTCTGAATATTGTTTAGATTAATGTCTTACACTCAAATGAAAAGCACACTAATGTCTATAAGAACACTATTTACAGCACACATTAGAACACTTTATAAACCGATCAATAGCAAACTGCAGTCACAATGTTCACTACTAGTTCACTACAGGAATCATCATAGAAAGAGTGAGAGGGTTACTAAGGGTGTAGCATTTCCAATCAAACTGAAAAATTAGCACTCAAATGTCACACACAGTAAGTGATCAGAAAGGTCAAAGTCACAAATGCATCAAACAGTCCATCAAAGCCATGGCAAACCGACATGCAGCCTACCTCATGGCCAAACACAGGCAATTGCCAACAGCAACCAGACAGGCCAATCAACTTACTACAACTTCAGAGGTAGTGGATTATGGTTTCTAGGTTAACCGTAGCCAGGGTCTCCCGTCATTAATGATTGGCCTTTTGGACCTTGTTGTGCGGTTTGTGATTTTCATAGAGAGAATACAAAGAGAGAATACCATGTCTACCACTGTTCAGACAAACAGATAGTCGGCCCCAAACTCAGGCTGATCGTGATGATCAAACAAAAAGATTTTTCGAAAGCGCAAAAAAAGTGTTACAATTTTTAGGGAAATCAACCTAAACATGCTTTATTTATAGTGACTCTACATATTAGACTGAGACACAAGAAAGTATTTTAACAAATTATACAAAAAATATACAGCTTTAGTAGGTGTTATTTTTGTAGGAGTTTTTTTCACTCATTCATTGATCATTCAATACATGATCAATTTATTCTGTAATATCCCAGGTTTTAAAGCCTATTGGTCCTCATCTATGGTACATTCAAGACATGCCTTGTGAAAAAGAAGTGTGCTGAACTGTGCTGAATTTATGTCTATGGCGAGTCATTCAGGGACTGTGCTCCTCCGCAGCGGTTCCTACCAGACCGCTCTGAAATAGTCCAAATATAAACACTTATTATAAGGGTACCATAATGATTCAGGGTAAGACAAAAACACGTTTTGGAAAATGGATTCATGTTGTACATTCTCATTATAAAATTTTTGTAAATCTTAAACACAAAAACAGTTACGGACAGCAGCTTTAAGTGTTGATAAAAAAGGAATGCATGAAGCTAGAATAAAACTTTTTTTGTTTTCGTTTAAAAGACTAAACATAAGATTTATGTATTTGAATTGCATATACATTTTCCATGCATTTGGATTACATAATTTTAACATAAACAAATTAATAAACTTAATGTGATTCATATATTTAAGTCATACATAAATGTAACAGGTAAGATTTATGTAATTGTATTGATAAACTGAATGTGATTCCAACAAGAGCCCAACTAAAGCAGACACTGATCTCCAGCATGGTGACTTCCAATGGAACTATTATTTTCATTAAAACAGAAATTACAGAAATAAAGTCAATCTGGTAAGTAATTTGTGATGCTGGTAATGCTGTTTGTGGAGTTGTTTAATCCTCATCTGCTGAGATATTAAGAGATGTAATGTCTTTTATCTTCAGTTGATTTCATCTAAGGCTGTGGCTGAAGTCAGTTGTAGTTCTTGTGTTTCTCTTTCCTTCAGCGATTCTGCTCATTATCATCAGGTGTTCATCATTAATGCTCAACCATCACTCAATTATCTCATTACTTTAACACTGCTTCAATGGTACTTAAACCCAGTAGTGAGCACACACATGAACACTAAGAAGTGTTAATTTAACATGGGCATTTTTTCTGTGTACTATTACATAAATCTCACCTGTTTCATTCACATATAACTGGCATATTTGAGAGGAATCTTTTATTTTTCATATTTAAAATTGTTTGTGTGCTGCTGCGTCTGCGCGTCCCAGTGTGTGAGACAAGCAGAGTGTACCCGTCTATAGGCACATCTAGTTTTCAGACCAGCACGCCCATTTGCTATGTAAACAACGTGGTGCAGGACGTGAAAAAATGCGTTGGGCTGAAACTAGCAAAAAACACTTGCGTTGCATCTGGTGTCGCATTGAGCAGGGTGTATGATAGCGCCCGTAATATGCATGCACTTGACGTCACCATTTCACGTTTTTGTAGTTTACACAGAGATGATAACGGTAACGTTTTCAAAAATGTGCACTTTGAATCCCGTTTTCAAAAGTTTATTGTGTTAATGAACGGCCAAAACACATAAAAAGGTTTCCATTTTTAGTTCAATTATCATGCAATTAAATGTCCGAAAACACTAAAATAATATTACTTAAAGCTGCAGTCCGTAAGTTTTGCCTCTGTGTCGCCATCTCTGTATTTGTGGAGTTATCATCTGTACGTGAGATGTGCATCGTCACAGCTCCCCAGCGCGGATGAATCTAATGTTTTGAGGAGTTTGTGCGGCTGTCACTCACCGCACTGGTGTGGATACTGTACTTCAGAATCACAGATTCTACGTCTTGGAGTATGACCTAAATAAGAATTTTCACCGGAAAATATCATCTGAACAAGTAAGTAACATGTCTGCCACTTTTGGGAACAAAACATTACAATAAATCACGCTACCAACGGTGATTAAATCTAACGATCGCTCGTATAACAAATGATTATTATTGTTATACTTTGTTCTCAAATTGCTAATGTTAACAGCATTAGCATTGCGTGACTACGTGTATTTAGTGTTTATTAGCGTTACCTTTAGATTTCAATTTCCGTACAGTCTATTCTTTTGCTTTTGACTACGGGTGAATCTCCAGTTTCCTGCAAAAATCCACCATACCACTCTAATTATAACATTATTACAAGCTTACTGTTGTGAATGGGGCTACGGTAAGGAGATCGTTTTTAAAACTGGCTTGTTGTGTACTTGTAAATTGTTTTATTTTGGATAATTTTTAATCAAAAAAAGTTATGGACTGCAGCTTTAAGTGCAAACTGAATGTAAAGTATATTATTTCCCTAATGAGTACTCTTTTTAAATGTGTGATCAAGTGTACTTCTTTTTCACAAGGGATAATGAATCATTTTATTCCTATTCACCTTTATAAGTATGTGTTTAGCATCATTATTCAGACAAAGCCCTGCAGAACTCAAACCTCTTATCCCCTCCTCGTCTCCCTTTATAAAACAATTTTGTTTCTCTTTCATTTCATCTTCTTTGTTATTCTTCCCTCATTTTGCATGTTCACTTTCAATAAACAGTAGATCTCTTTCGCTAAAGGTTTCCCCTCCTGTCCTCTCTTACCGGTCTCGGTCTCAGTAGGGTCTGTTGGCATCTTTTGGCCTTTTCAGCTGCACTTTAAGTCTTTTCATGCCGATCTGAAATCCGTTCATGGCCTGGATGGCCGTCTGAGCACTCGCTGGGTTATCAAAGCTCACAAATCCTGAGAGAAAAAGTAAAGACAAATAGGAAAACTGTTCAGTTTCCATGTAAAACTCACCACCGTGATGCAAGAGTACTGTGGGTGTTCACCAGAGTGTTGCTATGCAGTTGCTTAAATGTGGTACTCAAGTCACATTTATTAATGTAGTGCTTTAAACAATACAGATTGTTTCAAAGCAGCTTCACATTAATAAACAGGAAAAAAAAACTGGAAAAAAACACTTTATTTTACAGTGTCCTTGTTACATATAGCTACTATAGTAATTACTATAAATTATGCATAATTACATGCTAAACCACACCCTAACCCTAGAACATGTAGTTCATTAATAATACTCTGTACTTAAATGTATGATTACACTGTAACATGGACACCTTAAAATAAAGTGTAACCAATAACTGTCAATGTTGCAAAGTTCATCAATTATGAAACAGATCTTATTCTGCTGTAAAGCAGCTGTACAGAAGGCAATAGTGTCATTATTCAGCTCAATTCAGTTCAGGCTTTGTTCTTATCCGATAGTGCAGTCAAATCGTTCTATTGTGCACCAGAGTTTGAAAACATAGGTTTTCTCATTCTTACCGAAGCACTTGCTTTGATTGGTGGCTCGATCGACAAAAACTTTTGCAGAAATGACGTTACCAAATGGTAGAAACATCTGGAGCATTTCAGAGTCAGTGAACTCTTGAGGTAAATGGTAAATGAAGATGTTACACCCCTCAGGACCTGCATCACACACATTAGACTCAATGTAAGCTTCATAGACAGATATAATCATAATGAGAAACAGCTCATATTGCAATGATTTATACAATATTGAATAAACCAATGGTTTGCCTCCATGCCCTTGTGAAAAATAAGTGTAATTGTAGTGTACTTCAAATCTTAAAAGTATATTTAAAATGAAAAAACGTCCTTGCAGATATTATAATATTAATGAAAATAAGGCCACTTAAGCGCACTTAAAGAGAGTTTTTTAACATACTTAAGGGCACTTTTGTAATAATATCAAATTAAACGTTTTTCTTTAAAGTACATTTTTAATGTTTTAATAATGTTTGGTCATGATTCTCAAGTACACTTATTTTAATGTGTTGACTAACATTCTAAAGTACTTGATTATAAATGTATCTGTAGTGTAAAGTTATTACATTTTAAATATACTAAATTACTACTTCACCATTACAAATATACTTAAATACTTGACAAGTAGAAAATACATTACAATAGATTTAAGTGTCAGTAAATCCAGCACTACACTTTAACCATATTTCAATTGATAGAAGTAGTTAATTATGAAATTACATATAAATATGTACTTTATTACATATCCTCCTAGGGTGCCATTGCCCATATATTTTAGTGAATTTCATCACTCTGACAGAATTTCTCTGACAGTTTTAAGTCTGGATGTCCAGTAAAGAGCAAATTCAGGGCTTTTCAGAGATACCATTTGTTTTGAGGTTTCACCAGGAGAACAACTTCTCCTTGGTCTTTTGAAAATGACTGAATGATCAAATTTAGCACTCTCATGGAACTATGATAATATTTTGTAATTATAATTTAAATCTGACACATTTTAAAATAGTTTGATATAAATCAACATCTTAGGAAAATGTTCTGGGGTTTCTAATCAAAATATGACTTTCTGTTACAAAAAGATGCATTGATTTGATACATGTCCTCAATAGAGGACAGCAGGACTTAAATCATGTTTATCAGGCATTTTAGGAGACACAACAAGTGAATAGGGAAAGAAATTACATATCAATGTTCCTATAAAATATTAGATAATATTATGAAATGTTGCCAACTATTACTCCCATTACACTTATTTTTTCATTACATGTTGCTCCAAGAACACATTAATATGCAAATTAGAGACAGTGTATCGATACATCGCATTGAATGGGAAAACCCATGTATGGCCATTTTACCCAAATGTTGCAAAAAGTGAAATGGCATATCAATTCATTTTGTTATATCTTGCATAACATATCTGAGAAGCATCTTTAAACAAAGTTTGGTTAAACAAAATCCTGAAATCTCATGTAATTTTATTTTTTTTAACAACTGAGTCCCGGTGTCCACTTACGAGGACATAGCATAAAATATGAATAAAATATAATTTTTCAACAAAAATCCATTTGTTTCTTATGTTCTAAACAATGTAATGCCACGAAAACATTCTAAATTCAAAATCTCAAGTTTTCATGGGTCTTAGGAGGTTAAATGGGTCAAGCACTCTAATTTCCAGGTAACTGCATTTAATATAAACTGAAACTGTAATATGCTTTTATTCATATGTATGTATTCATAAAACAGTAGGCAAAAAGTACCCGGATGACTGCAGGGATTCATTGGACTTTACTATCCCATGAGGCCACGGAAGAGAATATGTGAATGACGGTAAAGTGACGCAACTGACGCTGTAAGTCACATGAAAATGACAACATGGCGGATGTAGTGCACCCGAATTTCATTCAAACGACACACATTCATACTATATAGAACGTATTTTTCAACAGTGTAAGAAGTACGTTTTTAAACCAAATGAAGTACGTACTATACAGTATGCAATTTGGAACGCAGCGAGTGTGCTCTTTTTTAACAGGAAATTAAATCACCTTCTCTCTGTTGCTGGGGTTGTTGCTGGGCAACCAGGGTGGGTTGCTGTAGAAACGGCTGGCTGACCAGTCCATATGCAGTCGGGTAGGCTGCTGTGAAACACAGAGAGTTTGACACACGCTGATACAGAAGGACAAAGCATTGTGCATGAGAGATGCAGCTGCTCAGTCACCTGTATAATGCTGCATGCCCGCATACGCCTGCTGGAGCGGATCTAACTGAAGAACTGGACTCTGGGCTGGAGAGACAAATTGCATTTTGCATTTTTGGAATACATGTGACAGGTTCCTGTCCATGCAAAACTCACCACCATGATGTAAGAGGATTGTGGGTGGTTGATATGCAGTTGCTAGGCTGTTGTTAGTTCAAGCATTAGGGATTCTCACCTTGATATGGATGAAGACCATTGGTGTAGATTTCCGATGCTGGCTGTCCATTGTTTGTTGCCGGGATGTGACTATAGCCGTTCACTCCAATTGCTGGAGGCAGAGCCGACACAGGAGTTGCCGCAAGAGTGGGTGGAGTGTTTGCACCTGTAGCCAATCACAGAGCAGTGAGGAGTTTAGACTAACAAGAGCGTTAAACACTGGCCGTGTCCCAAATTAAACCCTAAGCCCTCGCATTCTTCTCTCAGAGTCCACACTTTCGTAATGGAATATCACTTTGACTGGTAGAAGTTCACAGCAGAGCTTGCATCAAGGGCGCATATCAGATGCAAAGGGTGCGCTCTTTTTAGGCACTCTTCTGAAAGCTAAAAACTCTTGGTTCTAGACCTGAGCCGTTGGTGTGTGTGTGTGTGTGTGTGTTTGTGTGTGTGTATGTGTGTGCTGTGGCGGTGTGCGCGAAACTAACGTGAAACCAGACTTCATTCGCCTCAACTGAAAGCATTACATGTCTGAATCGTTTCCAATCTTATATATAGGGCCCTATGTGCCATTCACCATGTAGAAAATAGTACAACCCCAAATCAGAAAAAGTTGGGACAGTATGGAAAATGCCAAAAAAAAAAAAAGAAGTGATTTCTAAATTTACTTTGACTTGTATTTCATTGCAGACAATATGAACACAAAATATTTCATGTTTTGTCTGGTCAACTTCATGTCATTTGTAAATATACATCCTTTCCTGTCATTCAGACCTGCAACACATTTAAAAAAAAGTTGGGACAGGAGCAATTTAGGGCTAGTAATGAGGTAAAATGGTTAAATAATTATGTGATTTGAAACAAGTGATGTCAACAGGTGATTCTAATTATGATTTGGTACAAAAGCAGCATCCAAGAAAGGTCTAAACCTTTAGGAGCAAAGATGGGCCGAGGATCGCCAGTTTGCCAACAAATACGTGAGAAATTATTGAAATGTTTAAAAACAATGTTCCTCAAAGAAAGATAGGAAGAGATTTGGATATTTCACATTAAACAGTGCATAACATAATTAAAACATTCAAGGAATCTGGAGGAATTTCAGTGCGTAAAGGACAAGGGCGCAAGCCTAAGCTGAACAACCGTGATCTCCGATCCCTCAGGCGGCACTGCATCAAGAATCGTCATTCATCTATAAGCGATATCACCACATGGGCTCAGGACTACTTTGGCAAACCTTTGTCAAGTACCACAATACGTAGTTACATCCACAAATGCCAGTTAAAACTTTACTGTGCCAAAAGGAAGCCCTATGTTAACAGTGTCCAGAAGCGCTGTCGACTTCTCTGGGCTCGGAGGCATCTGGGATGGACCATCACACAGTGGAAACGTGTACTGTGGTCAGATGAATCAGTATTTGAGGTATTTTTTGGGAGGAATGGACGCCGTGTGCTCCGGACCAAAGAAGAAAAGGATCATCCAGACTGTTACCAGCAACAAGTCCAAAAGCCAGGGTCTGTCATGGTATGGGGTTGTGTCAGTGCCCTTGGCAAAGGTAACTTGCACTTCTGTGAAGGCACCATTAATGCTGAAAAGTACATAGAGATTTTGGAGCATAATATGCTGCCTTCAAGAAGACATCTTTTCCAGGGACGTCCATGCATATTTCAACAAGACAATGCAAAACCACATTCTGCACACATTACAAAGTCCTGGCTGCGGAGGAAGAGGGTACGGGTACTTGACTGGCCTGCCTGCAGTCCCGACCTGTCTCCAATAGAGAATGTGTAGGCGCATTTTGAAGCGCAAAATGCGACAACGAAGACCCCGTACTGTTGCCCACCTTAAGACTTGTTTGCAGGAAGAATGGGACAAAATTAAACCTGAAACACTTCATCACTTGGCGTCTTCAGTCCCTAAACGTCTTTTAAGTGTTGTGAAAAGGAATGGCAACATTACAAAGTGGTAAATGCTTTACTGTCCCAACTTTTTTTGAAATGTGTTGCAGGTCTGAATGACAGGAAAGGATGCATATTTACAAGTGACATGAAGTTGACCAGAAAAAACATGAAATATTTTTTGTTCATATTGTCTGCAATGAAATACAAGTCAAAGTAAATTTATAAATCACTTTTTTTTTTTTTTTGCGTTTTCCATACTGTCCCAACTTTTTCTGATTTGGGGTTGTACATTTGTGAACCAGCCACAGCTTCAGCCTCTATTTATAGTGTAGGGGGCGGGGATTCAGATTCTAGAGAGCATTTGATTGGACAGAAGCTGAAGTCCGCGGTGATGTCATTAAAATGTGATCCATTTTAACGAAAGTGAGAGACTGTAAGTTTTGAATGCTTATATCTCCTAAATGCAAATTTTGTCATTGTTTCGGACACACCAGCTTATTCATAACCTTAAGGCTAACATAGTCATACTAAAAGCTAAAATCTTCCATTTTGATTTCAGGGGGCCTTTAAGTTCTTCATAAGTGGGTAAACAAGGCACTCTAAAGTTCAGATAATTGCCTTTTATATCAATTTAAACTATAATACATTATTTAATTGTTAATATTGCAAAGTAACATTATATTAGAAATGGCATTCTGATCTATTTCCTCAAACTCAAGTCGTTCTGCTGTAATGCTGCGCATGGTAATTACCAGAAGAGGGTGTCATTGAGGTGAGTGGCGTGGCTATGAGGCCATTTGCATTGAGTGCTGCCATCTGCTGCATCTGCACCGCTGCTACTGTTGCGGCGGGTGACAAGTAGGCGGACTGTGCCGCCAGAGCCTGCTGCTGGACCAGCTGCGACAGAGAGAGAGGAAAGAGTTAACACTGTCCAACGTGTGCTCAGTCTTCAGTTCACTTGCAAGCTAAATCCACAGTTAATAATGGAAAGGAAATACAAACAACAGTATAACGGTGTACAGTATTTTGCAGGGATTGATTAAAGCATACGTGAAATACTGGATAAAGGGCTTGAGCCATGAAAATCCATCATAATAATAGCATTACTATTATTTGCAAAGAGAGTAGTCCAAAGCGTAAAATAAACAAACCATTTGAATATGTGCGTGTTTGATGGCACTTTTGACTAAAAAATATGTCTGTTCAAACACACTCAAATTAAGTTTATAACAATGTCCAGAACATACAAGGGAATAAATATAAACAATTTCAATAATTACTGTTTTTAATTATGTATTAATTATTATTGTTATAAAGGAAAAGGCATATATATACCTTTTAAAAGTTTAATGTTTTCGATCGAAGTATCTTATACTCACCATGGCAGCATTTATATGATGAAAAATACAATAAAAACAGTAATATTGTGAAATATTACTACAGTTTAAAATAACTGTCTATTTTATGTAAATATATTTTATGTAAGTAATTTATTCCTGTGATTTAAAGCTGAATTTTCAACATCATTACTCCAGTCTTCAGTGTCACATGATCCTTCAGAAATCATTCTAATATGATTTGATGCTCATGAAAATGTTCTCATTATTACCAATGTTGAAAACAGTTGTGCTGCTCCATATTTTTGTGGGAGCTATGATACATTTTATTTTTCAGGATATATTTTTTATACTATATTTATATACTGTATATATATATTTAATATTTTTTCTTTACTGTCACTTTTGTGTCTTTGATGAATAATAGTAAAACTATTAATAAATGAATAAATACAAAACTCAATTTAGCCCCTTAACTGTCATCCCCCTTTTTTGCATAGCATGCACTATCCAAACCTAAATGGTTGTAATTCAAGAATGCTTTGGTATACAGACCTAAGGTCGGTCTTGTTTTAAAGAAACTTGGCAGATTATTGTAAAAGTGAAATAAATGATAAAAGTGATATAAAATGTTATAGAAGTTTAATCCTTGTGCGTCAATTTAAAAAAAAGTTACACATAGCAGGTCCATAGAGGACAAAAATGTCCAAAAGTGGAACCAAAAAAAAAAAGTTTAAGTTTATGAAAATGATTTATGAATGTTATTTTATATACAATATATATTTTATGAAACATGTTGAACTCTTACACTGGTAGAAAAACAAAGCCATACATCGAGGTTGCATGCACGCACACACGCACACACAATAATAGCTGCATAATTTATCTAATTGGCTCTATAATATGCAGAAGCAGAAAACAGGAATAAAGTTAGTATTTGCTTTTTAGACCAAACCTGAAAAAAATTGTACATTTTAAATTTTTAATAAATAGTAAGAATTGCCAACAGAATAAATGCCTCTTATCAAAGATTGCATAATTGTATAGTTCAATGGCCCTGGGATTGCAGTTTTAATGGGTTTCATATTTTTGAAAGTTTTTTGTGTAACTAGTGCAAGAACATTTATGCAGTTGGCATTAACACAGGCAAAATGATCAAAAAAACTAAACTGAAAAAGACAAACATGTCCATTAGGTCGCACAAGGGTTAAGTTTATGAAAATAATTGTTTATATTTTATATGAAATACCTCCATTTACATTCATGATTTGAGTGATTTGAACCAAATATTTCCATAATTTTCAAACAATTTCTGAAGTAGACATCCTATTTAGAAGTAGTATGGGCAGTTTGCCAGTATTTGATTTGAATTCAACCTCTAATAAACTTTATAGCTCGCCGCCGCATCACACAAGGCGAATATATATATTTTTTCTTCATATTTAAAACGTTTTCAGACCTTTAAAAAATTAATTTGAATGAATGTTATCTTTTGAACTCTTGGCATGAAAACAAACTGAGGTTTCTACCAATCTTTCATGATTTTTCATGTCCATCGCCATTTCAAAATAAAGGTAAAATAAAGGTAAAATATTCTTGTTGCAAATGAATAAATTACTGCTCCTCTGTAGAGAGTGTAAGCTTTAAAATGATATATAGTTTGTCAATATAACTTAAGGTTTTTACCTAGATATTATTGGTTTAAATACAGCTCTGGAAAAAATTAGGAGACCACTTAACATTGATTTCTGAATTTGGAGTTGACTCTTAATTTTTTCCAGAGCTGTATATAATGGCAAACGTCCCACTTGTGTGACGTGACGGTTAAAACTAACACCATTTTGCTAATTCTATCATAATTAATATGAATTTAGCTTTTATGTGCTCATCTTACTACATGGTGAGACTGCATGAAACATTAATACTTTAAAATGTTTTTGTCACTGGCACCTTCACAACTAGTGAAGGAAAAGATTTATTAAAAACCGATTTAAACAAAAAATGTCACTGCTGTGTGTGTGTGTGTGTGTGTTTACTCACTGCTTGTGTGTAGGCATTATATGCGTTAAAGTTGAGCGTCACTGGACTGAAGATGCTGAGCTGCGAGGCCACCTGCTGCATGCGCCGGACACCTCGCTCCTTCTCTGTGTCTGCAAACTTCACCACCAGACTGGAGGAGGCGCCCTGTCAACAGACAGACAGACAGACAGAGATAACAGCTGAGGGGACAGGAGGAGGAGACAATGAGAGGAGAGAGGAGAGAGAAGCACACACTCACAGGCAGAGTCCGGCTCCCGTGAAGACTGTTAATGGCAGACTGGGCTTCCGAGTGATTCTGGAACTTCACAAACGCACATCCTGTGAAAACAACATAAACATCAGTTTGAGTGAACATGTTAACAAACACATACATGCATGTGCGCGTGTTTGTTAACCCTTGTGCACTGTTCGATTTCTGGTTACACTCGTTATGGTCCGGGTCAAATTGACCCTAATTGGATTCAATACAATTCCCCAAAAATCACACTATGAAAAAAACTTACAATCAGGTACAAACAATTCACTTTTAATATCAATACTTTTCACACATTACAAAGAATAAATATCTGAATTTACGATTTATAAAAATACTTTTAACCAGTTTTATTTTTAAGATTGGCCCTTAGGACACTTGCCTTTATACATTTAGAACAATAATATCTTAGTCTAAACCTAAAGTATTCTCGACAAACTATATAGCATTTTAAAGCTTTCAGACTCTAATTTTCATATTTGGTGACTGATTTTCAAAAGAGATGACAGAGCAATAGATAAATAGCGATAGATTCGTCATTTGTGATGCGGTGCCAAACCATAACGCACGTTTTGACTCTTTCCATATGTTTTTTTTATATGCATTTTAGAGATTGAATTCAAATCAAATATTAACATTACTGCCCAAACTACTTCTCAATAGAATGTCTACTTCATAGATATTTTGAAAAGTATGAAATTATAATGTTCAGATCACTCAAACCATATATGGAAATCAAAGAGTCTACATGTCATCTAGTGGAAAACGTTGGTACTGCGCACAAAAACATGTTTTTTTTTTGTGGAGATATCAACCTAAATTTTGGTACAGAATTTGTTCAGATATTTAGCTTTGATTTTCTTGAGGTTTTACAATTGAACATGTTTTGTAAAATGTATATTTTATATAAAATATAAAAATATATATATGTTATATATTTTCATGATCATAAACTTCTATAACTTGTTTTAAACTTTACTTTTACGACTTATACAGTGATGGCCGATTTCAAAACACTGCTTCATGAAGTTGTTAATAGTTGAAGAGCTCTGAGATGCACAAAGTGTTTTGTATTTTGTGTCTGTACAGTTGCTTTTGAATGGCTGTCCTATATGGGTCAAATTGACCCACAAACAGCAAGAGTGTATACAATTTTGATATGCACATTTCACAACGCATCAGCATGTTGAAACTTTGGATGCATGTTAATGACTCTAAATGAGAAAAGGTCACACAATTTCAATAAAAACAATGTAGGTTAGATAGTATTTCAGATAGATTGAAAAAATATATAGCTCATTATTACCATTTGTGGCATACAAAAATTATTTCTGTATTGAAAAAAATGGGGAAAAGCTATTTTTTTTAGCTTCATAGGTTAGTAAAAAAACTAAAATAATAAAATATAACCAAGAAATGTTATTATTTTGGGTCTCTACAATTGCCTTAGAACATTAAAATATGCTGGTCAAATTGACCCGTGAACATCACGAACGTAACAGTATTTTTGTGTGCAAAAATGTATGTCAAAACACATCAGCGTGTTGAAACTTTGCATGCATGTTCATGACCCTAAATGAGAAAAAGTCACAAAATTTTAAGAAAAAAAACATAGGTTAACTGTTATTTCTGGCAAAGTAAAAATCTAAACGGGTCAAATTGACCCGCAACATAACACAAGGGTTAACAAACCTTTGCTGGTGCCGTCAGGTCCTCTCAGCACTGTGCACTCATCGATGCTGCCGAACGGCTCAAACAGCTTCTTCACGTCCTCATCAGACTGCTGCTTTCCCAGCATCCCCACAAACAGCTTTCTGTCCTCTGAAAAGAACGAGAGAGAGAAATGGTCATTTACTCAACATCATGTATCTGACTTTATTTCAATGCAACACAAGTGCATTTTTATTTTATTATCTGCCAATGGGGTAAGGAAAATAATCTTGTTTCCGTTTGCATTAGGATTCTTTTTCTTACCCCACTGGCATATCATTTTACTTTGTTTTAAGTAAAATGTGCTTACTTTTGAAGATTCAGAAACAAGCGATATCATATGTAAGCATATACATACGCAAAATAACTCAATCATCAACATTAAACAGCAAATAAATAAAAACTGCCTAATGTTACTGAGTGAAATATCGACCCAGGACGAGCTCTAGGACTGTGAAGTTTTGAGGGTGTTGGTGGACCCGATTTACTTCCTCTATATTTTGCTCATTATTCTAAATCCAATCTGGATGTAGTCTTTGACAAAAACGTGATTTTCTCAGCTTTTTTGCTTAAAATTTTGCTTTTTTTTTTTTAAATTAAACTTAAAAAATGCATGAAGCTAGAATAAACCTTATTTTTCCATGTTCTTTTGAAATATTGCATGTTCAGATATTCATACATCAAAATATACTTGGGGGCATGAAAATTTCAAGAAAATGATCAATGCTGGTGGGAAAAGAGTAAGGGATTCTATCAATCAGATAAAAAAAGTCAGGTTAGTGTTAAACAATACATGTTTAAATGGCTTGCCATAGCTGTCTGATGGGATAAGGCCTCTCTCTCTTTGGACGTGTGCCTAAAGGCCTGTACACACCGGGACGAATATCGCGCGCGCTTATCGCCAGCGTTTTTCGTGCCGTTTTTCGGCGCGTCTTGAGTGTTCACACCCAAGCGATTTTCACTGGCGCTGCGCCGAGTGAACGTGCACATTCAGTCGATGCGCTCCCGGTACACAAGATGGTGCTGCGGCACTTCAAGCTTCTGACACTCGCTTGTCACACAGAAGGAGAAGAGAGACAGTATTTACGTGCTTGCCAAAACCATAGACATATTATGTATATGGACAAAACCATTCACACACTTTTTGCTAACTGGCAAGCAGCATTAGCAGTTCATCTTCTTCTTTGTCTACTTACTACTTCTTCGTCGTATCAATGTGTGCTCGGTAAGACCGTTTTGTGCTTGAGCGCCACCAAGTCGTGTTTTACTGTCACTTCAGCAGCTCCAGGCACGTGAACAAAAGCGCCGATCTCATTGGTCGGACAGTTTTTTACGCGCCGCGTCAAAATAAAAAAACGAACCCGAGGCGTTTTTTTAAAAATGACGCTTTTACGCCTGGCGTTTTGCGCGTCGGTGTGAACACTCACATTGGCGCCCATTGTTTAGTCCCGAGGCGTTAAACGTCGGCGATAAACGCGTGCGAAAATCGTCCCGGTGTGAACAGGCCTTAACTGCTGGAGTTCCTCAACATCACTACGTTATTCTCTACTCTTACATAGGCATTATCTTTAATGAGACAATAAAGATTGCTGGATAAAGAGAACAATTATTATTGATTATACTATTATCAGATGGCCGATCTTCAAAAGGAAAGCTCAACGTAATTTCGTACGAATTTCAATTTGCCCATCAGTTCCTGTCAGTTGGTGAACAGAAGTGTGGAGCCACTAATATGGATGTGCATCAAAATAGAGCTTTGCAGTTTTATACATTTATTCTGATGGGGAAAAAACATCCATTAAGCTCTACAAACTTTCTTTGTTGATTGTGTGTGTGTGTGTGTGTGTGTGTGTGTGTGTGTGTGTGTGTGTGTGTGTGTGTGTGTGTGTGTGTGTGTGTGTGTGTGTGTGTGTGTGTATGTGTGTGCTGATGAACTGAATGCTCTGTCATCTGTCAGTTATGATTGTTTTAACCCCATCAGCTTCAGATCATCATGCAAAAAATGCATTTACCAAATATGTAATGTTTTTCATTAAAATCATTAGATTTAGTAGATGCAGTGATGAATCTTATAAACCTGTGGTTAAACCTGTCAGCCCATACATATGTGATCATCATATCATGTGTGATATAAATCAATGTACTGTGTTGATTGTCTTTGAAGCAGAGCAGCATGACTGATATATAACAATACTTGCTTATGTGTTGTTAAGTTTTGTTTATGTTATGTTTGAACTGACGTCTTTTGTTGTCATGTCTTTTATTTTGAAGTTTACTTAGTCTATTACCGTTAGTCTATTACCATTTCCTGTTACGCATTTCCTTGTTTTTCCCTTCATGCTGTTTCGTTCCGTGTCTAAAACAAGCCTGTAGTGCTCCAGTCAGAAATTGAAGCTTTCGCGCCTCGATCGCCCCCCGGTGGCCGGTCCCAGTATAGCTCCTAAACCCCGCCTCTCCATGTATTAGAATGGGCGCGAGACACACTAAACAATTTAATTACACTTCAAATAATTGTTTCCTAAAGATGGTTTCTGTCATTTTAGGCAGTTTTTATTACAATAATTTCATTTCAAGTGTTCGTTTTTTAAATAAGTTTAGTTTTAGTGAGTTATTTGATGCTATAAAAACGGGGGGTGTGACGTCATGATTGACAGCTGAGATTGACGGCTTCTCTGAGTGAAGTTGTCACTGAGGCACTAACAGACTTTTTTCTGGATTTTTGGGAGGAGATTGGAGCTTTAGCTTTCATTTCTACACTTCCATAACTGTTTATTTCACACCAACATAATGAATTGTTCTGCATCTGCGAGAGTGTGGGCGGGCTTTTGATAATCGCGCCTCTACTTCCTGCTCTCTACTGCGCAACTCCGGTCCCGAGATGTCAGCGCCGTGAGCGGGCCTATGAAAGCTTCAACTTTGGTCAGCGGAAGTCAATGGAGTCGCGTCGTCCATATTTTTTTACGGTCTATGGTCTAAAACTGTTGCTAATTTTGAATGTTTTAAGTCATTAATCTAAATAAACGGCTCTAGGATACGTGCCAAAAACTCAATCTGGGTGGAAGATCATGTTTCAGCGGAATGCCATAATGATGGCGGCTCTTAAAATTGCTCTCATACTTATGAGTTTGGTTGGTAGGTCATTTCCACACACACACGCACGCACGCACGAATGCACACAGGTTTGTTTTGCTATCTAAGTGAGGACATACCATAGGTGTAATGGTTTTTATTCTGTACAAACTGTTCGTTCTATCCCCCTACACCACCCCTAAACCTACCCATCACGGGAAACATTCTGCATTTTTACATTTTTTTTTATAATTTTGTATGTTTTTAAAGCTATTTTAAATATGAAATGTCCTCATATTTCATGTTTACATTGTAATACCAGTGTAATGCCTGTGTCATTATACAAATTTGTGTCGTCATAAGTCTCACACACACACACACACACACACACACACACACACACACACACACACACACACACACACACACACACACACACACACACCAGATTATTAAATCTGTCTCTTGTATGGTCTTTGTTTCAGAAGCATCTTCCGAGGGCATTAAATCTGACTTTGTGTTACTTAAAACACAATACACATTCCCTGGTAATGCCAGCACCTGTGAGAGAGCTGAATGGAGAAAGAAGAATGCCTCCACATATGTAACTATTGCTTCATACCAAAACCAGATCTGCACAACTAAAAACGGATATCATGAAGAATTCACATGTAAAGAAAACCACCTGCTTCTCAACTCAGCCAAATACACTGACCAGGAGGTCTATGTGTTCGTCTGTGATGAAGTTGAAACACCACTTAGACTGGATGTTTTATGTAAGTATTCACTGTATCTTACTTGATTGGGTGTGTGCACATGATCAGCATCTGATTTTGATTTAAAATATTCTCCTACAGATGCACTAAATGTGTATGCGGCAGTGATGGACAACATCACCAAAAGACGTGACGTGGATCCGTAACACTGAAAAAGTTTTGTACTATAAGACAGATGACTTACACTTACACGAAGACTACAAGGGAAGAGCTTCACTGGAGAAGAACTTCTTAAAAACTGGTGATTTTTCTTTGACCATCACTGGATTTCGCAAAACCGATGCCGGAATATACCGTTGCTTTCTGAATGATGAAGGGACTAAAGGATACCCACACGTCTATCATGTGAGCGGTAAGACTGGATTCAAATCTAATTTTTAACTTGCATCATAGGGTCAAATATTACTGCACCTTATTTTCACCCTAAAAAGCAATCTGCTCTTTGATTCACACAGAGAAACCCTCCGGTCAAGGAGACCAAACAGACACCAACTACAAAGAAGCACAAACTCTCACTATTTATAAGACGGCCACCATAGTTCTTGGCATTATCTCTTTCATCCTTCTTGTAGTTGTTGTGATCCTTCTTTATAAGCTGTATTTCACCTCCAAACCACTCAAAGGTCAATCCGCACCAGCTCCAGCCACTTATCATGTGCAGAAGAGTGCCGATGACACCACCGAAAACACCCCTGTGTTGTTGGGTAACACTGAAAGTCAGTCAATGGTCAATCATCCTGTTCAGGAGAGCGACACCACAGGAAATAAGCCTTCCAACACCAGGCCTTTTTAATCTGGCATATTTATATGTCGATTAAAAAAAATTGGCTAATTTCCATTAAAGGGGTGGTAAAACACATTCTTTTGAAGGCTTGATTGTGTTTGTGGGGTGCACTGTAACGTGTTCATGCTTCGTTTAAAAAAAAAAAATCATTATTTTTCATATATTTGACCTTTATTCTACACTGCTCTGTCATGATGCCACGTATGTTGGGTTTATGTATATCCCAGCCACCGCACTGGCCGTTATTATTAATGGAAGGAGACGTAGGCGTGTTATCCAAGCATAAATGGCAAGGAAAGCCCCTTATAGCCTACTTGAGTGGCACGGTATGAGGTGTTTGTGGGTGTTTCTCCCTCATATATGCTACAAGGTCTTCATGATAACGTGGCATTTCTTTGTTTAGAATTCTATCATCTTTTATGAGTTTATAATAAAGAACGCTGTATAAATATGAAGGAATTTTGCGTATTGGTTTTTGACAGATGTTTTACCTGTATTTTGAATTACATATTGCATTAGTTTGTGTTTTAAGGGTTAACAGACATTTCCGTAAAATTACTGGATAATGACCAGTACATTTTCAGTTTTTATTTTTTACAGTGTAGTGTTACTACTACACCAGTCTCGTGTTGAGCTTTCACAGCATTTCTACTGTGAAATGAACTGCCTCTCATTGAAAAGGTAATGTGCTTTTATTGATTAAAGGTTAGTGGGGCCTTTAAGAACTGTTACACATTTGTAATGTAATTTATATGAGGAGCGGAACCACATTTACATCTAAATGGTAATAGTGTACATGATCAACCCACCATTCAACAATAAGTGTGCTTCACTCCAGCATTTTCTGTTGCCTTACTGGAAAATATTCCTGATGAATAGGTTTACAGTGTGTTTTTATACTATTAAATGTGCATTGAATGTTACCTAGGCCTTGTTATTCCTTACATCTTTTTGTCTTTTACAGTATAGTGCCAGTTTTGGTAATGTAGTTCATTGTGCTGCCATAAAGATAGTTTCACTTTGGAGATATAAAAGGAGACTTTCAAATCAAAAGTATATTTATTTCCTTTTTACAAAGCTTGTATTGTTAATTTATTGTGTGTTTTGGAAGGAAGGAAATCGTTGTAATGCGTATAGTGCATTAATACTGTTGTCCACAAAAGCACTTATATAACCTTAAATAAATATATAAAATATGTTTTATCTTGAGCAAATGGTATTATTTACACACACACACACACACACACACACACACACACACACACACACACACACACACACACACACACACACACACACACACACACACACACACACACACACACACACACACACAAATCGTTGTAATGTGTATAGTGCATTATTACTGTTGTCCACAAAAACACTTATATAACCTTAAATAAATATATAAAATATGTTTTATCTTGAGCAAATGGTATTATTTACACACACACACACACACACACACACACACACACACACACACACACACACACACACACACACACACACACACACACACACACACACACACACACACACACACACACACACACACACACACACACACACACACACACACACACACACACACACACACACACAAATCGTTGTAATGTGTATAGTGCATTATTACTGTTGTCCACAAAAACACTTATATAACCTTAAATAAATATATAAAATATGTTTTATCTTGAGCAAATGGTATTATTTACACACACGCACACGCACACGCACACACACACACACACACACACACACACACACACACACACACACACACACACACACACACACACACACACACACACACACACACAAATCGTTGTAATGTGTATAGTGTATTATTACTGTTGTCCACAAAAACACTTATATAACCTTAAATAAATATATAAAATATGTTTTATCTTGAGCAAATGGTATTATTTACATGCGCACACACACACACACACACACACACACACACACACACACACACACACACACACACACACACACACACACACACACACACACACACACACACACACACACACACACACACACACACACACACACACACACACACACACACACACACACACACACACTATGATTTATAAGATGTTGTTCTTTCATGGGGACAAAAAATGCCACCTGAAGAATTTCAGACATTGCCATCTTTGTGGGGATCTGTTATCCTCATAACATAGAGTATATATGAACGCACACACTTTAACTTTACATAACTTTCACATAGTAAAAAGTTATTTTGTGTATATAAATAAACATGTGAATAACAGATGATTTACCTCCTTTCCCCTCACTGTCTGCAGGCTTCACTTGAATGGGCCGATTCATCTGAAAAACAAAAGCAAAAGTTAATGGATAAAATGTCTAAATAATTAAAATTACAGAACACACATACTCTCATACTCCATACACACCTGACAATTCTACCAATGGATTAAAACTTTCCATACACAGCATTTTATGTCAGTGTTTTTCTCAGGGTGGCTTTGCTTTTGAAATCAAATTTCTGTATAGACCCAAACCTTGATGTTGTGGATACAAACTGAAAAAAACATTATTATGAGTCCCTGCAGACTAACTCATAAACACAGTTATTTGTCGCCCTCTGCTGGTGTATCATACCTTGCTAGAAAGAGTCACTAACACTGATTGACAGTCTGTAAGGAACAAACACAGACAACTGGAGTGATGCAAACAATGAAAAGCGGCAGTGCTTTTGGTCTGTTATATCAGCTCTCTTGAAAAGCTTGATTGACCCTATAGAGGGGCATGTTGTCTCTACACTATATGAGGTGGATCATGATGCAAACAATTGCTGGAGAAGAATATATTACTAATTGGAAAAAAAAAGTACTATCAGGAAAATACTTATGGCTTCCCTAATATTTCACAACATTAATGTCTTCTCAGTGAAATTTTAACAGTAAAACAAATAAAAAACACAATTCACAAAACAGCAAACATTTTTAAAGGTAAATATATCTTATTTGTAACAATTGTCCTGTAATGAAGTAATGAAATGAGCTTAATTTTAAACACTTGACCTCTGTAGAGTTACTGAATCATGTGTGTCCTGTAAGCCAATCATATAATGACCCTGACACCTGCAAATCAAATCATACAAGCTTTTTGCTCATAGTAAAAGCAGTTTATTCAGCATAAGCTGCTCCATTGACTTCCATTCATACAGAACTGCTTCACGTTACACGTTTTTAAGATAATCTTGATGACTGCTGCACCACTTATATATATATATTATATATATATATATCAGGCATAACATTATGACCATCCTCCTAATAATGTGTTGGTCCCCACTTTTCTGCCAAAACAGCCCTGACCCGTCGAGGCATGGACTCCACTAGACCCCTGAAGGTGTGCTATGGTATATGGCACCAAGATGTTAGCAGCAGATCCTTTAAGTCCTGTAAGTTGCGAGGTGGGGCCTCCATGGATTGGACTTGTTAGTTCAGCACATCACACAGATGCTCGGCTGGACTGAGATCTGGGAAATTTGGAGGCCAGGTCAACACCTCAAAACTCGTTGTGCTGCCTAATATATCACACCCACTAACAGGTGGCGTGCTGCGTGATGAAGAGATAATCACCTGTCAATGGTCATAATGTTATGCCTGATCTGTGTATATATATATATATATATATATGTGTGTGTGTAACCTTTTGACCCTGTTGCCCCTGCACTTAAACTAATGTGCACAGGATTGTAAAGAGATCAGCTTTAGAGTGATGGCCATCTGATCAGGATTACGGAGACACGCTGGATTACACTGAAGAGCATGTGTGTGTGAAAGAGAGAATGTGTGAAATCCTGCCAGCGAGATGTTTGGAATCAGAGTGTTGCTGAGTGGTTTAAAATGCGTTGCCATGGCGTGTTCTGTGATGTTCTGGGATGTTGCTTAATGGCTCAATACAAAACCACCATGACTGATTCCACTAATAAGCCTGCTTTCAGGGAGGGGATACAAAAACACTGGAAGACAAAGAACTGCAAAATATAAAAAGAAAGAATCTGTTTGTATCTTGACATAAACAAAGTGTAAGAAAAATACAAAGAGATGAAAGTAAATACTGTGCTGTTAGTCCTACAGAGGCCAAGCACCCATACAATTAAAATCAACCAAATTATTAACTAATGTATTAATTGGTTGACATTGTGTGTGTATAACTCAGACATATGTTTTATTAGCATTAGTAACAGTCCATAGATGCCCTCCAAATGTACTGTCCTCTTCATTTACTATACTGGCAAGTGTTGAGTTGACTAAAAATCATAAAATCTGCTTAAAATACACTGATATCCACCATATAACGAAGATATAAAAATACAAAATGTAACTCATAAATCAACATACACTATATTGCCAAAAGTTTTGGGACGTCTGCCTTTACATGCACATGAAGTTTAATAACATCCCATTCTTAATCCGTATGGTTTAATGTTGGCCCCCCTTTTGCAGCTATAACAGCTTCAACTCTTCTGGGAAGGCTTTCCACAAGGTTTAGGAGTGTGTTTATGGGAATTTTTGACCATTCTTCTATAGAAGAACATTTGTGAAGTCAGGCACTGATGTTGGACGAGAAGGCCTGGCTCGCAGTCTCCGCTCTAATTCATCCCAAAAGTATTCTATCGGGTTGAGGTCAGGACTCGCAAGTTCCTCCACAGCAAACTTGCTCATCCATGTCTTTATTGACTTTGCTTTGTGCACTGGTGCACAGTCACGTTGGAACAGGAAGGGGCCATCCCCAAACTGTTCCCACAAAGCTGGGAGCATAAAATTGTCCAAAATGTCTTGTCTATGCTGAAGCATTAAGAGTTCCTTTCACTGGAACTAAGGGGCCAAGCCGAACCCCTGAAAAACAACCCCCAGGCCATAATCCCCCCTCCACCAAACTTTACACTTGGCACAATGCAGTCAGGCAAGTACCGTTCGTCACTGGTTCGTCACTCCAGAGAACACGTCTCCACTGCCATGAAAACCCATTCCTTGAAGCTCTCTACGCACTGTTCTTGAGCTATTCTGAAGGCCACACAAAGTCTGGAGGTCTGTAGCTATTGACTCTGCAGAAAGTTGGTGACTTCTGCACATTGTGCGCCTCAGTATGCGCTGACCCCGCTCTGTGATTTTACGTGGCCTACCACTTCGAGTTGTCGTTGTTCCCAATTGCTTCAACTTTGTTATATAATACCACACTTGAACCATGTACGAAAAGTATCTGTACACATGACAGGCGGCAAAATTGCAAGAAAAGTTGACGTGTCGTGTACTGTAAACATTATTTAACCGTATTTTCTTACTGTAGGATGTTGATATAGCAACTGTTCAAGTGTAATTTTAATTCATAATGTTTCTCCTTTAATCTAATATAAAATGTAATACTGCATTGTCCATCATAAAACAAGTTTAAGCGAACTTAATTGTTACTAGTTTGACCTGAAATACAGTAGAAAACAGTAAAGTTTTGTGTAAACTTGCAAAATCCTCTCTCACCTTTCTCATCTTCCAAGTAGACATTTCTCTGAACCCGCAGCAAGCGCGATTTTGTTTTGCTGCAGATGTACACTTTTCAAATGAATACAGTGGCAAAAAAAAGTATGTGAACCATGCATTAAGAGCTGGGGGGTGAAAACTTATTGAATTTGAAGATCAAGGTAAATTGTACTCAATTTGTCTTCTGGGAAACATGCAAGCATCTTCTGTTGCTTCTGAAGGGCAGTACTAAATACAAAAAAAAAGATATTTAAACAAAATAAACATTTGGACATCTTCATCCTGCTCAAAAGTTTTCACCCCCATCGTGTTTCCTTCTGGAGCATCAGTGAATGTTTGAACCTTTTTTAGTAGTTGTGTTTGAGTCCCTCAATTGTCTTCAGTGTGAAAAGATGGATCTCAAAATCATACAGTCCCTGCTGGAGAGGGTTCAAATATGCAAAAGATGCTGGAAAACTGAAGAATGTGCAGGACCTGGAGGATTTTTCTGAAGAACATTGGGCAGTTTAACTGCTCAAGACAAACAAGAGACTCATGAGAAACCATCACAAAACAGAAAAACAGCCGTGGATCATCCCGGGAACAACACTCAGTATTGAGAAATGGTTCATAAACTTTTGAACGTGGTTATTTTAATAAATTCAGCTATTTTTTTGTCTTGTGGACTATATGTAAAAAAAAAAATTATTCACATTTTCACAGATTCTGCAAGTGGTTCACATACTCTTGCCACTGTGTATTAATTTTAAGTTGTAACATTAACATGACGGCAATTTAAATGTAGCGTTTGTAAGAATATACACTGAAAAAACAGGAAAACACATGTTGTCTAATTTACTTAATCGTATTATTTGTGATCTACGCAACAAATTTGTGTTTCTCTTCTAAACATGATTTCATTTAATGTAATTCTCTAAAATGTGCAATCTACTAGATTAAATTATTTGGGGTGAATGTGAACCAATTAAGTACTCGAAAATTATTTTTACTGAAACAGTAGTTCCCAGCATGCTTTGCTTGGGACTTGACGACTAGAGTAAAATTGTTGAAATGAAGTGTTATTTTATGTGTTTTTGGGCAAAATGAGAAAAGGGAGAGGCTTTATATTGTTTATTAGTGTTTAATGGTTAATTATAGTGGAATTATTAGAACCATTTAAATTATACTGGGTTACCGTAGTGGAGAAGAGCGGAGCGATTGCTTAGGCTGTGGAATGACTGTGCTATTGCTGGCAAATATAATGAAAGCTACTGAGCACTGCGTTATAGTTCAGTCAAATGACAACAAAAATATACAAAAATAAACTTGTGTGTTTTGATTAAAGAGGCAGGGTCTCAAGCCCCCGCGTGCACCACTGTTGTTAGGGAGCCATATTAAAATCATTGTGAGACTACTCAATTCGGTTACTTAAAAATTACTTCATTCCATTATGTTGAAATTATGTGAACAAATTATGTTTGTTTTACTTAATTGATTCATGTGGAACCAATGTACATGATAAAATCATGTAAATCCAACACACCATTTTTTTCAGTGTATAGCAAAATATTAAATGTGCACAAAAAAACAACAACTAGTACTTTCCAAGTCGACTATCAGCAGCACTATCGTTTAATCGACTAGTCGGCTAGTCTCGCACATCTCTAGTGTTCACCTATCACGGTTGAATTCACGGAGCTCCTGAGAGCGACCCATTCTTTCACAAATGTTTGTAGAAGCGTCTGCATGTGCTTGATTTTATACATGTGTGTCCCAATACTTTGGCAATATAGTGTACATATTTGATAATGAATATAAGAAAAATAACTTTTTAAATAAAATACACTCCTTAAATATGATGAGAAGCTCTGGGAATGATATTTTAGTTTTTCCACTTTTTTTTTATTATTGTAAAACTGCATGCATTGTCTTATATAGATTTTCACCTTAAATTATAATTCATACTTTACAAATTTTTTAGTTGAATTTACTGTCCTCATAAATCTAATGTAATTGTTTAAAATGATATATTGCAGGGTAGCTTACAGTTAACTGGTTTAATAGCATTCTACATTTTTTTCTGCTGAAATGACAAACATTTTTGACAGTGTAAGAGTGAAAGAGAGAGAGAGGGAGAGAAGAGACACGTTCTAGTTTTCTGGAGGAGAGTCTCGAAGCTCGTTTGTAAAATGTCACGAGCACAGTGATGTGCTTAGTCATGGAGAGAGATAGTGATACTGAGAATACAAGAATAGCGGGGAGGACCGTGCAACTGTGAAGGGCAAAATTCAAATAGACAACACAATGAAGACATGAATGAGGAATAAGGGAGAGAGAGAGAGAGAAAAGCACACTATGAGGAGTGAGGAAGAAATACATTGAGGGTGCATTGAGGGTCTCCAGGACCATGATTGAGAAATACTGATCTCCAACATTCAATTATGATGCATCACATCTTAAATTAAATCTTTAAAAATGTTAGTTTGCTATTACCACATTTTAGTTGCCAGCCCGAGGTCCACTTGCACTACCATTACAAAATATACTAGATGTTGCATGAATCGCCACAATGTTACAACGTAGACACTACTAAATATTAGTGCACAGCACCTCTAAACATACACAAAACCTCATGCATAAACTAAACATTTACATTTGAAATAAATGGATCCTGTTTTGACCGGCTGACTTCAGTGCTTTAGATCTGGAGCCAGTTGGATAAGCATAGCCGCTAAGACTGTGTCTCAAGAATTAGTCTGATGAACTAGCAATTAGTTAAGACTCATCAGTCTTTCTTTTCTGATTCAAATTAGACCAATCTACCTTTTCATGTAACTAACTTAAAATAGTTATGACCAGTCTTGAAGAACAAAATCAGATGACTAACTTGTCTAGGCAGTTAATGCAATCGCCTCTGACTTTCCACAAGCCAATCCACTGCATGAAAATTCAGACAAGATCTTTTACTAGCCCATTATATTAACTGCTGTACTTGAGCATTTCACACAAACATACAATTTTATATATAAAATTAAATATACACCGATTAGTATAACATTATGACCTAATATTGTGTTGGACCCCTTTTGCTTTCAAAACAGCCCTGAGCCATCGAGGCATGGACTCCACTAGACCCCTGAAGGTGTGCTGTGGTGTCTGGCACCAAGATGTTAGCAGCAGATCCTTTAAGTCCTGTAAGTTGCGAGGTGGGGCCTCCATGGATCGGACTTGTTTGTTCAGCACATCCCACAGATGCTCGATTGGATTGAGATCTGGGGAATTTGGAGGCCAAGTCAACACCTCAAACTCGTTGTTGTGCTCCTCAAACCATTCCTGAACCATTTTTGTTTTGTGGCAGGGCACATTATCTGCTGAAAGAGCCACAGCCACCAGGGAATACCATTTACATGAAAGGGTGTACATGGTCTGACTGCAACAATGCTTAGGATGGTACATGTCAAAGTAACATCCACATGGATGGCAGGACCCAAGGTTTCCCAGCAGAACATTGCCCAAAGCATCACTGCCTCCGCCGGCTTGCCTTCTTCCCATAGTGCATCCACTGCAGACCGGGAACATCCCACAAGAGCTGCAGTTTTGGAGATGCTCTGACCCAGTCGTCTAGCCATCACAATTTGGCCCTTGTCAAACTCGCTCAAATCCTTACGCTTGCCCATTTTTCATATATCCCACCCACTTACACACACACCACACACACACACACACAGGATTATGATGATAACTTATTTTATGGCCCAGCAGTTGAAAATGGTGGTCTGATCCAGGGTTATTATTACCGTTAACTAAAAATAAATCCATATTTAAAAAATTAACATTAACTGAAATAAAATAAAAACTTTCCATATACATTTCTCATTTGAAGTATACTAAAATAACTAAAATTAAATAAACTGAAACTTAAAACTAAAACTTAATAAAAAAAAACTACATCTAAATTTTTAAAACAAAACGAATAAAAAATAACAAAAACACACAAAACATTTTCTTACAGCTTTAAAATTAAAAAGGAAACTAGTAAAACTATAAAACAAAAATATAAAAACAAAATCTAATTCAAAATATTAACAAAAAACTATAATAGTATCAATTTAGAATTCAGTATCATTGCTGCTAAAATAACACTGGTCTGATCTCTAAGTAAAGCTGCCCTGACCTTTAATATAGAGTGCTTTGATCACATGACTAACACTACACTTTTCCCCTGCCCTTAGAAAGATGGATTGGTGGAGGGGTTAGTCTTCGCTGTATGATTAAAATGCCCTTGAGAGGGAAAAAGGGATGTACTGAAAAAAGCTTCCAAAACACTAGGTTAAATATTCCTTTGAGTCATATTCCTGTAACAGACTTATTAAATAAAGCATATCTACACACACACACACACACACACACACACACACACATGCATGCCGAATCCTCAGGCACAGAAACTGTCAACACCTCATCATAATCCTGCTATGAGGGTTTCATTTAAACACATCTGTAGGGTTTATATTAAGTCTCTCTCACTCACACATAAATAGATTTTTATGCACTCTCTCACTCTCTCACACACACCTCCGGTAGTTTACAAAACACACACAGCAAGATGCACACACTCTGTAAATCTCAACCCCTGCAGTAATTCTGAAAGGATTTTTCATGGATTATGGAGTATTAAATCCATGGATTATTCAAACAAATTGCATTTTACCCTCCATCCCCAGCCATCATGAAGTCATCGGATCAAACCATCTCACTGTGGGGGAGTACAGCACACACACACACACACACACACACACACACACACACACACACACACACACACACACACACACACACACACACACACACACACACACACACACACACGCACACACACACACACACACACACACATACAGCTTTGTTTTGCTATCTAAGTTTAGTATGTTTTTAAAGCTATTTTAAATATGAGGATATCTGAAATGTCCACATATTTCATGTTTACGTCGTAATACCAGTGTAATACCTGTGTCATTATACAAATTTGTGTCCTCATAAATCACAAACACACACACACACACACACACACACACACACACGGGGCAGTTGCAACACAAACATTTCCATTCCATATTAGTCACTTATTGCATCATTCATGTTACCTAGCAACCTGCCATCTCCTAGCCAACCGTATCTTAGCAATGATCTCCCCCCTCCCGATAGTTTCTCTTCTAGCTTGTGATTGTGTGTCTGCTTTGGCAAAGTATCTGCCTGTCATACAAATAATCCCATCATCTCTACATTTTTACAGACCGACCGTACATATTAAACTATGCAAATATGAGCGGTTGGTACTTGCTGATGCAATACTCAATATCACGATGCTACGGTTTTGTTGGTGGTTGCCAGGGCGTTGCTATGTGTATGTGGTTGCTAGGGTGTTCTGAATTGTTGCTAGGTGGCTGCTTACTGGTTAAAAAAGGGTCCACTTTCAAGTCTTTACAGTGTTGTTGACTAAATAGAAATATTCCATTTCAAGAGAATTGCTGCACAGATGAAGCTGCTGTTGTTCAGATCCTCAGTAACAAAAGCTGCCAAAAAGAGATTCAGAAAGCCGTTGTGTAGCTCCTCTGAAAGAACTTTGCCCTGTGGGTCACGTCAGTTGAACCCTGTCAGATGCGTCAGTGTAGATTGACAGCTGTATTTCTCTCATTAAGGCAAGGTTTATTTCTGATCCCTCGTTTCCCATCCTCCCACAGCCTGGCCCTATTCATCTCTTCATTCTCCTTCATCTCATCTCATGTCTCCTTACTCCCCCAATCCCTTTATCCTTCAGATGATGACCAGAGAAATAGAGATGATCAATTAATAATTAGAAAATAAACATTATAAACAACAATATGACTGCAATTTAACCTTTGGATTTCCATGGAGGATTTCAAATGTATACTTTTAGCAAATGTGTGTATTTATACTGTTCAAAATGTTGTGGTTGTTTAGATTTTTTAATACGAAGTCTTGGTCACACTTTAAAATACTGCTCCATCAGTGAGTGCATTTACAAGCACGTTCTTAAGCCGATTATGCTTAATAAGCCGACAACGAACATGGTCATGTAAACACGGTAACCCATTTTCTTTTATCGGAGTAAGGTCATAAATGGCTTAGGCATAAACCGGTTGGAAAAGGTAGTTTTTTGCCTCTTATCCTGATTTTGCGCGGCATGTAAACGCATTAACCTGCTTTCTGCCGACTGTGTGATAGGTGACAGAAACGCATACTTAGAGCAGATTTAAACACATCTGGACACACTGTCAAAAAAAAAAGAGTACAACATTTTACCTTTTAAAGGGTAACTAAACCCTAAACCAACCTTTTTTAGTTAATGATCTGCAAGACTCTAGGGCTTTATAAGGGCTTTATTAATGCTGTTCATTGATTCGAGTAAATGTTTTGACATTTGGGTATAAAGTGTTGTAATTCTATATGGTGTAAAACCGTGTGCCCTCTTAAGGTTGAACGGTGGCTACTGCAGTTGAATTTTCCTATTGGACGTTGTGGGTCATCGTGACGTAGGATGGTTCTTCCAATGGCTCATTACACACGCCCCAGGCACAGGCTCACCACGCCCTCAGAAATGTTTCCCCCAATCACATGATGAGAACGGCTTCACTCCAGTATGAACTGTCATATTACATGAAGTGGAAACATTATGAATGAAACTGACTTGACACTTGCTTTAACATTGTAATGAAGACAATGCGGTTAAATAATGCAGTTGTCAGTACACGTCAGGCTTTTCTTGCGATATTATTGCCGCCCGTCATATGTACAGATAATTTTCATACATGAGACGCACTTTCAAACCCTGACACACAAAAGTGGTTGCCGCGGTAACGAACAACAAAACCATAACGTGCTGGCATATAGTCTTTTATTTGAGGAAATTTGTTTATAATAGTCTATTAGGTTTGAACTTATTGGTCCTGCGCTGCTTATTGATTCAGTTAATTTGAATGAAAATACATTGTATGTATATCAGATATCTGATCTATTTTTAGTGGCATTCAGTGTAAGGATTTGACTGTTCATAGATTAGGTCAGTTCTCTTGCGCTTCTGCTTCGCTAGTATCGTCGGCATTGGGAGTTAACACAGTTTGAGCAGCGGCTCACATTGATAAGGCTCTGGGTCTGTGTCTACAGACAATCCACCCTCCTCCACTTCAGGTGAAGGTGGGGGAGAATGACCGCTCTGTTGCAAAGCTACTGGCGTCACTCCAGTCATTTTCCATCTTTGCGACTCGCAAGTCAGACAGCTGTCAATCAATCCGTCACTGTGGGTCTGAGGCACTCACGCCCTCCGCTCAGTCCCGCCCTCGGTTCGTCCCCTCTGGGCTCTGCCCACTTTTCCAGCATTTTTCAAAAATTGCCAGTGGGTGGAGTTAAGCTCTGAGCTGGGGTTTAGTTACCCTTTAAGGTACAAGTGACCGTCACTGGGGTGGTACCCTTAAGGGTACATTTTTGTACCTCTAAGTCAGGGGTAGGCAAGTTCGGTCCTAGAGAGCTGATGTCCAGCAGAGTTTAGCTCCAACCCTACTAAGCCACCACAGTATAAAACTCATGGCTCCCAGCATGCATTGCAGCATTGAGTATGTCACCATTGTTGAGATTCATATGCTGATTCTTGATATCTGTATGCGTCTAAACTTTTTTCCCCCTAGAATCTAGATCTGTGGCAAGGAAGTATTGTTGGTGAATATTATTTATTAACATTTTCAGCCAGTGATGAGTTTAGTCAAATGTTTTTCTTCATGGTCATTTTTGTTTTTGGCTTCTTTTGATTTGAACAGATTATGTGTTTTGTTAACACTGTAACAAAAACCACAAACTCACATAAAAAGGCAAGAGTCCAACTGGCCAACGAAATGAAACAATGATCACCATAATGGTGACTAAATATTTCCAATAAAACATCAACTTCTAAACCTCTGTTAATTCTCAATAAGAGCTTCTATAGATGTATTTCAGGGTTGGAGCCAAACTCTGTAGGACAGCAGCTCTCTAGGACCGAACTTGCGAACAATTGTTTAATTGTACTCTAAGGACCAAATTGTGTACCTTTAAAGGTACAGTTATACGTTTTGTTCCCCAAGGAACAAAATTGTACCTCCACTGTACCTTTTTTTCTGAGAGTGCAGAGCGAGCGTTTTTCATGAAAGAAAGAAGGAAATATATCACAGACGCAGACTCTTTTAAGACCCAGAAAATTGTAAAAATGTGTTCTCATCTCTCGTGCAGTAGAAGTGGTTCAGTCAAAACGCTGCATCTGTAATTGCATGAGAGAGTATATATGAGCCGTAAGTTTCCAGCTGACACATTGTAAGCTTTTATTTAACATCACAACTGACATAACATATGGATTACTCTGAGTCAGATACGGAAATTATTACTGTTGACGTCACTACAAGGAGATAATCTGATTTATTAATAAACTGCGTTGTCAGTTTACTGGTTTGCATGTAAACTGGGAAAACTGGTTATTTCAATAAGAGGATATTTGTGAGTTATCAGCTTACTGGTGTGCTCGTAAACGTGCTCACTAATGAATAATTACACAGGAACAAATGAGTAACACACTATTGATACTCTAGTAACTACCATTAACTGACAAGAAACTTTGAACTAATTAGTAAGTAATAGTGCTTAGTCAAATGAGGTAGTTCACTATTAGCTAATCAATAACTACTATGTTTTCATATCTCCCAGAGGACAACTAAGCACTAATATATGCAGGTTTGCAATTAACATGAATAATGTATTAATGTATAATTAATTCTAAAGTGAAGGTCACAGTAACCCACTAGTAATGACTCAAGTGTAAATCCTTCAGAAGGAATTGGATCAGTATTCTAAAGTGAAAAACACGATAACTCTGATAACTCTTTGAGGTTTTTGTAAGGTTTTGGGTAGTAATTCCTTCTGATGGATTTGGTAACACTTGAGTCATTACTAGTGATCTTCACTTTAGAATACTGATCCAAATAATTAGTAATTCCTTTAGAAGGATGTAGTGACACTTGAGTCATTATTGTCTAAGGCCCCGTCCACACGGAGACGTGTTTAGCTGTATACGTAAACATTTTGTATCATATCAGCATTTCGTCCACACGGATCCGGCGTTTTGGGAGCCTGAAACCGATATTTTTTTAAACTGGGTCCCAGAGTGGATAAATCTGAAACCGACACCCTTGCGTTTTCATGTGTACAGCCAATCCGTATATTTTGTGAAACGGTGATGTCATCACACCACGTCCAGCACGGTAAAGACTAAAAGGAATACAACTATACAGCCAATGGCCAAGCCCACATCAATATTGCGTTATTTAATGACTGTATTTGCATTATTGTAAGGGTAGGTTTAGGGTTGGGGTAGGTGTAGGCGTTAATAAAACACAATCTGTTAAGTAGCAAATGTATTTATTGTTATTTTATCGTGAGATTTTGCCTCACTTCCTATTGCTGTACCCCTTCTACCCACAACTCTTCTTTTCCGTTTTTAGTGTATTCTCTGTGGAAGAATTACAGCTCCACATACTGGTCTGGCATGTATACTACATCGTTTTGAGTCGGTTTCAGTGGTTTCGTGTGTACGCAGATATTTCTTGAGACGAGGGGGAAAAAAAGATTGGATAGGGAAAGCTCTGGCCTAAAGCAAAAAAAATCAAAAGCATACAATGACTTCAGCCATTACCAGTGAGTTACCGTAATCTTCACTTTAGAATTATACATTAATGCACTATTCATGTTAATTGTGAACTTGTATATAGTAGTCCTTAGTAGTCCTCAGGGAGGTGTGAAAACAGTAGTTACTGATTAGCTAATAGTGAACTACCTCATTCAGCTGAGCATTATTACTTATTTATTAGTTAATCAGAGTTTCTTGTTAGTAAATGGTCATTGCTAGAATGCTAATAGTGCTTTACTCATTTGTTCCTGTGTAATTGTTAATTAATAACAGAACAGTATTCTAAAGTGTTACTGAAGTCTCTTCTGCTCACCATGGATGCATTTATTTGATCAAAAAATCCAATAAAAGCTTTTATTACAATTGAAAAGTTTTGTTTTTATATGTGATAATATATGGTCTTTTATTTGAATATACGGTTTGTTATTCTGTCTTGTTTCCTTTAGTTCCCATTTCCCTGCTCTGTTTAGATTCGTTGTCCTTGGCTGAATTCGAAATCGCCCCTTAAATAGGGCACAATTTGAAGGCACAGCCATTTGTAGTGGTGTCCGAAACCATAGTGGATGTTATTGAGTGCACTATCCCACATTGCACCGCAATAATGAGTGTACAGCCGATGTACACACAGCACCTGTCCGAATTCACTCCCGGCGTTTGTCCGAATTCACTAACTTGTGTTCATTCACTCCTTCAAGTGAACTGTATTAGTGGACTAAAGAAGGGAATAGTGAATGAGGGTTTAGGGGGCGATTTCGGATTCAGCCCTTGGTTACTGATTAATTCCTCATTTGTTTTCATGATTTGCACCTGTCTCTCATTATGTTCGTCTCCCTGTTGTAATTAGTTGTGGTGGTGTTGCTCCTATGCTCATAATAGCTGAGACTGTGCTCTTGAATCTTCTTTTTGTCTATCGTTACAATATTTTAAAATGTAATTTATTCCTGTGATACAAAGCTGAATTTTCAGCATCATTACTCCAGTCATCAGAGTCACATGATCGCTCAGATCATTCTAATATGATGATTTGATGCTCAAGAAACATTTATGATTATTGTCAATGTTGAAAACAGTTGTGCTGCTTCATATTTTTGTGGAAACCGCAATACATTTTTTTTATAAATAGAAAGTTTAAACAAACAGTATTTATCTGAAACAGAAATATTTTGTGGTATTAAAAAATGACTTTACTGTCAATTTCATTTGTCTTTGCTGAATAAAAGTAATCATTACATTGCGTCTTGTGCAATACGTGGTTTGGCAAGGCTTAAAGTACTACAGACTCTCAAAAACATGAACGTGGTACTTCTAGATTGTATTGCTCCTTATTCCAAAATGTATTTGGGTCAGGGAGCATGATTAAATGTGTTTTTTTAAAGAATTAACTACGAAAAATGAACAGGCTAAACTGACAGCTTCTAACAGTCTTTTTATTCCACGCTCTAGTTGGGGTAGCACTTTATTTTTACAGTCCTGTTCCCCATGTACATACTATGTATTTATCATAGATAGTTATTACAATAACCGGGTAATAACTAGGTACTAACCATGAACCTACACCTAAACCTAACCTTAACCCATGTAGTAAGCAGTACTTTCTTAGGTAAGTACACTGTAAGTACACGTAAGTGCGCATACTGTAAAATTAAGTGCAACACCAGTTTGTACGACTTTAGATAACTGTATCATTGCTCAATCAGAATTCCCCACACAACCCATCTCAAACTCAGCTGCGTGACTCCGCCTTGACCTCTACAAATCCTCCTGGCTTTGCTCTGGACTCTACATTAACTGCCAGCAGCTGCTGCCTTTGAATTCATGTCACTGTTTCTGTGTACTGTAACAGCACAGCCTCTGCCCCACCCCCCTGCTACCCACAATCCATTACAGTCCATTATCAGACTGTATGTGTCCCAGCACAATCACTGCGAGCAGAGACATGAGCCTCCCCGTCTCTCCACTCAAAGAGACACCGCCTTAGTCACTTTAGGAAGAAAGTGTCTGCCAAGAATATAACTAATTTCAGGATTGAATAGTGCATGCAAGTTGTTCCCTTTCGAAAGGGAACTCGCGCTGCGTCAGCTTCGACGCTACGGGGAACGCCTCCAGCGTGACTGGTGCCTGAAATCACATTGAATCACGTCAATCCTATTGACCGGCGACAGCCTATGATGTCATCAAGGTGCGACCAGGAAGTATATAAGGGCGCCTTGCCAACATGACAGTATCTTTTCGTCTTCAGGGACTGTTTTGCCTGTCTTCACGTGAAACGTCTACAAGAAGGATAACAATGAAGTGTGCTGAGAACGCCACTTCTGCAGGTGTGTTTTGAATGTGTATCTTGCGCTTTGGATACACACACACTTTGCGTTTACTGTCTGGGAGAAGAGCATACATGAGAGGTTTGCGAACCTCTTGTGAAAGTACTTGTGAAAGTATTTGTGAGCGTTGTCCTCTGGAAACGCTCCGCTCTCGGTGGGACCTCTTCTCGAGAGGAGAGGTTTCAGCATCTGGGAACGGCCACGCTCGAGCTGAGGCTGAGCGGCGTCCAAATACCAAAAGCGCTTCCCAGATGGATCGGGCTCGTCGCTTGGAGACAGTTATGGCTCTTGAGGACGATCCAGATCGCGAGAGGCGGACCTCGGAGGAAGGAGCTGGATTTATGTTCCTCCTCCTCGTCTGCTGCTCTTCCACTCGAGCAGAGGATGGGTGAGTCAGTTAAAAATGCTGAAGCTTTTCTTACCATCCTGTCCCATGTACGGGAGTTGCTGGAAGTCATGGAACGCGCTGCGGGTAGACTGCAGCTGCCTTTGCGGTGCGTGAGGAGAAAGGCTGAGCGTCCAAACAGTTCGGACGATCGGTTTCTCTCCGCCCATGACCTCCCAACTCCTGGGAGTCTTCCATTCCTTCCAGATCTCCATCAGCAGACCTCGAGGGAATGGAAGAAACCTTACTCAGCCCTGCATCTGTCGACATCGGCGAGCTAGATGTCGCTGATGTCTAGGGACTGCCTGGCTGGGTATGTGTCGATGCCGCCCGTGGACGAGATGTTATGTTAATCTCGCCTTTGGGCGGCCGGCGACACTGTGGCTCCCACCCTGCCGGTCTAAACGCTGAATGGCAGGGCGTACATGTCAGTGGGTCGCGCTGCAGCAGCTTTGCACACCACAGCTGTGTTGCAGGCAGACCTGCTGAGGGACCTCGATCAGGGGGGAGGGACCCCCTGAGGCGGTAGTCGAGTCGCGCCGGACCGCGGTTTTTGCTCTCCGGGCCACCGTTCAGATAGCGCCGAGGGTGGCCACGGAGAGACATCTGTGGTTAAACCGTTTGGACATCGGGGAGAAGGAAAAAATCCTTTCTCCCTGATGCCCCGGTTTCGCCATCTGAACTTCTCGGCACCTCCGTAGAGGCGGTGGTGGGGAGGTTCGGAGAGGCGAAGGCGCGCTCGGCGGCATTCAGATGCATTCCGCTGAGGTCCGGGACCGCGCCCAGGCAGTCGGGTGTCCCCGGCCCGTCCCAGTCTGAGGGCTGGAGACGGGAATAGCGAGCCAACGTCGCCTCTCGAGCGCCCCGCCGTGGAGGACTGGGGCGCAGGGGAGGCGGGACACCTGCGACAGGAAGAGGAAGGAAGCCGGGGCTGGTAACCGGAACCAGCGCAGGCAGCAGACTCCACCCCCCGAGGAGCGCGGAGATGAACGCTGCCTTTTTTCCCTTCCTCTGGTTTTTCCCCCGGGCGCTTTTACATCAGGCCGGTGGCCTATGATGAGCAGAAAATGTAAGATTCTGCCGGCTCGCCTGGCTTGTTTGGTGAAAGCGCCCCCCTCAGGATGGCGGGCGGATACTAGCCTTATGGCTGGCTGGAAGCACCGCTGGGAGCGATCGGTGAGTCCCCCTCTCTGAGGGTGAAACATTTTCAAAACTATGTTTTTCAGAACTCCTATACCTTCGCTCGCCTGAGAGGTTTTCTGGGGAAATTTGGATCGCCGCTGGATCTTCGCAGGGCCTGCAGCTCCCCGTGAGTAAGCTAAGAACGATCTTCTTTGCAACATTATGATGGTTGTGTGTGAATACTTCACTTTCTGCTAGAGAGTTTGCTGCCTCTCCGTGCTATATTTTTTTTCCCCATTGTTTGGGTAACTGAATCGCGCTCTCGCCTGAGGGCTTGTAGTGTAAGGGGTGAGCTGTGTTTTTTTCCTAGCGTAAAGTGAAAAGTAGCTGAAGACCGGGTACGCGCTAATGCACGAGCTGTAGTGAGATCTGCGCCCAGCTCTGCGGAGCTTTGAAAAAGGGGTTTTTTAGAGGTGATAATATTTCTTTCCCGGGCCCTGAGTAGATCTAGTGCGGACTTATGTCGCACCACTTGGCCTAGGCTTTGTCAAGGATGGGGGCGTTTCCCTTTTAATAAAGGTGTTCGCCCCTGGCCTGTCTTTTCATTTAAAAACATGGCGTTGTTTATGCATCCTTGTTTCAGCCTCCTCTGTTACAGAGTCGTCAGGCCAAGGCCCGCCCCCTTCTCTGCGTTCTGGGGTCACGTGCAATGCAGACGAGGATGTTGCAGGAGACAGCGACTTTGTCAGTAGTCGTGGGGTGGAATTAAGCGTCTTTCGCCGGTTTGCGGTTAGACTTTATCTGCTGTTTCCGCCTTTCGGAGCTTGGTGGCCGCCATCTGCTGGCGGCCCCCGGCCTCTTCCTGGAGGATGGTACGGCCGGTGGTTTTTCACATTTCTGTGATATTGTTCCTTTGCTTTATGTCTCTGCTTCACCTCCTTTAGGGCCCGGGTTGAGCAGAACATCGGATAATCCTTCTGTGGGTATGGTTCTGGTCGGATGCTCCCCTGAGGCCCGAGCATTGCCAATGACTGACGCCCTCGCAATCAAGGTTGGCCGCTGCATGGAAAGAAAGACAGCCGCCCCGATGCAGGTGACGTAAGTTGTACTCCCCTCGCTTTAGAGGGTCTTTGCTGAGCACTTCTGCTGAGTACACTGCTGTTGGCAATGTGATTAGGTCCATGTTTGTAGGCCCTGCCCAAGAGACTGCGCCGTCCTGGGGGCCCTAGGACACGACGAAGCAGGTTGTCCCTAGCTGCCTCTGGGATGGAGCCAGCCCCAGGTGCGGGCATAGGAGCCAGCTGGCTCTGAGGGGCCAGCTTGGACGGTCTGGGCAGTTGGACTTCAGGACAGGTAGTAGGCGCTAACCGGCCTCCTTGCAGGAAAGTCCCGACACTATGGCCCACGAGTGGGCCTCGGAGGCTCTTCTCCACTGGTGTCGACGTCAGCAGTGACCCGTCATTGGCCCTGAGGATGAGTCCCCAGGTGTTAACTGGTTTTCCAGGCCTTCGTCAGCAGTAGACAGCTGCCGTCAGCCCAGGTAGCAGCAGCCAGCATTCTTAGAGTAAGGCTCCCAGTCTGGGTTTCCTTCGCTCAGGAGTTAGGCCCTGTTTGGCCTCCCTGAGAGCCTGCTGTGGTCAGCAGGCACTGTTTGGTCTCCCCTGAGGGGGCACCATAGGCATTAAGTCCCTCGACGGCTGGTACGAGCTGCTGAATAGGTGGTAGGCGCTACTGGGCCTCCCTATGGGCCTGCTGTGGGGTAAGCAGGCCCACTTGACCTCCTCTGCGGGTGGCGTTCCTGGGCCCCAGTCACTGGATGGCTAGCACGAGTGTTAGCAGGTAGTAGGCCTCATCCGGCCTCCCTGAGTGACCTCCCTGGAGGCAAACTCCCGGAAATGAAGTACTATGAGTAGCAGCTTCTGCTATCAGGTGGTAGGCATGGTGGCCTCCCTGACGATGAGCTCACGGTTCCGGTTCCCAGTCACTGTGGTAATGAGCGTGATGTGCGAAGCACGACGGACGGCATGCTCTGCTACCAGGTGGAGGCATTGCGCCTCCCTGGAATCGTTCCCCGGTCCCCAGTTTTGGTAACGGATCGTAGCATGGGTTGCTATCAGGCAAAGCTGCACGGGCTTCCCTGAGGGGATTCGCTTTGGAGTAGTAGGCCCACGTGGCCTCCTCTGAGGGCACGCTCTGGTCTCGTGGTTCCTGGATAAATCCAGTCAATGAGCAGAGGCCGGCTCCCCGGCCGCTGTGGTGTGCATAAAGTGCTTTAAGTGGCACTTTTTTGCTATCAGGTGGTAGGCATGGTACCTCCCTGAAAGCGAGCTCCCGGTCCCCAGCCGCTGTGGTGAGCTTGAGGCGCTATGAGTAGCACACTCAGTTTGGCTATGAGTGCCCGATGTCTTGCAGTTGGTAGGTCCGCTTGGCCTTCCTGATTAAGCGAGTCCCTGGTCTTCCCAGCTACCTCGAGGGCTAGCACGACTGCGATCAGGTATCAGGCCCGTTGGCCTTCCTGAGGACGAGCGCTGCTTTGGATGCGCGAGCGGTCTATCAGGTTACCAGGTGGAGGCCTCTCTCGGCCTTCCTGGGGGACGAGTTCCCTAGGCGGGAACACACAACTGGCTTTTTTGCTGACAGCTAGTGGCTACCCGCTATCAGGCACCGGCCTCTGGCCGTTTGCGAGACCTGAAGGCGGTGTTCTTACCCTAGCACGACGAAGTGTCACTGCGGCTATGTGGTCCCGACAGGACGGGACCTTCATAGTAGGCCTACGGCATGGTTGCCTACCGGGCAGGCTTATGAGCTCCTCTCAAACGAGGGTCTATTGTGAGCTTACAGCCTCCTGGGGCTGTTCTATTGGTGGTAGGTCCCGAGGGGCCCCTCCCGATATATTCAGCCTATAAGGCCTTTGGCCTCCTAAGCACGTTTTAAAATAAGTGCTTGGTAGATCCGAGGATCGAGCGGCCCCTCGCTAGCAAAGGTTTGAAAAGCACTTCGCTGAGCGCTGCTCTCCGGGATAACCCGTCCCTGAGGTTCGGCTAGTCGGTGATGCTGCCCTTTCTTGCAGCACCCTAGCGGGATGTCTCTTCGGAGGCGAGTACCAGAGGCTCTGTACTGTACAGACAGGGTTGACCGTATTACGTGTCCCATACTAGACTGGGTCACCTGGTCAGGTCTCCCTGGTGGCATTCGGTGATAATCTCCCGAATAGTGACTGGCATAGGGTTCCCTCGTAGTTCCCTTGCCACGTTCCCTTAAAGGAACCCCTTCTGAGTCGAATGGGTTGGTTCCAGGCCTTTGAGCAAGGCCTGGGAAGGAACTCATACGTGTGAAGTTTTCCTTCTCAGGCGATAAGCTTGGGCTTTGACCGTAGGGAGCGCTGTCACTGACAGCCTAACGTGACCAGAAGGGGAGTGGTTCAGGCTTTTCAGCAAGATTTGCTTGTCTTGACAGTTGTCACTGCCAGTGGGCATGCACTCCCGTCGGCATGGCGGCGTTGGTATATCGTTCCCCGTAGCGTCGAAGCTGACGCAGCGCGAGTTCCCTTTCGAAAGGGAACGTCTCAGGTTACGAATGTAACCATTGTTCCCTGAGAACAGGGAACGAGACGCTGCGTCGCTGTGCCATGCCGCAGGGCCTGCCTGCCGAAACAGTCCCTTCAGACGATAGATACTGTCATGTTGGCAAGGCGCCCTTATATACTTCCTGGTCGCACCTTGATGACATCATAGGCTGTCGCCGGTCAATAGGATTGACGTGATTCAATGTGATTTCAGGCACCAGTCACGCTGGAGGCGTTCCCCGTAGCGTCGAAGCTGACGCAGCGTCTCGTTCCCTGTTCTCAGGGAACAATGGTTACATTCGTAACCTGAGACGTTTTCTATAAGCAGTGTGTGCATGGTTTGGGTATACCCTATGTTATGGGATAAAATTTCCCTACAATGATGGGAATATCCAAAATCCTTGTCCTTGTGGGGAAAACAGCTTATAACTCATGCTAAGTAAGTTTTTTTGAAAATCTAAAAATGCAGAAAATGGGTAGGTTTAGGGTTAGGGGCAAGAATATACCGTTTGTACAGTAAACAAATTAATTAAATGAAATGAATTATGCCTGTGGAAAGTCCCCATTAAACATGTGTGTGTGCTTAATAGCCACTAATTACATTTAGACTAATGTGTTTGTGATTTATGTCCTTACTACTACACACACACCCAAAGTGTAATTAGCAAGTGATATATGCCTTCATAAAAACATAAACCTTCTCCACCACACACACACACACACACACACACACACACACACACACACACACACACACACACACACACACACACACACACACACACACACACACACACACACACACACACACACACACACACACACACACACACACACACACACACACACACACACACACACACACACACACACACACACGTTTGTTTCACTATATCAGTGAGGACATTGCATAGACTTCCATTGATTTTATATCAGGTTAATGACCCAACCCCTACCCCTAAACCTTCCCAGTCCCTTCCTCAGTCAAATGTCCTCACTAGTTGGTTGTCATCATATTTTACTATATAAATGAGGACATTTGGCCCTCACAAGTATAGCCAATCCTGTACAAATGTTGTGTTTTCATGTTTTTGGGTACTTTCCATATACAATGATTTTAATGTCCTGTATATTATTGCCGCTAACCCTACCCCTACCCCTACCCCTAAACCTACCCATCAAAACCAGAAAACGCCTTAGGGTTACATGTGTAATCCCGATTGCCTGAGAAGGGAACGAGAGGCTGCATCATGGCGTTGATGCTATGGGAACACATTGAACGCAACGAACATGCACGGTATTGTTATCGTGGACACTGTAAAATACTGTGAATAATTATTTATTAAGAATTATTCCGATTTTAAGAAAGCATTTAGGAATTTTCCCATCAGCCATTTAAAATGCACAACACTGCGTGTGTGCTGCGTCAAAGAGGCATACGTGCACTCCGATGTAAACAAGCCCAACACGCATGAGCAGCGTATGGCGGAACGAGTAAAGGAGCTGAATGAAAATGCGCTGATGGAACAGCAGATTGGTAACCCCCGTAAACAAACAGCTGTGCTACTTTCTGTTTCTGAACAGTATTTAAATGTTTCAAACAGCCATTCAGATTTTTGTATATTTATAAATTCTAACAATGCATGAACATGAACAAACATGAACGATGCTTGGGACAGTTGACGGGACAGTGCTGCATCGTCGCAAAAGTTTAAGCCTTGAAAATGTATATATTCAAGTGCAAGAAGACACGAAAGGGAGCTCATTTCATTACTAGTGCACTGTGAGGAAAGTGAGCTCTCTTTCACCTCATTTTGCACTTGAGCGGATAAATTGACAAAATTATGTACAAAAATGACAAGTATCCCAGTAAACGTAGTTGTTTATGTCTTAAGTGAACGTAAACAGTTGAGAAAGTAAATGCCTGTGTACAGTATGAGTATATTAGATGCGTGCATTCACTCTTAAAGTGACAGCAGCCTAATATTCCTGCTGTCTGTGTTTTTAATGTTAATCAAACAAAGAAAAAATCACTCACTTCTGTTGACTGAATAACTTTTGTCATTTTAATAAGGATTCATTAATAAGGATGTTTAATTTACAGTGAAAACTATGCAGTGATATTTTACATTTGCTTACTTTGTTAAGTGTCTGTACCTGAAAACTATGTGAGACCTACCTGAAAAGCACTGTTCATTTCATTTGTATCTTTATTATATTGTATTTATTTGTGCTTTTGCTTGATTATTCATTCTGATTTTATTACTGACTTTTTATTTGTCTTTAATAATGTCTTAAATTTATATTAGTTAGGCTAGTAGTTTTATTTGTGGTATCGAAATTGGAATAGATAATTGTGAATCTTTACTGGTATCTAATATCTAAATCATTATTGTCTGTGTTTGCAAATTTCATGGCTGTTAAATTTTTTTTATGACTGGTAGATTTTCGGCCCTGACGTCCTCATACTCAGATTCTAGTCAGAATATGAGTCTGATACTGCTCTATTGGGCTGTGATTATGGGGCGAAAATGCCTCTGCACTCAATTGGATGGACCTGCAACCAATCAGAGCGACACATAGTTATATATATATTTATGCATTTGGCAGACGCTTTTATCCAAAGCGACTTACAGTCCCTTATTACAGGGACAATCCCCCTGGAGCAACATGGAGTAAAATGCCTTGCTCAAGGACACACTGGTGGTGACCGCTGGGATCAAACCAGCAACCTTCTGCATATCAGTTCCATGGTTTAACCCACTGGGCCACCATCTCCATACTTGTTGACCTAGTTGTCAACAGAACTCAACTGCATACACGCTGGAAGAAGTAGAAGAAGAAGAAGAAGATGAGAGTAAACGATCTTTGCTAGTGTTGTAAAAATAATTTAAGGATACACTGAGTACTTACCAACACGATCATCATTTTTGACCGAACTTCCCTACCTCAAATGTTGTGGGCGGAGCTAAGTTCGGCTGGCATCCAGGCTATAGCGCATGCTTATAATACACATAACATTATCGTTTGTTGGTGTGGACGCTAATATAGTTATCCTTACGGTTATCTTTATAGGTATAATTATAGTTATCATCTGTTGGTGTGGATGATACTATACAGTAGTTGCCATTATATCGATTATTACAGTTATCGTTATAGTTATAGTCATCGTTATAGTTATTGTTAGTGTGGACAATCATTTAGTCATCGGCATAGTTATTGTACGTTGATGTGGACACTATAGTTATCTTTATAGATATTGTTCTTGGTGTGAACGTGCCTTTACTCCTAAAACGTACACAAAGAGCATGTACCAATGTACCAGTGATGTATATACACCCGAAACTGCACCCAGAGAGATGTTATCATCAGTACTGCTGACCACAGTGAACTACTAAACACACAAATGCAAATGTCCTGTTGTGGAGAAAACACACACACACACACACACACACACACACACACGCGCACATTCTCTGAGTTACACCACAGAAGCATTACAGAGTGAACTGCTCATAATAGCACTTCCCAGAGGAGAGCGAGGCCATGACACACATAAACACAAACACACTCCTCTCTAATATTATGCTTACACACAAGAGAGAGGGGAATGAAGAGACAGAGACAAAGGGGAGGGACAGGAAAAAGCATGGAGGAAAGGAAAAGATGCGAGCAGTATAACGTCTGTCTTTGGCTGCCCTCAGTTATTGCCCATTGTCTTTTCTTTCTCTCCTGAAATTAAACCAGTGTTTGTGCTTCAGTGATGATCAGAAAGGGCCATCTGTCACCCCAGCCACCAATACTGCAGGGATAACGTTTATATTTCAATATAAAATCTGATAAACCAATATCACATGCATCATTTAGTAGTATCACATATTTTTCGATGTGGCGTGCATTATAGGGCAAACATATGAAAATTCAAAAGGAAAAGGACAGAAAAGAATAGGGAGACAGAGTTTGAGAAAAATAAAGAGGACGAAGAGACGAAAGAAAAAGAAGAAAGGATTTAACTATCCATCCTAAGACTGTCAGAGGGAAGGATTGACAGCAGAAGGAGGCAGAGAGAGAAGATTGTCGGAGCGATCTTCAACGAAAGGTCAGCCTGGTGTCACGCTGGTAATAGGATTAATTACTGCATTTGCACCCCACCAACCCTCCATCCCATTGTGATCACTCTCCAATCCCGTTCTGTGACAAACAGCCACCCTCGGGCTCTTCTCTGCATCATGTTTACATTTTAATGCCATATTTCTGAGAGTCTGCAGCTTGAAAAGGTGTGGGGAATAATCCAAATAATCTCCACGGCTACATACAGCTCGTCATAATCCAGATGGCACACACCCTCTCTGAGATGAGACGAGTCTTGCTGTGTGTACAGGTCACACACACATACTCAGAGATGGCAGAACATGAAAGGGGATAAAACACTGCCAGACCCCAGTCATGCCCTCTACACGCACATACGCACGCACACACACACACACACACACACACACACACACACACACACACACACACACACACACACACACACACACACACACACACACACACACACACACACACACACACACACACACACACACACACACACACACACACACACACACACACACACACACACACACACACACACACACACACACACACACACACACACACACAGAGAAAGGACTCACCCCTGGCAGGGTTTTCTGTTCATGAAGAGCACTTTGTGCTTTAACGGCCGACTCTCGTGCACAATACGTCAGAAAGGCACATCCTGAAAGACCAGAAAGACAGACAGTTAATATTTGCAATGTTTTTTTTCTTTTAATTAATATAAATGGACATCATTTTAATTCATGCTAAATGATTATTAGTATTGTTGTTGTTGTTATCAATCATAATAATATATTATTAATTATATAAATGTATTATAAGTAATGACCTACATTTTAAATTGAAATCCAGTTTCGACGTTTTATTTTATTCTGTACTTTTTATAGAATCATGAATATTCAGCATCATTACACATGAGGAGTGACAGAAATGTAATTTCACACTCATTACATTTTCCCAGTGAGCCTTCTGGGATGGCTTACACTGAACGCACACACACACACACACACACACACACACACACACACACACACACACACACACACACACACACACACACACACACACACACACACACACACACACACACACACACACACACACACACACACACACACACACACACACACACACACACACACACACACACACACACACACACACACACACACTACAAAGAAAGCAGGCAGCAGCAGCTTATGCCTCCATTTCTCTGATTGAAAACTCAATGTGTAGAATTGAGTAGTAGAGTACATAAGCACATGCAAACATGAGCAGCGCAACAAACAGCAGAACTGTGTGTGTCCCTAGTAAACCCTATATTATGAGGAAAAAATGTCTCTGCAATATCCAAAATCTTTGTCTTTGTGGTGACATTTTTGGTCCCCATATAAGGAAAAGAGCTTATAAATTATACTAAGTGATGTTTTTGGAAAATGTAAAAATGCAGGAAGTTGTTTGTGTGATGGGTAGATTTGGGGGGGATAGAATTTGAAAACCATTATGTCTATGCAATGTCCCCATAAAACACTCCAACCCAACATGTGTGTGTGTGTGTGTGTGTGTGTGTTTGAGCCAGTGTTACTTTAGTATCATTGATATACTATTATAGTGTTAATATATTCATTTTAATTTGAGTTTGTTTTTTAAATAATTGTGTCTCTTATTAAGTTTTAGTTTTGTTATTTTAGCACTTCATCTTAAACTAAATTAAAATGAGTAATATTGCCTTTGCAACAAGCTGAAATAAAATACTGTAATTCTATCTCTATTATGCTTTTTTACATTTTCATCTTTCTTTAGTGTGTAATGTTGCTGTTTGAACATGAAAAGCTCTGTAAAGTCCCAAAGCTCAAAGTCACTGCAAAAGCAGTTATTCTCCATATCAGTGTCACTGTTTCTGAACTCCTTTAAACGCCTCCATTGTAGTCTTGAGTTTTCTTCCGGGAATGAACATATTCACAATATTTTTCAATTAATCAATTTGTCCCAAAGGCATACGTAAAATAAAGGGGTGGTGGGGCCTGGTTGATTTAGATAGTAATGTGTTGTCACCATGTCCAAGCGACCATGTTTTTTCATAGATGTCATATTAGATGTCATACATACATAGATCCCAGCAAGCAATAGTCGTCATTTCACCGTCTTAGTTAAGACCCAATATAGTCCGGCTATGAGTAACCCACTTCTAGCCAAAATAACCTTGAATTTGGTTACATGTCATTTTTGCCAAAATAACTTGTCAACAGTGATTACAAGGTGATTCATTTCTTTGACATGTTCTAGATGACTAGTCTATCCTTGGGCTATGGTTAGACGTCTATTAAATTTTCACTGACAGCCCAAATTTGGCCTTGTTTTAGCCTAGACATCAGGGCTGTGTTTGGACGGCTATTAGACGTCTTTTAAACGCAAAATTGCTTGCTGGGATGTCTCATTAGCGGCTGTTTCTATGGGCCGTTATGCTGTACATAAGCCGTCTGTGACTTTGCATTTTCCATGGAACACAAAAGAATCGTTTTTGAAGAATACCTCAGCTATTCTTTTCCATATAATAAAAATCAATGGCGACTATAGGGTGTTAAAGCTCCAAAATGTCAAAAGAAACAGAGCCACCTTAACATTAGTCAATCCCAGACAGCAACAAAGTGTCGGCCCATATCCGGCCCACATCTGGTACACGTGAAATCCACACGTACCAGATGTGGGCCGGATCTGGGCCGACACTTTGCTGTCTGGGATATGACTTGTGCATTCTATTTCATGTTAAGTCATATGATGTGGTAAGAACAGAATTAAATCTGTATGACATTTCTCTTCACTGGAGTATAAAATAATTATTTTTTTTGGTCAATGGAAGTCAATGGTCACCAAAACTGGCTACACCAACATTCTTATTTCATCTCATTTTATGTTTCACAGACGAAAGAACGTCATATAGGTTTGGGTTGATGAAATGAGGAAAGAACTTCCCCGCCAAAAAATTCAAAATTTTACCAAAAGTCATTTGAATACTATTGTTTTTGTTGTTGTTTTTTTTAATGTATTTTGCAACCAAATGTCACTGACATCAATCTTATTGCAACACATCCAATGCCACCACATGTGAGTGTAACCCCTTCTGTTCAAACCGCCCGCTCCAAGCGGGACTCAAACTCGGGTCCACCGGCATGAGAGTCGGACGCTCTAACAAGGAGGCTAAAGGCTGCAACCTCTAGCATCAGTCGCTAGAATGTCTCGAGATCAGAGGAGTGAGGTTTACTTGCACAGCAACTACTAGCTGGCCTCAGTTAAACTAACCCCCCAAAACCTCACTCCCATCCGGGTCACGGCACCAATGTAACCCCTCCTGTTCAAACCGCCCACTCCAAGCGGGACTCAAACTCGTGTCCACCGGCATGAGAGTCGGACGCTCTAACAAGAAGGCTAAAGGCTGCAACCTCTAGCATCAGTCGCTAGAATGTCTCGAGATCAGAGCAGTGAGGTTTACTTGCACAGCAACTACTAGCTGGCCTCCGTTACATGAGCATTCTAAAAAATGGTGCTAAATAGCACTAAAAGTGGTTCATTGTCTTAAAGTTGTTCTAGGGGAACCAGCACCTGTGTCAAATGGTGCTATGTAGAACCATAGAACCACCCCATTCTCCTCCTTAGATTTTAGATCTGTTGCTCCACTATTATATGTTTGCTATGAATGGGAATTTACTACAATGGCAAAAACCTTATAGGGGGGCCTTGGGGGCAAAATGTTGAGAACCACGTTATCTTCAGGAAATACACTGTATTTTAATGTAGTTTTTTAACAGACTGTCCTCCAAAAAAAGGTTTTCAAGCACCTTATTACCACCTTTATTTACATTTTAAAGTCATGCACCCTCTAGCTGGCGTAAAAATAATGACGGCGTGTTACGTCTGTCGGCATGAAATAACTTATGACTGTCGTTACCAATCAAAATGCGTGTTCATTTAAATGCAATGTTTGGACTTTTAACCACCATTTGTCATATTTCTATTTAGCAAAAATCTTTTTTTATTAACAACTACACCGACCCCACCCTTAAACCTACCCAGTGATTTATAGTGCATATACACTTTATGAGCACATGCTTTCCCTGGGATTGAACCCACGATTGCATGATCACATGATGTTGTATTTTGCAATGCTCTATCAATTGAGCTACACAAAACCCGAAATATGACGCAAACAAAAGGAAACAAAGCATTCAAATGAAAGTGTCCTTTTGTCGATAGGGTCGCAACTTTAGTAAACGCTCCTATGGGTCGAATTTCATGAATTAAAATGAAATTGTCCTGTTGTCGATAGGGGCGCAACTTTAGTAAACGCGGGTCGTATTTCAGGGAAGTGACAAATGACCTATACAGGTGTATTGGTTGGAGGACATGTTGTTTTTTTAATCCTTTCCCCAACTAAACTAAGAGACTAAGAGAGAGTTATACCCCTTTTCCACCAAAGCAGTGCTGGTGCTAGTTCGGAGCCAGAGCCTAGTTTCAAATCGGTTCTTTGTCTTTCCACACCCAAAGCACAAGCACCGAACCAGGAAAAGTGGTTCTTAAGTAGCACCAAATCATTGCTGGTCTAGAAGTAAGAACCGCTTGTGTCAGGGGCTGGGGGCGGGGTTACCGTGACCAACAAGACCAACACAAACTTGTGACCGCCATTTTTTAAATAGCTGTTAATCGAGCTAATAGCTGCTAGATTGTAATCTCCGTCTATACAATTTACGGTGAGTTGCATGAATGCATTGGATTCACTGTGTTTTGATGCCGATGTAGGATCGTAAAGCCATGTGCATCAATAGTAATGCAACGTTCGCCATTGTTGATGGAAGGCTTGTTCGAGATGCATCGGCGCTGTGCAGACCGATCGCCGTATGACATCAAAGTACAGCGAGAGCATGCGACTCCTTATGCTTTTGACTTGCTCATGCGGTATTTTGATATCATATGCTGATTGGTCTGCGTTGGTCCTAACCCTGAACTAGCACCCGGTTCATTCTGGTGGAAAAGGGGTATTTGAGAACTTTTAAAAAACTATACAGGGGCCTAACAGGTTCTTTGTATGGCAGTGGTGCTATATTGCTTCGTAACCACCCCAAAGAACCGCTGAGGAACCACTGGACAACTATACTGGACATAACAGGTTCTTCATGGTAACAGTGCTATACAGCACCTCAACCACCCCAAAGAACCGCTGAGGAACCACTGGAGAACCATAATGGGCTTAACAGGTTCTTCATGGTAACAGTGGTATATAGCACCTCAACCACCCAAAGAACCGCTGAGGAACCACTGGACAACTATACTGGACTTAACTGGTTCTTCATGGTAACAGTGGTATATAGCACCTCAACCACCCAAAGAACCGCTGAGGAACCACTGGACAACTATACTGGACATAACAGGTTCTTCATAGTAACGGTGCTATACAGCACCTCAACCACCCCAAAGAACCGCTGAGGAACCACTGGAGAACCATAATGGGCTTAACAGGTTCTTCATGGTAACTGTGCTATACAGCACCTCAACCACCCAAAGAACCGCTGAGGAACCACTGGACAACTATACTGGACATAACAGGTTCTTCATGGTAACAGTGCTATATAGCACCTCAACCACCCCAAAGAACCGCTGAGGAACCACTGGACAACTATACTGGACTTAACTGGTTCTTCATGGTAAAGGTGCTATACAGCACCTCAACCACCCCAAAGAACCGCTGAGGAACCACTGGACAACTATACTGGACTTAACTGGTTCTTCATGGTAACGGTGCTATATAGCACCTCAACCACCCGAAAGAACCGCTGAGGAACCACTGGACAACTATACTGGACTTAATAATGTTTTATAAACATAGTTCGGGAGGAGCACGTCAGATAATTGACACAGGTGGAGAGCACTCAGCTAATCAACAGTAAGAGGTATATATATACACGCAGCAGTCTTACCTCCATTCATTGACAGTTTCTAGCTTCCCTCCACCACCCCTTCTCCACACTTTTATTTTATCAACCACTTTCATATACGGGGGTACTCTGGGTTCGGGCCAAATTCCGAGCTCGAAGCCCTCCCCCGGACAGCACGCCAAATACGCAGTTAAACTTCTCTCCATAAATTATATGTAAGTGTGAACTCGTGAAACTGGTTCTTCATGGTAACGGTGCTATATAGCACCTCAACCACCCGAAAGAAACGCTGAGGAACGACTGGACAACTATACTGGACTTAACTGGTTCTTCATGGTAACGGTGCTATATAGCACCTCAACCAACCCAAAGAACCGCTGAGGAACCACTGGACAACTATACTGGACTTAACAGGTTCTTCATGGTAACTGTGCTATATAGCACCTCAACCACCCCAAAGAACCGCTGAGGAACCACTGGACAACTATACTGGACTTAACTGGTTCTTCATGGTAACGGTGCTATATAGCACCTCAACCAACCCAAAGAACCGCTGAGGAACCACTGGACAACTATACTGGACTTAACAGGTTCTTCATGGTAACGGTGCTATATAGCACCGCAACCACCCCAAAGAACCGCTGAGGAACCACTGGACAACTATACTGGACTTAACTGGTTCTTCATGGTAACGGTGCTATATAGAACCTCAACCAACCCAAAGAACCGCTGAGGAACCACTGGAGAACCATAATGGGCTTAACAGGTTCTTCATGGTAACGGTGCTATACAGCACCTCAACCACCCAAAGAACCGCTGAGGAACCACTGGACAACTATACTGGACTTAACTGGTTCTTCATGGTAACGGTGCTATATAGCACCTCAACCACCCCAAAGAACCGCTGAGGAACCACTGGACAACTATACTGGACTTAACAGATTCTTCATGGTAACGGTGCTATACAGCACCTCAACCACTCCAAAGAACCGCTGAGGAACCACTGGAGAACCATACTGGGCTTAACAGGTTCTTCATGGTAACGGTGCTATATAGCACCTCAACCACCCGAAAGAACCGCTGAGGAACCACTGGAGAACCATAATGGGCTTAACAGGTTCTTCATGGTAACGGTGCTATACAGCACCTCAACCACCCAAAGAACCGCTGAGGAACCACTGGACAACTATACTGGACTTAACTGGTTCTTCATGGTAACGGTGCTATATAGCACCTCAACCACCCCAAAGAACCGCTGAGGAACCACTGGACAACTATACTGGACTTAACAGATTCTTCATGGTAACGGTGCTATACAGCACCTCAACCACCCGAAAGAACCGCTGAGGAACCACTGGACAACTATACTGGACTTAACAGGTTCTTCATGGTAACGGTGCTATATAGCACCTCACCCACCCCAAAGAACCGCTGAGGAACCACTGGAGAACCATACTGGGCTTAACTGGTTCTTCATGGTAACGGTGCTATATAGCACCTCAACCACCCCAAAGAACCGCTGAGGAACCACTGGAGAACCATACTGGGCTTAACTGGTTCTTCATGGTAATGGTGCTATACTGCACCTCAACCACCCCAAAGAACCGTTGAAGAACCAATTATATTTATGTGTGTACAGCAGAAACAAAGAATTTGGTAACACTTTAGTATGGGGAACACATATTCACTATTAACTACGACTTGCCTCAATAAACTCCTAATTTACTGCATATTAATAGTTAGTAAGGTAGTTTTGGTAGCGTTTAAGTTTAGGTATTGGGTAGGATTAAGGGATGTTAGGTCATGCAGAATTAAGCATTAATATGTGCTTTATAAGTACTAATAAACAGCCAATATCCTAGTAATATATATGCTAATAACTTGTTAATAGCGAGAATTGAACCATAAAATAAAATGTGAACAAGAATTGAATTGAGTAACTACTTAAATCATCCTATTACTTCAGGACTTGGACTATAGTGCATGAATGATGACCACTTTTTGTCATAATGCAGCTTTACTGGCCCTAATTAGAAAATGAGTGAAAAACAAAATCGCCTTTTGTGTTCCAAGGAAAGAAAAGAAATATGCAGGTTTGAGGGTGCTGATGGCATATTGGGTGAACTATTCCTTTAAGGTCTTTGTTCGTTTATCACCTCAGTGACTTAAACCGCTGAGAAAATCCACATGATTAAATCCCGGTCAAGCCCCCAAACAGGGTTCATTCAACCCTGGAAGAAACGAGTGTAAGCAAACACTCAGAACAGAGTTACACAGCAGAGTGGAAACCTAATATCCAACCGCAAGGCACAGAAAGCAAAGAAAGAAGATCATAAAGATGACAACAGAGAGTTTTCCTGGTATATAAAATGTCCCTTTTTATAGTAATACAGAACTCGTGCTGTGCACTGTCACGTTTGAAGCTCCTGCAGGAGTGTGCCATCACACCAGCCCATGACCAAACACAGACACATCGCTGATATACAGACATGTATATTTGACAGGAAAATGCCTTCTCATGCCCCCCTGTTTGCAGGTGATGATTTCATGACAAACACTTCAGAAGCCAGAAGGAGTCAAACGAGCATGCACATGAACACTATTGTAAAGAGAGGGTTAAATAACAGTTTATTTAAATACACACCACACGTGTGAGTCGTGACTGGGAGGCGTTCAGCCCCCGTCCCCTCCACACAGTGCTGAAGCGTGAAACTCGTCCCCGTCTCCTTACCTTTGTGCATGCCCGTGTACTTGTCCTTGATCACAGTCAGCTCGTAGATCTTGCCGAACTGCTCAAAAATGGGCTTCAGGTCCTTCTCCTCCAGATTGCGTGGGATCTGCCCGATGAAGAGTTTGATGGCGTCGGGCTCCTTCATTGGGTCGATGATGTGGAGAAAGTCAGAGGCACTGCCTGGGTCAGGACGCGAGATGAATGTGCAGAGAGTGAGTGAGAGAGAACGAGAGAGAGAGAGAGAGAGAGAGAGAGAGAGAGAGAGAGAGATAGAGAGAGAGAGAGAGAGAGAGAGAGAGAGAGAGAGAGAGAGAGAAGGATGGAGGTGTGGATGGTGCCTGTGGAGGCGGGGTGTGATCAAAACACAATGAATGAGTGAATGAATCCTCACTTTAAGCATCACTTTAGCTTCATTATAGAGTAATACTTTAGAATTAGGCATCATATGTAAATTCATTCAGTATCATGAGCTTACAAAAACAATACTTTTTATCATATGCAAAAATTAACATTAACCAAGAATAATACATGCTGTAGGGTTTATTGTCAGTTCATGTTTACCATTGTAACTAATTGTTAACATATAAGCCTTGAGTTAGTAAATTATTTTTAAAAAGTATGTGAAAAATACTGTTTTTACCCCACAAATCTGACATTAAAACGAGCTAATCGATGTGAGCTAATGTAGAAAGGTTGATTCAGTCATTTTAACTGATATATTTGATTAAATAAAGCCAATTTTAGGTTACCAGGCAGCGCATTTTAATTCGTTGTTGTTTATTAGCCTAACTGCGTTATGTAGGCTATAGCTAAAATAGAGGCACTGAAATTTAAACGAACAAGTATTTCATAAATAAATGAACAAAAAAGCACAGATTATGCGTTCGAATAGCTCTAAATGCTCAACAATAATTAACGAGAGCTCTTAGTACAGTAATTATACAGCCACTAAAACAATTATGGAATCTTAACGTATTCAATAAATCATTCGCCACAGATAGACTACAACAGCACTGAACAGATAGAGTGCACGAGCGCATCCTTTGTTTAGGCAGCGGAGGCTCTGAAGCTCTTTGTCCGTCACCGTTAACCGGGTCCTCGTTTACACAAGAGGAAAACACACACACACACTGATAAATACTGAAAACAGCTCACCTAGAGGGATGGTTTTATTATCAAAACCTCTGTAAATCCCCGCGCGTGTCGTTCTGCGTCTTGAGATGTCCGCGCGTGACTGTTGCTCACGCTCGCTGTCACTCACTCACACACACACTATTTCATTCAATCTTTTAATATCACAGTGTAGGTCAGTATCTCTGATATATGTCGCGTTGTAGGCCTAAACTATAACATAATCCACTTGAGAGCTTCTTCCCAAACACAAATGTCATTCCCTGTATCTCACCAGCGCGGGTTACTGTGTGTTTGTTCTTGTTTCCACATCTCTAATTAAGACGTGACGTCATGCCGGTGTCTCCCTCTCACGAGCTGTTGACAAGCTCGTGAGTAGCAGTCAGGGACCGTCTGCAATTTACACCTCCGTTAGCAAAAATAAACAATCCAGAGTACCACATTTCAATCGGTATAATTTGAAAATATATTGTTTACGTATCACACACAGTTTCTGCCAATCTCATGTTAAAGGGTTAGTTCAACCAAAAATGAAAATAATGTCATTTTTTACTCACAATCATGCCATTCCACACCCGTAAGACCTCCAGTCTTCTACCTGCGGAGCACAAATTAAGACATTTCTGTTGAAATCCGATGGTTCAGTGAGATCTGCATAGCCAGTAATGACATTTCCTCTCTCAAGATCCATTAATGTACTAAAAACATATTTAAATCAGTTCATGTGAGTACAGTGGTTTAGTATTAATATTATAAAGCGACGAGAATATTTTTGGTGTGCCAAAAAACCCAAATAACGACTTATATAGTGATGGCCGATTTCAAAACACTGCTTCATGAAGCTTGGGAGCGTATCGAATCAGTGTATCGAAGTAAAATCACGTGATTTCAGCAGTTTGGCGGTTTGACACGCGATCCAAAGCTTCATGAAGCAGTGTTTTGAAATCGGCCATCACTATATAAGTCGTTATTTCGTTTTTTTTGGCGCGCCAAAAATATTCTTGTCGCTTTATAATATTAATATTGAACCACTGTACTCACATGAACTGATTTAAATATGTTTTTAGTACATTAATGGATCTTGAGAGAGGAAATGTCATTGCTGGCTATGCAGGCCTCACTGAGCCTTCGGATTTCAACACAAATATCTTCATTTGTGTTCCGAAGATGAACCGAGGTCTTACGGGTGTGGGACGGCATAAGGGATAAATTACATTTAAAATTTTGGGTGAACTAACACTTAAATCTTGAGTATATAGAGCAGTATTGCATCCTTCATATCTCTGAAGAGTCTTTAGTTTTATCATAAGACATATACGCTGAAAACAGCAGAGCTCGTGGAGGCGTGCAGTGGGCGGATCTAAAGAGACACAAGCACACACACACACACACACACACACACGAAATACATCATATCCCTGGATAACTTTCGATTCACTCTACGTTCGTGTTGTTGACATTATATGCACTTACGCGTCGATTGCCAACAAAACACAGACATTTGATGCAGTTTCACTCACCGCCTACGGTTTCGACTCATGACCGGGAACAAACAAACACAACCTGCTTCCGTAACCCGAACGAAGCTCATTGATGGGTGTGCTCTTGCTCTCATTCTGGTTGATGTGTGTCTGTGTGTGTGTGCCCATACAAGGAATACCGCTCTTTATGACGTCATACAGGGCCATACTCGGAAAAAACTTATTCGAATCCCGAAGAAGTGTATTTGGCACAAAAATACTCCATCAAAAAACTAATTTTTTAAAAATTTTGGGCATGTTTAGCATGAGAATCAACTCTTTAACAGTGTAAATAAGTCAGAATGCATGAAATAGCATCAGACCCCCCTCCCCTCTTAAAGGGATAGTTCACCCAAAAATGTAAATTCTGTCATCCTTTACTCACCCTCAAGTTGTTCCAAACCTGTATGAGTTTCTTTGTTCTGCTGAACACAAAAGAAGATATTCGGAAGCATGTTTGTAACCAAGCAGAGAGAGCAACCATTGACTACCATAGTAGGTACAAAAAAATACTATGGTAGTCAATGGTTGCTCTCTCTGCTTTGTTACAAACATTCTTTAAAATATCTTCTTTTGTGTTCAGCAGAACAAAGAAACTTATACAGGTTTGGAACAACTTGAGGGTGAGTAAAGGATGACAGAATTTTCATTTTTGGGTGAACTATCCCTTTAAGATAAAGACACACATAAACAGCCTTTCTTTCACAATTAAATGACAAAACTACAGTGGTGGTGGCGGTGGTGCAGGGATGACATAATTTTATAGGCCAAAACCTGGAAACGAGTTCACATTTTAGCACATTTCACAAACATTGCGTGGAAATTATGTAATATAGGCCTATACAATACTTATAGTAAGCTAAAACATTAAAAGAATGCATACTTTACAGAAGTTTCATCCCTAATGTGACGTATATCTGAGTGAAACTGCTTCTTGAACAACAAAAAATGCAGGACAGGACTTGATTTTTGTCCATCGGAATTGATTGGGTGGTTGTGGTTTGCTATTGGTTGATCTGATGTGAGTGACAGATTGCCCCGCCCTCGAGCCAGTAAACACATCATCAGAGAAGAGATGTTGCTGCAAGAGGGAGGGGAAGTTATTTTGATTAAAGATTTCGAGGACACATAGATTTAAAATAATGATGTGCATGGATAAATCATTAAAATCTGCAATATTTCTTAATAAATAAATAAGAATTATCAATTTTGATTTCATGGTGACTTGAATAGGCTACTGAAGGGGAAAACTGAAGCCCAAAAAATCTTGCACTCTGGTTTTGATGTAAACATTAGCTTCTGTTTTTGACGAGATCATGCTGTTGGTTGACAGTCCCTGAACCTCCTATTGTTCTAGCCTTGAGCTCTGACCGTGGTGCTGAAGGCTTTACACGCGCGCGCTTTACAACTGCTGTCATTCCTACATCACGCGCCATTAACTAATGTATACATTATATTGAAACGTACTGTTAGACGAGGATTTATAAAACAGTCCGGGCTATCTAAATGGATGTGCAGTGTTTGTATCCCTTGTAAAAAAAAAAAAAAAAACTAAAAAAAAACATCCATTTTATGTTGACGTTTGACGGTCAGGTCGTTATTGTCAAATCAGTTTTTTGGGGTTATTTTGCCCAGCTGAGCAATAGAGAGCAAAAATATGGTTCTAGAAATAAAAATGCAATAATACACTCTAAAAAATGCTGGGTTAAAAACAACCCAAGTGGGGTTGAAAATGGACAAACCCAGAAATTGGGTTGTTTTAAAGGGATAGTTCACCCAAAAATGAAAATGCTGTCATCTACTCACCCTCAAGTTGTTCCAAACCTGTATGAGTTTGTTTGTTCTGCTGAACACAAAAGAAGCTATTTTGAAGAATGTTTGTAATCAAGCAGATAGATAGAGCAACCATTGACTACCATAGGGAACAAAATACTATGGTAGTCAATGGTTGCTCTATCTGCTTGGTTACAAACATTCTTCAAAATATCTTCTTTTGTGTTCAGCAGAACAAAGAAACTCATACAGGTTTGGAACAACTTAAGGGTGAGTAAATGATGACATAATTTAAATATTTGGGTGAACTATCCCTTTAAGCAAACATTTAACCCAACCGCTGGGTTAAAACGACCCATTCACTGGGTTAAAACAACCCAATTGCTGGGTTAGTCCATTTTCAACTCAACTCGGGTTGTTTTTAACCCAGCATTTTTTAGAGTGTAATAATAATAAAAACACAAAGAAAAGAAATATAAAAACAGCAAATAAATATTTCGAGACAGACCTAAAAATACTAGAGTATTTACTATAGTAAACTGTTGTATACTGTATATATTATAGTATGTACAACACTTTGCTACAGCATACTGTAATGTTAACTGTAATGAACTGATAAACTGTAATAAATACTGTAGTATACTTTAGTTTTTACTACAGTAAACTGTAGTGTATTGTAATATAATATACCCTATAGTTGTAGAAAACTTAGTGCAGGTAAATTGATTTGTAAATTAATAGGTAAAGTAATTTGTTTATATTACTATAGTTGTTATATTACCACAAGAACTATAGAATTACCACAACAAATTAATTCAAGTACTTTATGGTTCAAAAACACTATAGTATTTCATATAAATTACTGTAGCATTTTTTCATGTGGAAGTCGACTTATTTTTTAACATCGAAATGGATTGGTCTGCGGTAATTGTTTACTGCATTGCAAATGACAATAAAATTAGCAAGATTTCTTCAGCAAGAATTTATATATTAAATATGTATATTAAAAAAATTGATGGCCACGTTTATTTTTTTAATCAAATATTATAAATCCCCAAAACAATTGCTGTTCAAATGAACATTATAAAATGTTAAATTCTTTGTGAATGTTAATTGATGTTCTTACAATGGAGTGGTATTGTAATTATTTTCAAGTAGGCCTATATAAATATTATATTGAGTAACAATTTGGCCTGTCGATCAAATAATATTTAATCAAATGAATTAAATGCTGCATAATGTAATTCATTGCATATCAATATTTGTAGAGAAAAAAAACATTTTATTATTGTTACTCAAGTATATATATTTTTTGCTATACTTGGACTCTGAGCCCTGTGACCCAAATGTGCCTGGTGGGATGAGATAGGTTTCAGAGTGATTTACTGTGAAAAGGTCACCATCTGCCTCTAGTGCCCCGAGATCCAGATCCAGATCCCCAACCCCTCCTCTTCCCTTCTGAGGTCACACATGCTGTATGGGCACAAAGCCTACATTATCCCAGACAAGACTGTGATTTAGATGGTCTTGAGAAAGATCTACCTTGATAATACTTGATAATTACTACTGAGTTGTTGTTGCTCACACATACGAGCAGAGAGCGGTATCACTACACTGCACCCTGCTGGTGAGACTGAATCAATGCTGTCGAGTATAAAGGCTCTTTATTGGCATCTACACCGATCAGGCATAACATTGTGAAGTGAATAACACTGATTATCTCTTCATCACGGCACCTGTTAGTGAGTGGGATATATTAGGCAGCAAGTGAACATTTTGTCCTCAAAGTTGATGTGTTAGAATCAAGAAAAATGGGCAAGCGTAAGGATTTGAGCGAGTTTGACAAGGGCCAAATTGTGATGGCTAGACGACTGGGTCAGAGCATCTGCAGCTCTCAGAGGTGGACAAAGTACACAACTCCATTACTTGAGTGAAAGTAAAAGTACTACTAGTCAAATATTACTCTGTTACAAGTGAAAGTTGTTAAAAACTATTTTGACTTAAGTAAAAGTACAGAAGTACTTGCTTTTAAAAGTGCTTAAGTATCAAAAGTAAATTTCCTTTTTATGTCAATGCATTATTTTATTATTATTGCATTGTTTTATAAATGTACGATATGCCATGGTGGTTTAAGCCAGTCAGTGATGCTCCATCTGACATGCTAGCATACGACCACCTTGAACTAATTTAAATACTTAAAAGTTTGACAGCTTTTTACAAAGCTGCTGTCACTTTAAGGCAGAATGCACAAATCCTACACACTGATACACATCCGATATTCCCCCAACTGTTTACGTTCACTTAAGACATAATCAACTTTGTTTACGTGAATACTTCCCAAAATGAAAATTTTGACATTTTGTGTGTATTGGTCTGTTTAAGTGTGAAAAAAACACAAAAGAAAGCTCTATTCAGTACTCGTGCTCTGGCATCTGAGAGGCACAAAAAAACTGACTGAACTGAGCTCTTTCATCATCCATATGTCTATGCTTCTCTTTCTCCCAGACATTTACATTTAGCAAAAAAGATCATCCACTGACTTGCAAAGCTGCTACAGAAACGACTTTTGACTTCGAGGACCTTGATAGAAATGTAGTGGAGTAAAAAGTACGATATTTGTCTTTCAAATGTAGTGAAGTTAAAGTAAAAGTTTCCCTAAAAAATAATACTTCAGTAAAGTACAGATACTCAAAAAGTGTACTTAAGTACAGTACTCAAGTAAATGTACTTCGTTACTGTCCACCTCTGGCAGCTCTTGTGGGATGTTCCCGGTCTGCAATGGTCAGAATCTATCAAAAGTGGTCCAAGGAAAAAACAGTGGTGAACCAGCGACAGGGTCATGGGCGGCCAAGGCTGGAACGTGTGGTCCGATCAAACAGACGAGATACAGTAACTCAAATTGCTCAAGAAATTAAAGGTAGGGTAGGTAAGAATGATCTAAAACACTTTTGTCCAAATTTATTTAAACTTTCTTTATATGTCAATACATAATTAAAATGTAAGTACTCTGAAAAAGAGAGTATAAAAATCGAGTGACTCTAGACTTTTTAATCTGCAATAAACACCGCTCATTATTTTCGTCCGGGACGAAACAAGTGATTGGCTTGGGCGCCTGTCACTCTCTCGTTACCATGGCTACCACCGCTTTTGCTCCAGGATCTGCCCACATGCGCACCAGTGTTGCCAAGTCGGGCTACTTCCACACTGTTGCCGCGGCTGTTTTTCATGTCCGCGGGTTGAAGCGACCCCAATTATGTGATATTTTGCCCCGGGATTTGTGAATTTTAGCAGGCAGCCCTACCAAAAAGACACATATTTTGCCCCCCAAATGCGATTTTTACTGGAGAAACACGATTGGGCTTGTTTTGGGCTAGTTTTGAGTAGCAATTGGGCGGATGTTGTTGTGAAAACCTGGCAACCCTGCCGCACCCGTTTGATTTGAGGAGTTCACGAGGCTGTATTTCTGCTGGACAGGTAATCTTTCATTTTGATTATACATTTTTTTGGTTTATGTTTTCATGAAGCATGTATCACTAGCACACGTAGCTGCCTAATATAGCTAACATAACATTACTTAGCATAAAGTTACAATGTTATACACTTAGCGAGCCATTAGTAGAGATGATAAATACTCAATATGCTTAGCTCAAGTTGATCGCTGTCGTGTTGAATTTCGCAAAATGTAACTTTAGATAACAAAATGCATGTGTAAAAGCTAGTACACCGCATCCAGGAACTTTTTTCAGAACTAAGTTAGCTTTAGCTACTACCCTCTGTCTAAACTCTTCTACCATGTTCACCGGGAACTTTACCTGCACGTTTATTTCGGCCCTTGGTTTGTTTTTATATTCTCTACCAATGTTTACTGATGTTTTTATCTTGTATCTGTGTGTGTCGTAGACACTGTGTTGTGTGTGTATTTTAAACTTTACCAGTATCGTTATTCTAGCTTGATAGTGAGTACTAAAAGACATTTTATTTGTTTATATTCATAATGATAAAGTTAGATTTTTTATTACATGTGATTCTGACATGATGTCACTACATGCACTTCTTCTCCGCTCGCCTCAGGTAAATAATGCGTCTTTCAGCTGAGCTGATCGCGGTCGGCGTGGCGCGTTCATGTGTTTTGGGGGCGTGGCTTTGGAAAGAGCCCAGAAGGGAGAAGGTGGAGTGAATGGAAATAATGAGCTGTCTTTAAAACAGTCGTGAGAGGTCTACAGACACTCAATTTACATTTTAATTATGTATTGATTTATAAAGAAAGTTTAAACAAATTTGGAAAAAAAGTTTTTTAACCAAATCTTACCTACCCTACCTTTAATGCTGGTTCTGATAGAAAGGTGTCAGAATACAGCGTATGGGGCTGCATAGCCGCAGACCAGTCAGGGTTCCCATGCTGACCCCAGTCCACCGCCGAAAGCCCCAACAGTGCATGTGAGCATCAGAACTGGACCACAGAGCAATGAAAGAAGGTGGCCTGGTCTGATGAATCATGTTTTCTTTTACATCACGTGGATGGCCGGGTGCGTGTGCGCCGCTTACCTGGGGAACACATGGCACCAGATGCACTATGGGAAGAAGGCAAGCCGGCGGAGGCAGTGATGCTTTGGGCAATGTTCTGCTGGGAAACCTTGGGTCCTGCCATCCATGTGGATGTTACTTTGATATGTAGCCTACCACCTACATAAGTATTGTTGCAGACATGTACACCCTTTCATGGAAACTGTATTCCCTGGTGGCTGAGACTCTTTCAGCAGATAATGCGCCCTGCCACAAAACAAAAATGGTTCAGGAATGGTTTTAGGAGCAAAACAATGAGTTTGAGGTGTTGACTTGGCCTCCAAATTCCCCAGATCTCAATCCAATCGAGCATCTGTGGGATGTGCTGAACAAACAAGTCCGATCCATGGAGGCCCCATCTCACAACTTACAGGACTTAAAGGATCTGCGGCTAACATCTTGGTGCCAGATACCACAGCACACCTTCAGGGCTCTAGAGGAGTCCATGCCTCGACGGGTCAGGGCTGTTTTGGCAGCAAAAGGGGGTCCAACACAATATTAGGAAGGTCAAAATGTTATGCTTGATCGGTGTATGTTTCCATGAAGTACCTTTAACATGTTTCCATCGCACAAAAGGTTCCTTATATATTTGTTATTCCATTATTTTTTTTAAATGTTCCTCACACTACACTCTAAATAAAGGTTCCAAAGGGGGCTTTTCACAGTCATTCCATTGAAGAACCAATTTTTGGTTCCGAAAGAACCTTTCCGTGAACAGATGACGTGAATATAGAAATACACTTGAAAAGATTTTGTCTAATGGGCTCTATAAGTAATAATAACTTTCAATAACATTGATTACATTATATATATATTAGTATTAGTATTAGGTACTTTACAGTTTTATTCATATTTTTTTCCACATACAAGTGAGCACAAAATGTATTTCCCTCAGGAGTAGCTTCACTTTTTGTGCAACCTTAATGTAATTAACATTTTTAAATTTGCATGTATTTATATTAAGATAATTAAATGAGAGCAGTAAAACAGTTGTACGGTTTTAGGTTTGTTTATTATGAATAATAATTGTGGTAAAATCTGCACACACTGTTCCATATCAAAGCAACATAAATGTATAACAATGACAAGTTGATCTTGAATTTCCAAAGACAGTAAGTGATCCTTTTAAGAAAAAAATAAAATAAATTATATGTATTTTATAGATAAATAGCTTCCTGTTTCATATATAAAAGCATCTTCTTATTCATCTAAAGTCTCTGCTACCAGTCTAAATGTATGTGATAATATACATACAAAATATGTACATAAACTCTCAGAAAGACAGACAGACAGACACACACACACACACGCGTACGCATGCACACACACGTTGGGTTTCCATGTATTATGGGGACATTCCATAGACATAGTGATTTTTATACTGTACAAACTGTATATTCTCTCCACTAACACTACCCCTACCCCTAAACCTACCCGGCCATCACACAAAACTTTCCATTTTACATTTGAAAAAAACATCACTTAGTATGATTTATAAGATGTTTTCATCATGGGGACCAAAGAATGTCACACACAGACACATACACACACACGCACGCACGCACGCACGCACGCACGCACGCACGCACGCACGCACGCACGCACGCACGCACGCACGCACACACACACACACACACACACACACACACACACACACACACACACACACACACACACACACACACTCTGAGAACTGAGTCAAGAGGTTATGGTAGACTAGTAGTTATAGCTGTGGGCTGGTAACAGAAAGTTCACGTTTGATCTGTGACACTAGAAACCCTTGAGTATTTTAACCGGAGGGCAATGGTCTTGCATTGTACATCGCTTTGGCTAAATGACTATACTATTTGCATATTTAATACTAATGCATTATGAATAATCCGCACAAACAATGCTGTCCTAAATGAATTCCGCCTGTGCACATATCCTTAGCAATCATTTATCAGAGGCCTGCAAAATTAAATGCACAACAAAAATGCTTTGTGCTTTCTGCTAATGATATTAAAACTGGCAGTGCTTCTAAAACGTTGATTCTGTGATGGCCATATTCGGTTAATTTATATTGTGGGCAACCAATAAAAACAGCCAGACATAAACACACAAACAAAAACATGTCACACAAAATAAATCACTAAAACATGGAACTGATATACATTCAGACAAAAGCGACCTAAAGAATGAGGATTAAATCAAATACTGCTCATCTTCTATTTATATCTCAGAAATGATGTGTGTGGACTAGATTCGATTTCTGTTCACACTGCACTCAATTCTGTACTGCTATCTTACAATTTAAGGGACTGAGACAAAACTATGTCTGTGTAAAAATCTATTACTGTTTTATGTCATTTTTTAGGCAATGATCTATGGGATTAAATTCCCGCCAAATGTACTGCGGTCACGGATCAAAAAACAATAAGTGTGATTTCAAAAATTAAAAACACGTGTAAAAATATATTGCACAAAATGAAAAAAAAATAATGCCAATATTATTATTATTATAAATGTGAATTTTTTTTTAAAGCACATTAAAAAAAAAAAGAGCATTGATCAAAGCTTCAAACACATAATCACAACTGCGCAGTTCAGTTACAAAGTTTAACTTCTTGAACTGAATATAAGATTTTTTTTCTTAAATGTCCACATAAACAAAAAATAGTTAATTGCTATAGCAACAGTAGACCAACGTTAATATACCCCCTCGTTCGCACAGGGGGGATTTAAAGTTCGAAATCATGTTTTTTTATTATCTGTGACCGCAGTACATTTGGCAGGAATTGAATCCCATAATAGTCATGTGATCATGTGCATTTACATGAAAACAAACGAATGCATTCTTTCTCTCCTTTTCACCTTCATATGCAACTTAATGAGAAGTGAAGGACGCACGTTATGCGTGTAACTGTGTGTTTTGTCATAGTTTGGTCACACAACTCCTCAGAAACGGGCTAAATGAGATGGAATACTAATTCTAATCATGTTGATTCTGATTCCAGATATGCTGATTGACTTGCAATTAAAAGAAACAGCTATGAAACACTTCATGTGTGACAAAAGCAAAAGGGCAACTTCTAGAATTGCTCTCACTTAACAATATCTTCATATATATGTCCATACTGTGGACTTGCGACATCAGTGCATTTGTTTAAAGATCATTTAAGGAATGGTTAAGTATTTGACAGTATAGTGTACTAAACAGTCCTAGCACTGCAGCTGACTCTTCATCAATAGGGAAAGAGCTCCTGTCAATCATTTGAGCCCATATGCGGAAACATTTGATAACTTTCACTGATTTCAGCTCAGTTCCAGGTGGATTTCCATTTGAACGCGACTGGCCTCTGATTGGCTGTCTCCGGAGATGCGATCGCTGATTGGCTGAGTTTTGGCTCTGGTTGGGGCTATTGTCTTTTGGCCCGCTGGGCACTTTGGGTACAGGACGCACAGCAGGCGGTCTTGTAATAGGAGTAGACGCAGAGTCGAGCCTGGACCACCATTACACAGTTATGTCGTCTGTCTTTACAGTTCTCATCTACAAAGACAGATAAGAAGAGAGAGAGGGGTTATAGTCTAAATCAGGGCTTTTCAATCTTTTAGATGCCATGGACCGCTAAACATGATCCTAACCCCCATCCTAATTAAAGGCAGCTATAGTATATTTTCATGCATAAAGATATGTTTCAAATATTTTGTTTCTATTGCATTACATCGTTGTGTCCGTTCTACTCACTGTACTGTACTGTTGTATGTAAGTTAGATGTATTTAATTCATTTATTTATATCGAATTATTTTAATCAAAAGTATGCATTTATTTAGTTCATCTTTATTTTCTTTTTTTACACTACATTTTTATTAAAATCAAGTTTTATTTATTTATGTAGTGTTTTGAAAATTTATTATTTTAATCAAATGTATTCATTTATTATTTATTTTTAAAACCAAATTGTATTTATTTATTTTAATTAAAGTGTGTTTATTTATTTATTTCTAAACAAATTTGTATTTATTTATTTTAATACATGTATTTTATCTAATGTATTATTTATTTATTTGTTTTTATTTTAATCAAATGTATTTATATATTTAGCTATTTCTTTTAATTTTTACACTACATTTTCATTTAAATCAAGTTTTATTAAATGTATTATTTTAATCAAATCTTATTCATTTTAATTGTTTTTATTTATTTATTTTAATCAAATGTTTTTATTTATGTAGTCATTTATTTTTTATTTAAATCAAATGTTATTTATTTATTTTAATTATTATTTTCTTTGAATCATATGTATGAATGTATTATATATTTTTAAAATCAAATTGTATTTATTTATTTTAATCAAATGTTTTTATTTATGTAGTTATTTATTTTTTATTAAATGTATTATTTTAATCAAATGTTATTCATTTTAATTGTTTTTATTTATTTATCTTGCTCAAATGTTTTTATTTATGTTTTATTTAAATCAAATGTTATTTATTTATATTAATTATTATTTTATTTTAATCATATGTATGAATGTATTATATATTTTTAAAATCAAATTGTATTTATTTATTTTAATCAAATGTTTTTATTTATGTAGTTATTTATTTTAATCCATTTATTTTTATCTAATGGATTGATTTAATATGAATTAATTAATTAATTTAAATTACATTTTATTAACAATTTTAATGTTATTTTAATAACATTTATTTATTTAGTTTAATCTTATTATTATTATTTTTAATTTAAATGTTACATAACTTTTCCACAGACCCCCTATCATTCCCCTGTGGCCTCTGGGGGGTCCTGGACCCCAGTTTGAAAATCCTGCAAAAACACACTCACACACACACACACCTTCAAAGGGACTGCAGGGTATGGTGTTACAGGACTGCTCATGCGCAGGTTTAGCGTCGAGATCGCAGACTGCGCTGTACTGTTTGTCTGCTGTGAGACACCGGACCTCCCGCGTCTGCACCCCTTCACCGCAGGAGCGAGAGCACTATACCGGAAGAGAGGGGAACTGAATAACAGCGGAAGAAGGGAAGATCCTGAAGGACAGATTGATTGACAGATGATGTCATCCTCACCGTGCTCCATTCGGTGGTGAACCACTGCGGTTTGCAGGGCTGCAGTTCGCACGGCTGCACTGGGGACGGTTTGTCCAGGTGGGAGCACTCACTGGAGCCGCTCACTGTGAAGTCACTTCCTGTCTTCCTCACGCAGATCACGTCCCTGCGCTGGGTGCCGTTCCCACACGCTACGTTACACTGTGGAGAGTGGACAGAGTCAACACAGCCAGTAGTTCACTGTTCTGTTCAGTTCTGTTCATCTTTATTCTATGCAGCTTTATTCTGCTCTATTCAATGTGATTCTATTTTATATTGTTCTATTCTACATTGTTCTGTTCTTTTCATCTTTATTCTATGCAACTTTATTCTATTCTACATGGTTCTATTATAGTATATTTTTTGTTCTATTTTATTTTATGACATTTCTTTGATGTCATTCTTTAGAATGTTCTAATTTGATTATTTTAATTGACCTGTATTTTGTTCTACGTTGTTGCACATTTACCTTTGTTCTTTTTCATCTTTATTCTATGCAATTTTATTTTTGTTCTATTCAATGATATTCTATTCTATTCCATTTGATTTTGTTCTATTTAATTGTATTCAGTTACTTTGATGCTATTCTATTCTACATTATTCTATTCTTTTTTAGAATTATTTGAACTTTTCTTATTGGCTAGTTCTGTTTAGTACTATTCTGTTATTCCATTCTGCATTGTTTTACATTTAACTTTGTTCTATTTCTATTCATCTTTATTCTATGCAACTCTAATCAACGATATTCTATTCTGTGTTATTCTGTTATATCTAATTTAGTTATATTTCCTTTTATTAGGTTTTCTTTAATGTTCTTATGTTCTACATAATTCTATTCAATTTTTTTACAATGATCTAATTGAATTATTTGAACTATTTGAAATAGAAGAATAGCAAATTCTATTCTATTCATCTTTATTCTATGCAACTTTATTCTGCTCTAATCAACAATATTATATTCTGAATTCTATTGTTTTAACAATTTGTTATTCTATTTTACATTATTTAATTTTGTTTAATATAATTGTATTCAATTCTGTACCGTTAAATTCAGTTTTAAATGTTGAATTATTTTAACTTTATTCTAATTCACATCTAATTGTTCTGTTCTGTACTATTCTGTTATTCCATTCTACATCTTTTTTCTATGCAACTTTATTCTGTTCTATTCAGTGTTATTCTATTCTACACTGTTCTATTATATTTTGTTCCATTTCATTTTACTCAATTCTGTTTGGTTTTCTTTGATGCTATTCTACATTCTATTCTTCCATTTTATTCTATTCTATTCCACTTAATTCATTGACATGTTCTTCAATTCTATATTCTATAATACAATTCTATCCTATTCTTACATAGACCTTTTATTTATGGATGTTTGTTGTCCTCACCTGTCCCCAGGGTCCAGTGTACCACAGGTGGGTGGATGTACAGGGACCCCCGTTACAGCCCTTCATATCAGCCGGTTTCTCTCCCACACATTCCACTCCGCCACCTCCTTCTCTCCTGCCTCCACCGGTCAAACACACCACCTCTCTCCGCTGGACACCCGGGCCGCACGTCGCAGAACACTGAGAGAGAAACAATGACCCACATTTAAAACATTTGATGAAATATCTCTACATGAATCTCACTGCTCAATACTCACAGTGTTTGTCCAGTCTGTGAAGTACCAATTAGTGACACAAGGACCCATGTGACAGTCCTCGGTGCGCTGTGGGCTGACCCTGTCATTGCACTCCCTGTCATTCACAGTGTTACCATGGTCACTGACACAGCGTACACTCCGGGTTCTCTTTCCCATTCCACAATCCACTGAACACTGTGGGGAAAAGATGCATTAACACACACACAGACAGACGGCTCAAACACATCTGTGTCTCTGGAGATAACCACATACACTTAGAGCAAAACAACTGATTTTCCACATCAGCTAGTCAGTTGGTTGCCTGAACAACTACTGTAGCCAGAACATGTTTCGTTAACACAACACAAGACACATTTTTGCATAGAAAACAGCTAGGCAGAAAGCAAAATGGAACAATACAGGGGTCTCAATTCACAAGGCTATTATCAAGCATCTTAAAAATGCAATGCTTGTGGTGGGACAAGAAACAACGCAAGATGCAGCGCCCAAAAACATCTACCTGCATGTGTGCAGCCTCACTGGAGGCTTAAAGGTGCACTGTGTCAATTTTAGCGGCATCTAGTGGTGAGTTTGCGAATTGCAACCGCCCACCGCTTACCCCTCCTTTTCGAAGCACATAGAGAATCTACGGTGGCCGACACAGGACAAAGATGTCGTCATCTGAGACAAAAAGACAGTGACTAGCGCTCTGTAGAGAAGTTTGTCCGTTTAGGGCTACTGTAGAAACATGGCGGCGCAAAATGGAGATGTCTAAGGTGATCCCAAGCGGCAACCTCCCGCAGTTTCTCTTGAAGCCAATACGGAAGTGACTTAAACTGCAGTTCATCGACTGGCCGCTAGAGACAGGCTCCAGAAGGGAGCAGAATCTCATTGAGCCCCATGTTAAAATGCCCAACTTTACAGCAGAAAAAAACACGTTTACAGTCTGGTACAAATTGTGGTTTTGGTCTATACGGCTAATTTTGCCCTTCATGACAACTGTGAGGGGGGTGAATTTTTTTATAACTCACTTGTTTACATTATATAAAGCCTTAAAGTTCTGCATAATTAAGGGCGTGGCCACTTTGAGTGACAGGTGGATTGCCGTTTGTCTGCCATTTGTCTCTCGAAAATTTTCAGTTGGCCAAATTGAATTTCTGTGAATTGATGCAATTTTATTCACAGAAATTCAATTTGGCCAACTGAAAAATTTAGATGTGATCAGTCACTAGAAAATTTTAAATTGGAGACTTTCAATGCGATATACAGTGTATTTCGATATGAAATATTAATTCAAAATCACCTACATTTATTATAGCTGCATATTTATACTTGAGAACGCTTTGACCCGCTACCACGGCGCATGATGCCTGATGCTGCGTTCACACCAAACGTGAATTGAGCGTCTGACGCGAGTGATTTAAATGTTAAGTCAATGGAAAGGCGCGTTGACGCGCGTGTGGAGGTCTCGCGGTACGGAAGGCGCGTTTCGCGCGGCGCGAAGGACGCGAATCCGCCTCCTTCGCGCGTCCAGTTCGCCCGAATGGCGCGAATTGGACGCGAATTGAGCGTCTTGCGCGATACACGCGTTACACGTGAATGGTGCTTTTGTGCATTCACGTGTTTGAAGCGAATTTCTGACGCCCGAGTTGAAAAATTTGAACTTTGGCGTCAATTCGCGCCGCGTTAACCAATCAGGAGCCTGCTCGCTGCGGTCACGTGGTAAAGTGACGTGATCAGAAACCCTGCATAATTTAAAAAAACAACTATTGTGTCACAAAATGTCGTTTTAAGACTTTTTCAGGTGAGAATGTAGTTGTTTAAAGCTCAAATCTGTGGGTTATTTATAAAGAGAGCCCCTATTTAATATAAAATAATTTTATGTTTTTGGAGTTGTGAGATCCAGGCGATCACCGGGCAATCACCGCTCATAACCCCAGCGAGGGCTGCCTTTCCTCAGCCAGTCCTTCTGCCGTCTGCTGCTGGCTGTGATGTCCTGTAGTGGTGCATCTTGTGTGGATCTAACGGGCGATCTTTGGTGTCATGAATCTATAATTTGTTGTCTGCCAAATCGTTTTGACTGAGGGCAAAGAGAAGTTTCATAACTTTATATTTTAAGGATATTTAAATATACATGCAGTGAAGATAATGTAGGAGTTGCCTGGACCACATTTGTGTGGCTATTAATGCTTAATATATATGTTTAATGAAAATGAAAAGAGGCAGAGTGGTGTTTTATGACATATTTCTTCTGGAGTGCCTTGAACGCGCGTCAATTTCGCTTCCAGCGCTCGATTTCTACTCGCGTCCAACTCGCTGCGGACGCGCAAATGCATTCAAAATGTTCGTGCATGAAACTAGACGCGGTAGACGTGATTTTGACCCTCAATTCGCGTTTGGTGTGAACGCAGCATAAGGGAACGTCTGCCAGTTCCACCATGTGGTTGAAACATATAATTTGTATTACATTGTATTAATTTGTAATTATTATTACCAATTCAAATCAAGCTTTGGAATTTGAACATGTCTGTTTTTAAATGTGAAAATTTGTTAATTTTTTTTTTAATGAATACAAATTATATGTTTCAACCACATGGTAAAATTGGCAGACGCTCCCTTAGGCATCATGCACCGTGGTAGCGGGTCAAAGCATTCTCGAGAATAAATATGCAGCTATATTGCATGTAGATGGTTTTGAATTTATATTTCATGTCGATATACAATGGTTACATACTGTTAAAATAGGTATTGATATCTTTGTGAGATTGCAGAATCTAGATCAGTGGACTAACTTTACCGCGCTCCGAGAGCCCCCTAGTGGTCGGGAGCATTTCCGTTGTGTTGTGGCTTTTTCATTGTGTTGTGGCTTAATTTCGGTGTGTTGTGGCTTGATTTTGTTGAGTTCTGGCTTAATTTCGATGTGTTGTGGCTTGATTTTGTTGAGTTCTGGCTTAATTTAGATGTGTTGTGGCTTGATTTCGTTGTGTTGTGGCTTAATTTCGGTGTATTGTGGCTTGATTTCATTGTGTTGTGGCTTAATTTCGGTGTGTTGTGGCTTGATTTTGTTGAGTTCTGGCTTAATTTCGATGTGTTGTGGCTTGATTTTGTTGAGTTCTGGCTTAATTTCGATGTGTTGTGGCTTGATTTCGTTGTGTTGTGGCTTAATTTCGGTGTATTGTGGCTTGATTTCGTTGTGTTGTGGCTTGATTTCGTTGAGTTGTGGCTTAATTTCGGTGTGTTGTGTTATTTATCATAATAAATACAATAGAAAGTGATAAATTCTAGTAAATGTGGTCAACATGAGTTTAAAAAGCTTGCAGAATGTTTTCCCCTCTTTTCATCAGTCATTGTAGTGGCTGTTTTAGATCATGATGATCAGATTCAACCTTCTCTGTAGTGTTTTACTACATTCTCAATAGAATTCAAATGGGTCGCACATTTTATCATCAGTGTCGCATAGGAACGGCATGCGCAAATCTTAACACTTTTGGAGCGCGCTGGTAAACGCACCTACAATGATTCGCTCGCCACTTAATTAAACATTTGGGCTTCGGTCACAGTCATATTACACAGACAATGGATCCGTTATAAAAGCGAGAAGTAGCGGTACACAAGAAAAAGTGCAGGTACGCTTAAGAGTAAAATGTAGAAGTGAGTACCGGTGAGTACCGCCCCACTTCCAGCACTGATTTGACATATAATTTTTACAAAATAATAAAAAAAAGTGAGCAAGTCAACCTCACACACACGTGTCTTACCGCGCTCCAGTTGGTGCTGACCTCCCAGTGGGAGCAGACGCGCGGGTGGCAGGGCTGTGTGGCATTGGGGCGGGAGAGACCGGAGCAGCGCTGAGGGTGAACCATCGTTGAAAGATTCCCAAAACTCAGCCTGCACTGTATGTGACGCTGCTGCACACCCCAACCGCAGGAAACACTGCACTCCGACCACACGCCCATATCCCAGCTACACACACATAAACAAATTAACTGAGATATACATATTAACCCAAACCAACAATCCATTCATGTATACAATGCCTGCTACAGACTCTGTGCTTTCATCAATCCTATAAGATCATTACATGTACGATATGGGTCTAATAAACTTGAGTACGACATGTATGTAGACTGTATGACGGTGAATGTCATCAGCATGTGTTAGTGGTAAACAAATAGAGCAAGATGAATCGCACTTTGGCAATTGTGGTTTTTATGTGCACTGAAAAAAGAGGAGGAAGCGAAAAATGGAGCTTGAGGTAAGTGGCTTTAAGTTTTAGCGCCATGTTGCGTTGATCAATATGCCATTTCATGTTGCATTTTTATTGGCTAGTCAGTAGACGTAGGTCGTAGCAGCAAACACACTGTGAGATGATCATGATAAATTTCTGACATTGTCAGAAAATGATCGCTGGCTATCTTTGGTCACAAGACCGTCTATGAACCTCTCTCACTGTATGACGTAGGACCACTGTTTTATGGGGTTAAGGGGGTTACCCTGCTTTTATCCATGCTAGGGAGTTCTTGCCCAGAATAGAACCATACCAAATCTAATGCTTTATGGAAAGTAACAGATGCTGTTTCATTAACACAAGACACCCTTTAAAAACAGCAAGACAGAAAGCAATATGGAACAATACAGGGGTCTCAATTCACAAGACTATTTTCAACTTGACACAGCTTCTTAAAAAATGCAATGCTTGTGACAGGACAGGAAACAATGCCAGATGCAGCGCCCAAAAATATCTACCTGCATGTGCTTTATGGAAAGTAACAGATGCTGTTGACAGAGCTTACATTGTATTTACCTGGAATATATAATAGATGGTTCTTGCGAAGACTTTTTAGTTAACTTTACTTAAAGCTGCAGTCCGTAACTTTTTGCGCTCTAGCGGTTAATAAACAGAACTGCATGCGTTTTGCGGTCGAACATTGCAGCCCGAGCTACTTCTCTCTGTTTATGTCTATGGTGAGTCACTCAGGGACTGTGCTCCTCCTCCGCTTTGAAATAGTCCCAATATAAACACTTATTATAAGCGTACCATAATGATTCAGGTTAAGACAAAAACACGGATTCCTGTTGTACATTCTCGTTATATAATTTTTGTAAAATTTGTCAAACTTACTTACATTTTTTTTGTAATCTGTACTGTTTGCAAGCTATGACTTCATTACTCAAAAAACTAGAGTAAACGTTACTTGACTGGTCATACATGTATATATATATATATAGTATTTGTGAATTAATTAATTAATGATATATAACACCTATTTCATGTCAGATAATTATCTTTTAACACAGGGGTTTTCAATCTTTTAGATGCCACGGACCCCCAAATATGATCATCCCTGTGTGAGGGACCCCCATCCTAAAATTTAAAAGGCATCTTTCTTTTATCAACACTACATTTTTACACAAAAAATGATAATAATCTAATGATCTAAAATTAGTTTAATTTACATTATTATATATTTTGTTCTGCATGTAGTAATGTATTATTATATATATATATATATATATATATATATATATATATATATATATATATATATATATATATATATATATATATATATATATATATATATATATATATAATTTATATTATTTTTTTTAATTCTTTATTAGATTTTGATGATTAATAACTAACTAATATTTTATTTATTTAGATCTAATTTATACTCATTTATTTTAATCTAATTATTATTATACATTTTTTTGTGCACAGTTTTTTAGACTTTTCCACGGACTCCCTGTCACTCTTTTGCAGCCCCCTGGAGGTCCCCGGACCAGGGTTTGAAAACCCTTGTTTAATCATTTTATCACTAACACTTATGGCTTATTAACTTATTAAATTATAATTGGGTTGATATAATCCCTCTATATTCCCTCTATATTTGTGACAATATCTTGCAATTGACCATGCTTGAGTCACACTCAGACTTCAACATTCAGCATGCAAAACACAACAATGGTGACAATTTTTTTTTTTTTTAATTAATAAGACCATTACCACTTTATTTGCTGTTGTTATTGGGGTTATACTGACAGCAAATAAAATGGTAAAATAAAGCAAAAAGTAATAAAACAAAGCAATTAATTTATTCCTGTCGCAATGCACTTTCTCAGATCACAGATATAATTAACAAAACTTAAATGGGTTAAGTAAGAACAAATTGGTGCAGCTTACTTAATTGAATTAAGGCAACGAGTTTGCACAATTTAAATAAACTGAACTTTTTTTTTTTACGGTGTACTTATTAAACTTGTCAAATGTTTTTGAAAGAAGTCTCTTCTGCTCACCCAAGGCTACATTTATTTGAATAAAAATACAATAAATACAGCAATACTGTGAAATATTATTACAATTTAAAAAAGATGTTTTCAATTTGAATATATTCTAAAATGTAATTTATTCCTGTGATCATTACTCCAGGCGTGTCACATGATCCTTTAGAAATCATTCTGATTTGATGCTCAAGACACATTTTTGATTATTATCAATGAAAACAGTTGTGCTGCTTCATATTTTATTTATTTAAAAGTATAAATATTTTGTAACAGTATAAATGTCTTTACCATCACTTTGATCAATCTAATGCATCCTTGCTCAATAAAAATATTAATTTCTTAAAACAATCTAATTGAACCCAAATGTTTTTGTATGTATTGTATGTACATGCACAGTTACTCACAATGGTGGACAAGGATGAACATTACATGGTTCCTCCTCTGGCCCGGGTTTGGTTGCAGAGTCGCACCTCCTCTCGTGGACTTCCTGCTCTGTGTGTCTGTTCACACACACAATCTCTCTGTACTGAGAGCCTGGATACACACAAACACAAATGTACACGTCAAACAAACAAAAATACACATAATACAACATTTTTAAGTGGTGAGTGGTGTAAAATTTGATGCCAAGGTGTTCTGGGCGGTTGTTTATGTAACCCCTCCTGATCGAACCGCCCACTCCAAGCGGGATTCGAACCCTGGTCCGCCGGCATGAGAGTCGGAAGCTCTAACAAGGAGGCTAAAGGCTGCAACCTCTAGTGTCAGTCACTAGAGCGTCTCTTGAGATCAGAGGAGTGAGGTTTACTTGCGCAGCAACTACTAGCTGGCCTCCGTTACATTTACACCCTCAAGTCACTGTGATTTTCTGATCTCTACATATATCTCTGTTTTTTGGGGTTTTGTTTAAATCACTAACTCTAAATCTGTGGAATAGATTGAGCAGACACCACTAACAAGAGTGCACACACTGGCTGCGTCCGAAACCTGGAAAATGCCGCCTTCGGAGGACAAATTTCACGGTAGGAAGGCATCAAGGCACATCCGAATCTAATGTTAGCTTCACTTCCTGCCTCCTGAGAGACCTTTATCTGATCGATTTTTGAAGGCAGCATAGATGTATCCTTCGCTGCCTTTGATATCCCACAATCCTGTGCTTTCCATTCTGTGACCGTTGAGCTGGAAAAAAAAGATGGCGTCCGAAAGTTGAGTTTGCTGGTCAGTCCGTGTGTAAATGTACGTTTTTTTACCAACATTTTCCACTTCTGATGTAATTTCTAGCGAGAAATTACTAATGTTTAAATATTATATTAAATAAAATTTATAAATATATTAAATATTTGATAAGTTCTCACCAAACCTCTCTTTATTTTGCTGTAGATCATTAAACTGTTACACTGCCTTAGAAGTCTGTCTGAAATTAGTTTTGAGAGGTGCCTTCATGCACAAACGCTGCCTTACAAGCCATTGTCTGATAAAGCAGTCAGGAAATGAGTCAACTGCCTAGGTTTTCGGACACAGCCACTGTCAGTTGTGGCAATCTGCAGCTCTTTAAACACACCAGAAGGAGGCAGTATAGAACAAATTCACACTGGGCAAATCAGCTTAATAAAAACCAGTGGTGAGCACTGAGAAACCCCCTCAAACACACTCACAGCCCTATAGAGAAACTCCCTAATAGTCTGGCACAAGTACGTTCTGTTCCACAGAGCTTGGCTTTCTTCATATGTCAGTAGGCAACGGGTTCATGTTCTCTGAGTGTTTCCAGCTCTCCTATTTCAAATAAACACAACATTAATCCACCACGTCCACTCTGGATCACAGGTTATAGACGAGCCACTCAAAGCAATAGTGTGAAATCATGAGAAGAGATTCATGTGAATGTCATGTGACTGATCACTCACTAATAGAGCTCCATGGCTTGTAGCAGAGAGGGGAAAATATAGGTATATATAAACACTCCGGTTCACAAGTTTGGGGTCAGTGAGAAAATTCAGCTTTGATCACAGGAATAAATTACATTTTTAATTTGACAGTAGCCTGAGTTGGGATGCAGATGTAAATTTATGTTCACTAACAAAATAAGTAACATCTGTAAAAATTGTAACAACCTAATTTTTACAAGGTAACATTTTATAAGGTAAAATGTGACCTTCTATAGTATTTGTATTACGTTAACCATAGGTAAAACCATGCATTGCACTTCACTACCATGGTTAACAAAAAGTAACTATATTGTTTCTGTTATTTGATATGAACAAAAGTTTAAAAGTAGCCATAAGACATTTACCATGTTGTTCCAAATATAAGATGACCCTGATTATAAGACAACCCCCCTTTTTCAAGATGTACCTTTTGGAAAAGGCTTTCTGAAGACCAAATCTTGTATTTTATAAAGAAAATGCTTATATTTGAAAATAATTTTCCTATTGCATATTTTTCATATTTAAATTTTTGTATTGAAAGTATGGTAAATACTGGTAAAATGTACAAACGATTACATTTAAAAATATTTTTTGGCATACTATAAAAATAACCTGTAGCCAATCTGAATTATATAACATCTAGGCTATCCATCTCATAGTGAAAACCATGTAGTCTACCAAAAGTTAATTAACAGTAGAAGTGAATCTGGGTACCATCTTATGTTTTAAAATCACGTACGGGGGAAGTTTGATACCGTCAGTGTGGCACGCAAACATGACAGTCGTGCGGCTCTTAGACGGTAAGATTTTCTTTGACTGTTAGCATTTTTAAGACTTTTTTTTATAATACACTATTTTTTTTTAGCACTTGCGATCTTCTAACATTTCACTCTGACACACAATATTTCTTGGCACACTCTTTTTTCGCGTATTTGGCAGCACCTATTGTTGCAGGTGTATTACTGACATGTAAAAGTCCAGACCCTGAATATAATATAAGACTAACCTGTTTTTTCAGATGTATTTCTACGAAAAAAATATTGTCTGCGTCCGAAATCGCGTACTATGTGAGTAGTTACTACATTTGAATTTGAACGAACTTCGCGACCATTATAAAAGTAAGTTCTATATAGTATGAATGAATGTAGTATGAATGTAATCCGGACCTACTACATCCGCCATGTTGTCATTATCATGTGACCTACCAGCGTCAGTTGCGTCCCATCACCTCCATTCATAAATCCACTTCCATGGCTTCATGGGATAGTAAAGTGTCCATTGTATGCACACTTCAGAATCTCGCCGGAAGTAGTAGCCTCGCCGAGTACTTTTCACCTACTTTTTTCAAATACTATGAATTCGGACATACTTCTCAGTTGGCGTACTGTTTTTCGCATACTATAGACTTGGTCGGCATTACTGGGAATGCCCACAAAACGTCATATCCGCCATATGCCGTGGGGGAAAACAAGCCATTAGAATGAATGCACGTAGACCTTGTTAGACACTTTATCTTTACTCTTTGTAATGATTACGATTTATTTTTGCTTGGTGCAGTCCCAAAAAGTTGCCATGTGGTGTTCTGCACCTCTAGTAAGTTAAAAAACCCTGATCTGAAGTTTTATACTGCTAAATAAACAGATGGAGCCGCTCGTCAATTCCAAAAGCCTGTTCAATACGTCCATTACAATTAACATGATGCTGGTATTATTGTAAAGAGTCGCATTTCATTAATTGCAATGGCAAAAGTTTGTTGAACAAAACGCCAATAAAGTCATACTTGTCACGTATGGGACTCGTTAAAGCAGTTTTTCATAATGCGTGAGGTTATTAATGTACAAAACATTCAAAAGTCTTCTTTATTTCATGATGGGAAGGGCTGGGCTCATGCTTGTGCTTCAAGCTGATAATCACATTATATGTACGACACTTGTACATTTTCTCGTCAAATGCATGCTGCTCCCACAAATATTACACGGCATAATAGCCTTTTGATGAAGACGGTTGCTATAAAAAAGCTAATACATTTTTTCCGCTATTGTCAGTAATTCTAATATTGTGACACTGACAACATATTGTCAACTCCAAATATCAATTTCATAGCACAAGACACGTTTTATGGTCATTTTAAAACGTTAAATGTATGTAATACATACTTTTAATCCATTAGGAACACTGAATTAACGTCTTCATGGAAAGACTGGGTAGTTTATGAAGTAGGCATGTCATACCTTTATGGGGGTCGGCGGAGCAGCATGTATTTTGATGAGAAAATGACACCTCTGGCCATTGATTCCGTCTAGTCGTCACAGATACTGTATGGACAATCTGGCACAGTTTTTCTTGATATCTTGCTCTGTCGAGTGGCAAAAGTGATTCTACACAGGCTATACTGGGTTACCCCATCCATTTACATTGTGGGGGAATGGACTGTTTTCCCCCACGTCGACTCCGCCCCCACGCCACGCCCCCAGCTATGACATGACACCGACCAGGTCTATAGTATTCGATTTCGGATGCAGCTATTGTCTTATATTCGGAACAATACGGCAGTATATAGGGATGCACCGATATGATTTTTTGGGGCCGATACCGATACCGATTTTAACAAACAATTATTGGCCGATACCGATATTTGCCACTTGCCCCCTATTAGAAATTTTGTCATTTAAAATAGTGTTTTTAAAGTAAAAAAACAAACAAAAAAAACATTATTAACTTATAGCCTACTAGCTAGTTTATTGCTGCATTATCAAATAATTTCTAATGAACATACACTGGATCCTTTTAACATTCACCAGGCCAACATAAATATTATATATATATATATATATATATATATATATATATATATATATATATATATATATATATACATACAATGAGTGTGTTTCAGTGTGTGTGTGTGTGTGTGTGTGTGAGAGAGAAAGAGGTAACATTAGGCTAAATGAAGTCGCGCGTCTCCATTCATTTACAGAGACAGAGAAACATGCAGGATATTTAAGTATTTTTGGGGCTCAATATTCACAGACACTAGTATGCATCGCGATTGATTTAAGTGTACTGACCAACGTTTTATTTATTCATCAAAACATTCCGTGCCATTCCGCATTATGCAGTAAATTCCGTTTTTATGACTGGATTCTGTCTGCGTTGTCTGCATCGCGGAAATGAATCCTTATGAAAGTTTAGTCAAGAGTAGTGAGCGATTTATTTTTTTGTTTGTTGGTCTTTTGTTGTTTGATAAACATTAAAACACAGACAGCAGCGCAGCAGGAATATTGCATATAATCTTGGATTATGCTGCAAACATTACACAGCTCAGTGCCTTCACGCAGTTCATTAATAAACCATCAGCTTGTTATATCGGCCTTTCTCATGATATAGCCGATATGCCGATGGTTGTAAATTGATAAAACAATTCGGCCGATATATCGGTGCAGCCCTAGTAGTATAATACAAATGCACAAAAACGGCTATAGCTTAACAAAAAATACTGTAATTATATTTCATTACTGCTTTGAAACATTTAATGTCTACATTAATAATATAATAACATTAATTATGAATATCCCACATTTCTGCCACAATCCCATGGTTTCAGTAAGTGTTACTACAGTAAATCATGGTAAATGTTGGCGACTTGTGGATTGAAAAGCCTTCTAACTGTATCGATGTGGCTCAACTTTTCTCCTATTTTGCGCGTCAGTGTTGTTGAGAATGTCAGCGCTGTTTCATCTGTCTTTAAACCTGTTTAAATCACGTGGCATTTGATTTGTGGTTTGTATGGGAGAACTCTGCAACAAACTTGGACGCATTTCATTACATCTCACAGCTGTTTAGTGGTCACGTGATCGAGGCGGTCAACAAATTCGCTCTAAGCTCGCACTGCGGTGTGTTTTCAACAAGCTGATAAATGTTCTGTGAAGTGTGCGGAAACAAGCGTACCCAGCATTTTTTGCATAGTACATAAACAATATATCGGACACTTATCAAACTTTTGTTATAATTTTAACGAGGACAATTATATGACGAGTTATCGTTTTATCACCAAGCCCTAATTCATATACTGCAAAAGATTGAATTTAGTCTGAATAGTTACTTTTGAATGGTCATCCATAGAGAAACAGGCCTTTTGATTGCATAATGGTGTAGTTATGGCATCTACCAGCAAGGGCATACCGGCCAAACATTGACCCCTTGACAACAACTCATATATATAAACTATGGCGACCTCTGACCTTTGCCACAGGTAGCAGTGCATTCTGTCAGCGCGCCTCTTCGCCACATGAATGCAGGCTGATTGTCCAGTGGGAGGTCCGTTCTTGGAGGGATCCGAGCATTACGGTTGGGTCCTAAACCCTGTGGGCGGGGCCTCTCAGGTAGCCGTCGATCAGATGCAGAGGAAAATGAGGAGGAAAATGGAGACGAGGAGGCAGAAGACAACACAGGAGGAGGAGCAACAGGGTTCTCGATTCCCCCTGAGACAGCACCTGCAACACAGAGATAAGCATGATGAGTCCTAGGCTAAATCCGACATCGCCCCCTGTAGCCTCAAATAGGATGTTATTTGAGTGGACGTGTCCGAAACCATAGTGGACGTTATTGAGTGCACTCTTTCAATCCCACATTGCACCGCAATAATGAGTATACAGCCGATATACACTCAACAGCTCTCCGAATTCACTCACTCGTTTTCATTCGATTTCGGATTCAGCCCTAGTGTGCTGCCTACCTAGAACAAACGCTAAACAAATAAGATTGGCTGAAAAAGTTTGTGATGCAACATTAAAACCCTTGTGAAAAAGAAGTACACTAAAGCCTGCTTTTAAAAAGAGTACTTATTAGGGAAATAATATACTTAAGTGCAACTGACTGTAATGTTTTTGAACACTTAATTGTATGCTAACTGGAATTCAATGAAAATGTTTTATAGTTTAAATTTACATTAAATGCTTAAGAGTGCTATTTCACCCACTTAAATAGGACTTAAGTCCATCTTTATAATATCTGCAATTTCATAATTACTTCGATTGTCTTTGAAATCTAATTAAAGTACAGCTGAATATAAGATTTTATATACTTTTTATACTAATGTCATTTCTATTGAAACTTAAATGTCATGTATTTAAATCTATTTGTAATGAAACTTTTGTAATGATAAAGTAACAATTGAGCACATTTAAAATGTATTAACTTTAAATGTAACATCAAATAACACACTAGAGTAAAAATACATGTGCTTTAGTATGTTAGTCAACACCTCAAAATAAGTGCATTTCTTTAAAGTACAACAAAAAAATATTAAAACATGATTTGAAATATACTTTAAAGTAAAACTTTACATTTGACATTATTACAAAGTGCACTTTTTAAAAGAGTACTTAACTGTGTTAAGAAAGATAGTGATAGGTTGCCACCTGTGCAATTCCAAGTCCATTCGTGAAATTTCCTCACTACTAAATATTCTACGGTCACTGTTAGTGGTATTATAACAAATGTGGAAGCAATTGGGAACAACAGCAACTCAGCCACGAAGTGGTAGGCCACGTAAAATCACAGAGCGGGGTCAGCGCATGCTGAGGCGCACTGTGCGCAGAAGTCGCCAACTTACAGTATAGCTACAGTAAATAGCTACAGACCTCCAAACTTCATGTGGCCTACAGATTAGCTCGGGAACAGTGTGTAGAGAGAGTCATGGAATGGGTTTCCATGGCCGAGCAGCTCATCCAAGCCTTACGTCACCAAGTGCAATGCAAAGCCTAAAGTGTAAAGATCGCCACCACTGGACTCTAGACTATTTTGGGTAAAACGGTACTTGCCTGACTGCATTGTGCCAAGTGTAAAGTTTGGTGGAGGGGGGATTGTGGTGTAGGGTTGTTTTATCAGGGTTTGGGCTTGGCCCCTTAGTTCCAGTGAAATGTACTCTTAATGCTTCAGCATACCAAGACATTTTGATACATTTTAGAAGAATGGTCACAGTTCCAATAAACACACTTCTAAACTTTGTAGAAAGCCTTCTCAGAAGAGTTGAAGCTGTTATAGCTGTAAAGAGTGGGACAACTCCATATTAAACCTTACAGATTAAGAATGGGATGTCATTCATGGCAAGTTCATGTGCATGTAAAGGCAGATGTCCCAAAACTTTTGGCAATATAGCGTATTATCTGCAAGTAGTGTTTTTTTTAAAATATACTTTTAAGATTTGAAGTGAACTACTGCACAAGTGCACATTCAATGCAATAAAGCACACTTCTCTTTCACAAGGGAAATGTCTGATCATCCTTAGAATATGCTGTTGTTATCTTAGCAACATTCAACATCAGACTGTTTAAAAAAATCGTGGGTCAGGTCAAACGAGTCAGGAAGCTGTCTCAGAAGGTAACTGCCTCTGTAGGGATAGTCAGCAAGGCAGCTCACTAGGTTTTAATTCCTGTGGTGTGCTGGTATTAGCTGGTTTAAGCTGATTTAGATGGTCTAGTCTGTTCCCAAGTTGCCAAAAATTGTTTTTAGCAGGGTTGGCACAGAACTAAAGCCTGATTCATGCTTTTTGGTTCATGTCACACACTCTCACAGTGACCCCATTCTCATAAAAACTCTGTTTAACATCATCTGATGTTACACACACACAATCATAGGCCCATTCTCCTGTAATGACCTTAAAAGGTTTCAACGGTGGCCAATAAGTGATGAGAGAAATAAGAGAAGACCGCTCAAGTGAAATATATCTGCGCGGCACACACATATAAACACTATAAATTTAGAGTGAGAGAGAAGATCATCAGGAGAGAAAAATAGAAACTGAGATGGCGAGAGAGAGAGAGAGAAAGACTGTGACAAGAAGACTGTAGGAAAACTCACTGATTTCTCGGAGAGCTGCCCGTCCTCGCTCTCTCTCTCTGTGTACTTCTCTCTCTCCGTCCCTCTGTTTCTCCACTGGGATGTAATATTCATAGTCTATGCCTGGATTCTGCCTGTGGAAAATAATCTACAGCAAGAGAGAGAGAGTAAAAACAGGTTAATAAACTCCAGCATAAGGTAACGTCTCGCTCCATGACCGCATTCCAGTTAGTATCAGCCGTATATCACTGATGAAAACACACTCGAACACACTCCTACACACTCAGCACTATGTGGACGCTCTTTTTCTTAACATCTAAATGAACTTAAAGCTGAAGCATATGAATATGAACTATTATTCATCACATTCTTCCAAGACCAAATGATCAGAGCTGTGCTATTCACGGTACGTTGATACTGTATGTCAACAATTGACTCTGACACCTAAACTAAACCAATGTAGAGCAATACTGACACTAGTATCACAACTTAAATACTGATATTGTGTGTATTTTTATTCTTTTCAAATATTTTCTTGTATTCTAGTTCTGTTAATTACTTCTCCCGGTCTACTTATACCCTGAGTTCTGTCTGTTCATTGTTCCTTGTCGTCTTTATGTGGTTCAAGATTCAAGATTCAAGAGTTTTATTTGTCACATACACAGTTATATACACAATATACAACTGGCAGTGAAATGTAAACAGGTCCGCTCCATGGACAGTGCAAATAACAGTTACAAGAAATTAAATAGAAATAGAATAAAATTAGAATAAAAAGTATTAACATAAGTAGAATTATAAATAAATCAAGTAAAAGATAAAAATAGGAAATAAGATAAAAATAAAAATATAAAAAATATGTGGATATGATAAGTGAGATAAACTGTAGACTTAAAAATAAGTGGTTAACATAAAATATATAATATGTATATATAAAGAAGTATAATGTGCAAGGTTTATTACAGGTTGTTACGCAGTAACAATAGGGACGTAAAGTGCAGTGCAATTGCAGTATGTGGATGTTAATGTTAAAAGACTGGATGTTTATGTGTGTGCGGGGGTGAAGTGAGTCACGTGACTGAGTTCAGGAGTCTGATGGCCTGGGGGAAGAAACTCCTCCTGAGTCTTTCAGTCTTTGCCATCAGGCTACGGAAGCGCTTACCAGATGGCAGCAGGGTGAAGTGAGAGTTTGCAGGGTGATTAAAGTCTCTGATGATTTTAGTAGCTCTACCTCTGCAGCGTTTGGTGAAGATGTCCTGCAGAGACGGGAGAGCTGAGCCTGAGATGCGCTCGGATAAGCGCACCACTCTTTGCAGGGCTTTGCAGTCGTGACTGGTGCTGTTCCCGTACCACGCTGTGATGCACTGAGTCAGGACACTTTCTATCGCCCCTCGATAGAAAGTTTTCAGGATGGCTGGTGAAACCCTGAATTTCCTCAGCTGGCGCAGGTGGTACAGTCTTTGCCTGGCTTTTTTCACCTGTGTCTGGATGTGTGTAGTCCAGGTCAGATCCTCGGAGATGTTCACACCCAGGTATTTGAAGCTGCTCACTCTCTCTACCGGTGTCCCGCTGATCATGAGAGGGGAGTATGACCGATGCTGTCTCTTCCTGAAGTCCACAATCAGTTCTTTGGTCTTGTTAACATTCAGAGAGAGACAGTTGTCCTGGCACCATGATGTCAGTTGCTCCACTTCGTCCAAGTATGCCGTCTCATTGTTGTTGGAGATGAGACCCAGGACAACAGTATCATCAGCAAACTTGATGATCGAGGTGGAGCTGTGTGTGGACAAACAGTCATGGGTGTAGAGAGAGTAGAGCAGGGGACTCAGCACACAGCCCTGTGGAGCTCCAACACTCAGGGTGATGGAGGTGGAGGTGAACTGGCCTACTCTCACCGCCTGGGGTCTGCCAGTGAGGAAATCTTCAATCCAGAGGCAGAGAGAAGAATTCAGGCCTAGATCCAGGAGTTTGTGTGTTAGCTTAATGGGAACTATGGTGTTAAAGGCTGAGCTATAGTCAATAAATAGCAGCCTGACATAGTTCCCACTTTTGCTGTCGATGTGAGTGAGGCAGGAGTGAAGGACGTGAGAAATGGCATCTTCAGTCGATCTATTGGGACGATAGGCAAACTGAAGAGGGTCCAAAGTGTCAGGAATGGAGGAGCAAATGTTGTTTTTAATGAGTCTCTCAAAGACCTTCATGACTAAAGATGTGAGAGCCACTGGACGATAGTCATTTAGGCAAGAGGGTTTACTGATCTTAGGTACAGGGATGATGGAGGATCGTTTGAAGGAGGTGGGGACAACAGATGTAGCAAGGGACTCGTTGAATATGGATGTAAAGAGCCCTGCGAGCTGATCAGCACAGGACCGCAGAACACGACCTGAAATACCATCCGGCCCAGCAGCTTTCCTGACATCCACACGTTTGAGTGCCCTCCGAACCTCGTCCTCCGAGACAGAGATCACGTGACCGTTGCTGCTCTGAGGGACTCTCTCTGACGCGTCACTCGCCGGAGTCGCGCTGCCGCGATTACCATCAAAGCGAGCGTAGAAAGAGTTTAACTCGTTCACCAGTAACGGATCAGCTCTCACCTCTGCAGAGGATTTAGTTCCAAAAGCACAGATGGTTCTCAGTCCCTGCCACATCCGCCGGGAGTCGTTGAGTTGGAAATGAGATTCCACTCGGTCTTTATAGCGGAGTTTTGCGGCTTTAACGGCGCGCCGGAGGGCGTAACATGAAGCTTTGTACTCCCTCATATCCCCCGTTAGGAGACCGGCATTGTAAGCGGTGGTGCGCGAGTTTACTGCAGTGCGAATTGAACTGTCCACCCACGGTTTCTGATTAGGGAAGGACGTTATAGTTATTGTTTGTGTGGCTTGCTCTGTCAGTGTGTTAATAAAGCAGAGCGCCACTTCTGTGAACTCGCTGACGTCCTCAGAACTCGCGCGGAACATGTCCCAGTCGACGTCATCAAGAGCTGCCTGTAGCGTGATCTCTGAATGGGATGACCAGCGTTTGACTTCCCTCCTCACCGGGGGCTCTTGAACGAGCCTTTGTTTATATTCCGGTGTGAGGAAAATGGCGGCATGGTCCGATTTGCCAAAAGCTGGCTGTGAACGAGCTTTGTAGGCGTTCTTAAACGGAGAGTAGCAATGATCCAGTGTGTTTGCTCCTCGTGTGGGACAGGAGACATGCTGGTGAAAGTTTGGCAATACTTTCTTTAGGTTTGCTTTGTTAAAATCACCCGCGACGATGAAAGCAGCGTCGGGGTGTTTGTTTATGAAGCCGCTGGTCACATCATGGAGGGCAGATAAAGCCAGCCCCGTGTCTGCTTGTGGTGGAATATAAACGGCAGTGGAGATGACCGAGGAAAACTCCCTCGGTAGGTAGAAAGGCCGGCACATGATAGTTAAATGTTCCAAGTGAGGCGAGCAGGATCGCGAAAGAATGGAGATGTTCCTAGGATCGCACCATTTCTTGTTTATCATGAAACACACTCCACCGCCTTTAGATTTCCCGGCCTCGGCTGTTCTGTCCATCCGAAAAACAGAGAAGTTCTCGGACGGCGTCACGGCTGTATCCGGGACCGCTGGCGTGAGCCATGTTTCGGACAGACAATAGATGTTGCAGTCTCTCATGTCCCGTTGAAAACTTATCCTGGCTCTAAGATCGTCCATCTTATTCTCCAAGGATTGGACATTTGCGAGCAAAATGCTCGGGAGAGGAGGACTGAATGCTCTTTTTCTCAGTCTGTTGCGGATCCCAGCGCGTTTCCCGCGGTGTTTTTTGAATCTTCGCCGTCGACTCGAGTGGCCATTGTTCAACTCGGCGTCCCGGCGAATCTCAGATGGAAGATTGGAGAAAGTGTCCTGAAACAGGTCAGTGTAGCGGTAACCAATTTCCAGAAGTGTTTTGCTGTCGTAACAGATCAAAGCAGATGATCCGTTGGAAAAAATAGAGAGTAAAAGAGAGTAGAATAATAAATAAAAGCAAAGTCTTAGCGGAGCGACCTGAACGGCGACCGAGCACGGCGGCGCCATCTTGTCATCAAGATTTGTGTTGTTACACACAAAAGTTGTGTTGTTACACACATTAACTGATCTCCTGAGTGTTCCCGTTTGGACTTATTAAAAAAAAAAGGGGGGGGGGGGGGTGAAAGAATGCTATTTCATGCATTCTGAGTTTTTTACACTATTAAAGACTTTGATGCCCATGCTAAACATGGCAAAAGTTTCAAAAAATACGTTGGACGTTAGATGGAGTATTACTGTGCCAAAAATACTCCTTCCTGTTTCTCACAAGTTTCGTAAAGTTTTTTCCGGTGCTGTGTTCCAATTCGTTTTTATCATGCCCTTCACTTGCTAACTTCCCTCCGTCTCGTTCATTCGGATGTGCGTCATTGCTTACGTTGCATGAGTGCCCACTACTGGCGGAACATTTGCAATGGACTGAACTAGAAAGTTCTAAGCCTTTGATCACTTGGAATCCACCATGGAGTTGATTTATTATTTATTTTTTTCCTTTACGAAATTGTTTAATGCAGCATCTTATATGTATATAGGTGTGTTTGGGTTGTTTTACATGTTTTTAAAAATAATTTAAATATCACTGTTGTTTGTGATGGGGTAAATTAAACACGATATTCGGTGACGTCTCAATCGTGTTGCATTGTGGTCATAATCGAGAGAGCGAGGGTCTGTCCATATAAACTTCCCTCGTCCACTTCACAAAGTGGAACGCACTTCAAAATGGCGGCGAGGATTCCCCAGAGGGGAAGTGCTTAGGGAAGTTCACAAGTGTGTGTCTAAAAGTGGATTTGAACTAGAGCTGCGACTAACGATTATTTTTTTCGATTAGTCGACTAATCTAACGATTATTTTTTCTGATTAATTTTCTGATTCTTTTTTTTACTGATTATTGTATTTCAAAGAGGGTAGTGAATTTGTATATTATTTTAACATGAAATCAATGAATGATGACAATATTAATTGTATTTCAGGAAGGGTAGTGTACATAGTATGCCATTTTATAATGAAATATATGGACACAAGAAGCATTTTAAACATCATGTATAATGATACTATTCATCATAAAATGTATACAGAGTAGGCCTAATTAGGAAAAGTTGTTTACTGTAGTAGTTGAGTATGATTTACTTATTGATTTGTGTCAATAGTAAACGAAAATGCACTTGTATTTATCTGCAAAAGGTTCACATACAGGAGCTTTCAGCATAGTTTTAATGTATAACTAGTCGTCTATTTTGAAGATATACATGTGCATAAACAACGACTAAAGCTGCCAGAAGTTTTTGCCCAAATTTCAAAGACATATTTAAATGATTGAAGCTAGAGGCATATCTTAACGTTAATGTTACTTTAATCATCTAAACTACCTATATACAGCATGTTATTATGCATATGTGTTTGGGACAGAGGGGAACCAGGTCGCATTTACAGCAGATATATGCAGCCCATAATAAATAAAAGCACGAGACGTACTGGGGTCGGAGAAGAACCCCGGAAAATGTGACCGTCTGTTGCAATACACGCGCCACGGTTCAGCTGCGCGAGACGAACACTGGCAGCAGGGTTGCCAGGTTTTCACAACAAAACCCACCCATTCGTTACTCAAAACTAGCCCAAAACAAGCCCAATCGCGTTTCGGGGAGGTTCTCCGGTAAACATCGCGTTCGGGGGGTTAAATATGTGGTTTTTTTTTGCAGGGCTGCCTGCTAAAATTCTCATTCCCGGGGATAAATATCACATAATTGGGATCGCTTCAACCCGCGGACATGAGACACAGCCCGCGGCGGAAAAAACGCGGACCTGGCAACACTGACTGGCGGTGGGAAAGCTCTCGCTCTCCACGCGCACAGCTTCTGCTCTGCCACCGCGTGCAGTGTGAAACCGGCGTTACAGAGCAAACAAAGCACAGTTTTATTCTGCTTCTGTTTAAAGTAGTCCCACACTTTTGATGTCTCACTTTTTGTCTGGCTTTATATGATAAATTATCATTTTCATTATGCCCGGGAGCAGAAGCTGCCATTATTCTAGATCTTCTGTTCTATTCTAGAACGTAAATAATGTGCCGCCGACGCGTCGACGCATTTCACGCACGTCTACGTATTTTCGTAGTCGATGTCGTCGTCAGCCCTAATTTGAACACAGCCCGAGTATGGGCCTATGTGACGTCAACAAAGGCGGAATTTCCTTGTACGGGCACTTCTCTCGGAAGGGCGCATGCGTGCACATCAACCAGAACGAGAGAGCAAACGCACGCCCATCAACGCGCTATCCTTGGCTTTAGGGAACTCGTCGGCTGCGCTGCACAGGTCACAGGACTTCACGAAATCAACAAAGTCACCACAAGTGTGTTTTTGGTTGTCAGGGCAAGACAACCCTGTTCAGCTTCCCAAAGAACCCAGCGTTAAGGGGACAGTGGATGGAGTTTGTTTTTGTTTGTTCCCTGCATTTCGGCGATGATAGTTTTATAAACAAGGCCCAGTTCAACTCTGGATTTGCAGATCGTCTAATGCTGAAAGATGCAGCGGTCTCAACGATAAATGTTCACGGTCATGCGTTGGAACCGCAGGCGGTGAGTAAAACTGCTTCAAATGTCTGAGTGTTGTTGTCTATCGGCGCAAGTGCACATCAAGTAAACAACATGAACGTATAGTTAATTTATCAATGGAGCATATGATGTATGGTGTGTGTTTAAATACATTTGTTTAGCTGACCAGACCACTATAGGTGTCTGTTTGTTTGTTGTAAAACCACTCCTAACAACAATACACAAAGAGAGGGAAAATATGTTGAACTAAATTAATTATTTCACACTGTAACTCTCAGGTTCTAGGAAGATGAAGACGAAGAAGATGAAGATAACTCAGGGTTTTAATAATAAGATACCAATTACAAGCCAACATTTGAAACAGTGTGCTCGTGCACAGACAATACCAGACAAAGAACTCAAGACAAGCAGGACCTTAAATACACAGATGATTAACTAAAATGACAAACAGCTGTGATGAATGTGGTTAGTGTCCATGGTGACAGATTGTGGCGGGAAATGGAACAAAGGAACAGATGTGACTGATGAAAACAAACTGAATGACACACACAGAGCGCGCTTCTTCATTCAAATGCACTACTATTCTTTTCTATGTAAACACGCACTGACGGGCAAAACCGTTCCTTGCTACTGGTAAGTCACATACAATAGTCCATAAATCAAATCATGTCCTCATAGACCATGAGTAAACACACACAAATCTCTTTAGCTCCGCCCACACGATTTATTCGGAAAGACTCGGTACAGCGTATCTGTCTTTTATAAATATGATATAACTAAAGACATTTCTGAGATATGAAGGATGCAATACTACTCTATAGGTACTCAAGATTGACACGAGATTGGCAGAAACTGTGTGTGATGCCCCCCCCCCCACCCCCCTTCAAAGACTGTTTTTGTTTGATTTGTTTGATTGTTCATCTTTGTAATTTGTTACATTTATATAGCGCTTTTCTAGGCACTCAAAGCACTTTATATAGAACGAGGGAATCTCCTCAACCACCACCAATGTGCAGCATCCACCTGGATGATGCCACGGCAGCCATATTACGCCAGAACGCCCACCACACACCAGCTGATTGGTGGAGAGGAGACATGAAGGAGTGATGAAGCCAATCGTATATATATATATGGGGATGATTAGGAGGCCATGATGGACAGGGGCCAATGGGCAAATTTGGCCAGGATGCCGGGGTTACACCGAGGGCTACTCTTTATCGAAGGACATCCTGGGATTTTTTTAATGACCACAGAGAGTCAGGACCTCGGTTTAACGTCTCATCCGAAGGACGGATGATCATTCGTGTGATCATTATAGCCACCTATCTGTGACTTGTGTTTTGCTCCTGTGAAATTTCACTGGTATTGGTATTGACTAGTGAAATGTTGGTATTACAACAACCGTAGAGCAAGAAAAATCCTGTTTCATGATATGAGCCCTTTGAGGAGAATAATGGAGGTCCTAACATGAAATCAGAAGTGTTATGCTTATTTATTATCATCCTTAATAAACACAATAGGCACATATTTACAGAGCAGGCTGCTCATTCCTTCCACCCATACCTGCAGTAAAACCTCCCGTATTACAGTTTATGCTCCATAACACACGAGCCAGACATGTCTAGCTCTTTCCACATTACTGTAATATACAGCATGAACACACATGTGTGCACTTACGTATAGCTGCAGCTGGGTGGTTGTGGGTCCAGGCGCTGTGAGGGTCTCTCCTCTCTCTTCTCCCTGCTCGCGAGGCCCAGCTTTGGGTCGGCTGTACAGGAAGGTGGTTCCTCCTGCCTGATACTCTCCCGGCGGATCGACCGCCCAGCGTCCGTTCACCACAGACTGACCTGTTCCACTGCGCAGGGCTGTAGACACAAACACAGCAGGACACAGGATGTGGTCACACATTTACACATGCAGTAATGATATGAGGTACTCGCATTCACAACATGCAGAGCTTCAGTTTTTCAATTTTGTTTTTGGACATGTTATTAAAAGTTTTTTTAAGATTCAACCGACAGTCATTATTTGTTTGTGGAGCGTGTGGAAGCCTGTTTTTAGCTGTCTGTAATTACAGATCTCAGTTCTGCTTGTGATGATCTTTTTATGAGTTTCCTACCACCACACACATCACACATCATATGCAACTAGGAATTCTCCTCCATGAGAAGTTCATAGCAAAAGTGTCAAAGAAAGAGGAATGAAAAGGCACAGATATCAGAAAACTAAAATGACTGAGGAAATGTACCCATTCATGAAACATATCTCTAATAATGAGTTGTCTTTCATATCATAAGTGTTTGTCCTCACCTTGCTTTGAGAGTAAACTGATCTGAAGAACTGAAGTCTTAAAATGTGCACAGTTTTGCCAAGACACTGATGATGGCAATCAAAAAAACTCATTCATCAAAATCTGTCACGACCAAATGATCAGATCTGTGCTAATATCATGATACACTGTTACTGTCAACAATTGACTCCTATTGACACCTAAACCGGACCAATACTGATACTCTAAACTAGTATAAACTAGTGACACCTAAATAAACTAGTCACATCTAAAGAAGGTACAAACTGACACTTAAACTAGTATGGCTACTCAAAACTAATAAAGACCAATACTGATACTTAAAGGGTTAGTTCACCCAAAAATGAAAATTCTGTGATTTATTACTTACCCTCATGTCGTTCGACACTCGTAAGACCTCCGTTCATCTTCAGAACACAAATGAAGATATTTTAGTTGAAATCTGATGGCTCTGAAAGGCCTCCATTGGCACAATGGCACGGTTCACTCTCAAGACCCATAAAAGGTACTAAAGACGTCATTACAAAGTCCATCTCACTACAGTGGTTCTACAATAACTTTATGGAGTGACGAGAATAGTTTTTGTGCACAAAAAAACCCTAAATAACAACTTATATAGTGATGACGATTTCAAAACACGGCATCATGAAGCTTCGAAGCGTTATGAATCAGTGAGTCGAATCATGATTCGGATCGCGTGTCAAACCGCCAAACTGCTGAAATTTGGCGATCCAAACTGCTGAATCGACTCACTGATTCATAACGCTTCGAAGCTTCATGATGCCGTGTTTTGAAATTGTCATCACTATGTAAGTCGTTATTTGAGTTTTTTTTGTGCACAAAAAATATTCTCGTCACTCCATAAAGTTATTGTAGAACCACTGTAGTGAGATGGACTTTGTAACGACGTCTTTAGTACCTTTTAAGGGTCTTGTGTACCGTGCATTGTGCCAATAGAGGCCTTTCAGAGCCATCAGATTTCAACTAAAATATCTTCATTTGTGTTCCGAAGATGAACGGAGGTCTTACGGGTGTCGAACGACATGAGGGTAAGTAATTAATGACAGAATTTTCATTTTTGGGTGAACTAACCCTTTAATAAACTATTATCACTACTTAATATCACTAAATAATGAAAATTAAACCAGACAAAAACGAATAACTAAAGTTGCATGACTATCTAAACTACTGACATCTAAACCAGACCAAAATGGATACTTAAACTAGTTTCATTAAACTACTGACCCCAAAACTAGACCAATACCAAAACTCAAAGCAGCGTTACTAGTTAAAATACTGATAATTAAACCAGACTAACACTGATAACTAAAGCATTATGACTACCAAAACTATTGACACCTAAACTAGACCAATATTAATACTTAAACTAGTATGGCTACTCAAAACCAATGACACCTAAACTAGACCAATACTGATCCTTAATTATCCTTGTTTAAGTATCAGTATTGGTCTAGTTTAGGTGTCAATAGTTTTGGTAGTCACAATGCTTTAGTTATCAGCATTTTAACTAATGATACTAGTTTAGACTATAAACAAGTGACACCTAAATTAGACCAATATTGACACTTAATAAACTATTATCAGTACTTAAAATACTGCAAATTAAACCAGACAAAAACGAATAACTAAAGTTGTATGACTACCTAAACTACTGACATCTAAATCAGACCAAAACGTATACTTCATTAAACTACTGACACCAAAAAACTACTAGACCAATACTGAGACTTAAAGTGAAAGTTCACCCAAAAATGAAAAATACTATGGAAGTCAATGGCTAGCGTCAACTGTGTCACTAGTTAAAATACTAATAATTAAACCAGACAAACACTGAGAACTAAATTAGTACCAAACTACAAAAAGCTACGGACACCTAAACAAGTCTCTGCAATGATGCCGGAGAGTTAGAGGTGGTTTCCAGGGCATTGCCGAGCACAAACACTGGCGGACGACCCACGCACTGAACTTTAATACCCAGTGTTAGAGGAAATATAAACAATAATAACAGTGATAGTTAACACCTCCTGAGCTCTGAAAGAGCAAACTCTAAACAATAAAACTGGGGCAGACGGAATCACAGAGAGACACAGGAGAGAGAAAGAGCAAATGCCAAAAAAGGATGTCAGAGAGAGAGAGAAAAAAGATGATTTCTCACATAACCCTGTAAGTGTTTTGTCTACTAGTCTACTTTTGTCTGCCTCCAGGGCACACTCACACCATACTAGAGCACACACAGAAGCGGCCCTGGGTGTACAGCGAAACAAACACAGACATGTCCATGACTCTGACTCAGGGTCACATTCACTTAAGAAAACATGCCTGTATTACCTAACACAGCCCAGAGAGATCCCACACATATAAAAGATCATCATCTGTGAATACAAGCATTCCTGAATCATGTTCAGGCTAATATTAAGATAACATCCCTCTCAGGACAGTGACTCATTGCTGCCCCAAAATGCACCACGTGCTGAAACAATGGGACACTGTCATCTACAGACACTCTGAATTTAGACTTACATGCTCTAGATCATCTGAAGTGATCAACTGCAGCTGCATCTCTCTGCTAATGATCTGTTGTTTATAAGCTGAATGTTTGGCTGGAGGTCTGAGCTTAGCTTGGGCCACTAAGACAAGGAACAATGACCAATTCACACTAATCTCACACCAGCAGGTGGAAACATACCCTGACATGTGATGTAAGCAAACATGCATTCACAGTCAGTCACACACACATGCGTTCATGAATGTGATGTTTTATGTCAGGACGAACGACCATCAACTTTCATTGTTTTAAATTAAGATTTGAATTATAATTCCTAAAAAAACGAATCCTGCCCGTGCCAGACAACCAGTGTTTTAAAGGGCTAGATCATCATTTTGTCACCCTCATGATGACGCAAACCTGTATGATGACTTATTTTGTACATTTTTGCAGCCCCTATTTACTTTAAATTTGAATAAATACATTTTAATTTCTGGGTGAACTACTCTGAAGGCAAAATGCAGTAACTACATATTCTATCATAATTGAGTTATGACTGAAATCCTGATATCGTTCCAGTGTTCATGTAGTTCCTGCATTTGTCTCTGTAGGGCGATATTCCAGAAAAAAATTATATGAAATAAGATATAGGCCTAAGTTATTTCCTTTGTGAAGCTGTTTTCCACTACGTAGGTTTGCACAATGAAAGCATTTCAGCTTTTTATTATTGTAGGGTCATTCAGTCAACATTAGGAAAGACAAACAGAACATAGATGACGACACACACACACACACACACACACACACACACACACACACACACACACACACACACACACACACACACACGCACGCATTTCTATTAAGGTGGGGACTTTCCATTTTAGTTAGTGACATTTTTGACACCTAAACCTGAAAATGCTTTATGTAGTTTTACATTTTCATTAAAGGTCACCTAATATACCTTAGTCTTGATTTTGTTTTTGAGCCCTACTAGAATAGAATAGGTGTGAATGTTCAAAAAACAACTTTTTAACATTGTTGTAGCTCCTCACTTCCCAGTCTGTCAGTAACGCTGTTTAGCTACGAAGCCCCTCCTTCTGAAAAGAGCAATGTGCTCTGATTGGTCGGCTGGACCAGTGTGTTGTGATTGGTCAACCGCCAAATGTCCCGCCCATTACCATAACCGCGAGTTTCAACACACTACTAACGTACCGGTATCTCAACCAGGCTTCGCTCCTTTTTTTCCCTATGCCTTGGGTGGGAATTAAATTGTGACGTCTTCAATAAATTGTGACACTTTTTAAATATACTTAAATATACATTATACATCTTATTATTTAGACATATAGTGAGGACTATTTATGCCTCGTAAAGCTTTTACAAAGGAGATATAAAGGCTCAGTTCTCTTCTGCACTGCTGTTCTCTAATGTTTTATAGTTAGTACTGTTTTGACAATGCAAAATATTTTATTATATTATTATTGTTTTATCTAAATTTTATTTGTTGTATTTTGGCACTCCTGTCATTTTTATTCAGCAATGTTTACGCTTTACAGAAATGTATTTTTATATCAGATTGCAGAGGCTTAGTTTCAATGGCTGGAGTTATGGTTTCTGGCGGTCTACAGGAATATTATTTTCTATGACATAAAAGAGGTTTAATTTTAATTTGATATTACTAGTTGCATAGTCTCCATTTTTGCATTTCGAAATAAATATTTCTATGTGCTACATTCCTCCTGTGTTGTATTTGTTTCCTTTTTCTGTTCAGAAGAGAACTGAGCCTTAAACCTCCTTTGTAAAAGCTTTACGAGGCATAAATAGTCCCAACTTTAGATGAGCTCACAGATATAGTTAACTGACAACTAGTAAATGTTTTATAACTACCTGAATTAATCATGAAACACAGTAGCAATACATTTTAATAAAGTGTTTAGAAACACAATGAGTAACTATTACAATATGTCTAAACTAGGGGTGCACCGATCCGACTTTTTCAGTCCCGATACCGATACCGATGCCTGGGCTTTGTGTATCTGTCGATACCCGATACCGATCCGATATATTGTTGAATTAATAATAAACTGTATATCTTCCACCTTATACCTTCCTTGAAGAGACTAAAGGCACCAGACTTTACTAACTAAACATAACTAAGACAAAATAACAGATGTATGTAAGGTGTTGAATTCTTATTTATTTAAAAAACAATTGTGCATTCAAATCTAAAATAGAATGTAATCTAACTTCTTTAAATAAATAAAATGTAGCAGTGGAAACAAAAAACAGTGTATTGGTCAAACATACAATAGTAATCTGACAGTTACCAAACATTTTTTACACTACAGATAATTGTTTTGGTATATAATCATATCAATATTAAAAAGTAGCATTACAAATTAACAAATAGTCTAATTTTCTACCATATGCAATTTAATAAAAATTTTCAGCTAGCTAATAACAACTTTGTTCTGGTTTCACCTCACTCCAGATTAAATGATTGTAGGCTAGGCCTATTTATTTTACTACACATTGTCAACAGAAATAAGATGAAATACTGTTGATAATTAAAAATAATTCTTACTACCCACTCTTGCTAAAACGGGTAAGCACACTTGTGTTCTCATTTCAGTTGCGTTCTGAGTAAATTAATATGTGTTGGACAGATCAGTTGTTCTGGCCAGTCGTTAAAATTATTCGGTTCAAAGGAGTCATTAGGTGGCGAATCGGACATTAGCAGACGCGTTGTGTGCGAATCCCGTCTGTTAGAACATCGCGAAAGATGTCAACACACAGAAAACACTTCATAACTGGATATAATTTGTCTCCCGCTTATTGAAAGTATGCTTTATGTCAGCTGGTCAGAGAAGAGTCAATGTTTTTTGAGCGCAATTCACACCCAGTGATAATTCAAGGACAAAATTGTCCGAATGTGTCACGTGCAACATGGTTTCGGTCTTCCGAGCTTTTGATTTGGATTAATATGTGAAATATGAGAGCGAACACTGATTATTTTGAAGACCCAGAGAGCGCGCGCGGGGGAGGAGCTCTCAGATCGGTCTCTCTGTCACTCAGTCACAAGCGCAGCATCTGTTCTACATCACTCGTAAATCACAATAACTCATCAAATTAGGCTTTGGCCGTCAAAAAAATGTCAATACAGGAAAGACCCTGACTTTGCAGTAATACCCTCGAAACAGCGACGAACTAGTTGCCGTGGCAAGCGTGAAATATCTCCTCCACACAGCCGACTCTCTGGCTCGCTCCCTTCTAGCATGCGACACACGTGAAGCTGACGAATGACGTAGGTTCTGCTGCGACGGAAAAAAACACCTGGATCGGCTTGTGGATCTGTTAATTTTTCCGATCCCCGATCCAGCTATTTTGTCAGTATCGCGGCCGATATCCGATCCTAATATCGGATCGGTGCACCCCTAGTCTAAATAATAAGATGTATAAATGTATATTTTAATAGTTTATTAATCCTTTACTTACACTTTCTAAATGATCATATGAACCACTGACAACTCCTAAATAACTGGTTTGTAAATAATGCAATACTTGATTTAATTGATCATTTATAAAGTATGAAAATACAATTATTAAACACATTATAGATATGCTTATAAATCATGAATAAAGCATTTATAGCTGTATTTATAAACTGCCTATTAATGTCTATTGATGCTTTATAAATGATGAATTAACCATTTACTAATGCTTAAAGGGTTAGTTCACCCAAAAATGAAATTTCTGTTATTAATTACTTACCCTCATGTCGTTCGACCCCCGTTCATCTTCGGAACAGAAATTAAGATATTTTAGTTGAAATCTGATGGCTCTGAAAGGCCTCCAGTGGCACAATGCATGGTTCACTCTCAAGACCCTTAAAAGGTACTAAAGACGTCGTTACAAAGTCCATCTCCCTACAGTGGTTCTACAATAACTTTATGAATCGGCGAGAATAGTTTTTGTGCGCAAAAAAATCCTAAATAACGAAGCGTTATGAATCAGCGAGCCGAATGAGCAGTTTGGATCGCCAAATTTCAGCAGTTTGGCGGTTTGACACGCGATCCGAATCATGATTCGACTCACTGATTCATAACGCTTCGAAGCTTCATGAGGCCGTGTTTTGAAATCGTCATCACTATATAAGTCGTTCTTTAGGGTTTTTTTGCGCACAAAAACTATTCTCGTCACTCCATAAAGTTATTGTAGAACCACTGTAGTGAGATGGACTTTGTAACGACGTCTTTAGTACCTTTTAAGGGTCTTGAGAGTGAACCGTGCATTGTGCCAATGGAGGCCTTTCAGAGCCATCAGATTTCAACTAAAATATCTTAATTTGTGTTCCGAAGATGAACGGAGGTCTGACGGGTGTCGAACGACATGAGGGTAAGTAATTAATGACAGAATTTTCATTTTTGGGTGAACTAACCCTTTAACTAATGCTTCATAGTGTGTAGTTATTAAAGTGTTACCGAATATGGTGGCATGTTCACTCAAGACTTAAGACTACAATGGAGACGTTTCAGGGAGTTCAGAAACAGTGACATTGATATAAAATGAACAATTTAAGATATTATTTAGTAACATTTAGAACATTGCCCAAAGCATCACACCTTGGCCAACCATGACTGTGTCGCCGGTTCACCACTGTTCCTTCACTGGAGCACTTCTGATAGAGACTGACCACTGCAGACCGGGAACACCCCACAAGAGCTGCAGTTTTGGAGATGCTCTGACCCAGTCGTCTAGCCATCACAATTTGGCCCTTGTCAAACTCGCTCAAAACCTTACGCTTGCATCAAATTTGAGGACAAATTATTCACTTGCTGCCTATTATATCCCACCCACTAACAGGGGCCGTGATGAAGAGATAATAATGTAATAATAATGTTATAATTACAGTTATAATGTTATAATAATGTTGTAAGAGATAATAATGTTATAATAATGTTATGTCTGATCTGTGTGTGTGTGTGTGTGTGTGTGTATAGAGATATTTGGTCCAAACTTGACCCATACACACAGAGTTCGTACCCAGATAGTTTGGACTGGCTCGTCTCTCTGTGATGTTGATAGCTGTGGCTCCGGGAGGGATATCCAGGATTTTGTGGTAACCCAGCGGAAAGCTTGTGTTCAGGAAACTTCCTGTGACCCTCTTGCAGGTGCCGTCTTCACCGCCACACACGCCACAGCGATCCGGAACCAACCCTGAGCCCAACACACCGTCACAGCCCTCACTCTGACAGACAGATGGAGGAAAGATGATTTTTATTAATATTAAAGATATGAATGCATGAGGATGACAAGATAGAACATCAGATTATATCCTTGTGAAAAAGAAGTGTGCTTAATTGTACTGAATGTGCACTTGTATTGTACTTCAAACCTTAAAAGTATAGTTTTAAAAAATGTAATTGGAGATAATATAATGAAATAAATGAAATGAAATAAGTGTATTTAAAAAGAGTACACTTTGTTCAAATTAAAAGTTTTATTTTTATGTACATCAACATACCTCAACATACTTTCTTTTAAGTATAATATTTCCAAAAAACAATGCGTAAGTGTAATTCTTTTTTCACAAGGGTAGATCTACAGATCTTACAATTCCGAGATATTTAGCAGATATAGACTTTGAATTGAATCGCTGAGGTCAGACCTCTTTCCGGTGACTATCATTTGTGTGCATGTTTTCTCACCAGACAGCGTCCTCCCACACACACATCATTGGGTGTGTTATTTGCGCACGGCGTTCCATCTCGTACCCTCTCCGCCTGCCGCACATAGAAACGGTACCCGACCGGCCGACAGGTCAGCTCACACTGCTGCTCTAGACCCACTGCCAGAGAAAAACAGATTAAAACATTATTCAATTTTCCCTGATATTTCATATAACCTATTGTACTTTATTAGGTGTCTGTCCCTATGTAAAATGATGATGTTTATGACATTAATAACTAATAACAGCTCCCAAGCCTACCCAAACCATTTATTGAAAATAAACTGCAAAAATGAGGCATTCAGCCACAGTATTGACATCACTACCGTGAGCTTATTAACGTATGAATGCTTAAATGTCATGTATCACAGAATTATAACATTTGAGTATTTATCAGCTTTGCTGTGGTCACTTCATTTGCAAATAGCCAGGTTATCTAATTATAACAAACCTCATCTTCAAATAGGAGTTTTAAAAGTACAGTACACCCTTCCTAATTTTAAGGGTCAGAGATACAGTGGAAAATGGTAATTTGGTGAGTTTATGGGCCACATGAGTGGACGGAAATAAAGCTGAAATTAAATAAAATACAAATATTCGATCAAATTAGAAACTTAAAGTCCTAGTGAACCGGAAGTTGCAACTGGTTTTATTTTAGCACTGTGACCAGAGGTTAAATTGGGCCGGAGCGCAGCTCCGCCTCCTCAGGTCCACAACACACCCTGCTGGAGCTCAGCTCCGTCTCCTTCAGCACAAAATATTGTTATTAGACTTTAATTATTGTTCGTCTCCTGGCAAATACAGGCTACATGGAATTATCAGACTATGTTCTCTGGCTCAGCACAGCGCCCACAGCCATCAAGGTAACACCGTCACAATTCTAACAGTGAGTTACCATGGAAATCCGCGAACGGCTAGAGCCGCGGTCGGGAACCTATGGCTCGCCAGGTCTCTCACACTTTACCAACATATCTAACATTTACTAACATGATCGATAAAAAGATTAGACACACACATCAACAGAACACACATCCGTTCTCTGCAGAAAAAAGCAGCCAATTACAATTCCCTTGTTGAACAGCCTACCGAAGTTAATGACAAGTTTATGATAATAATATTCAAGTTGTGTTTTCAGTGCTGTTCGCGAGTGTCACGATAAAATAAATAATAAAAGCATGATAAGTCACGAAAGACAACTGAATTACTGACATGATGCTGTGCGCACGCTCCGAGCGCAACACGGACAAACGGACAAGCATACTAGCCTTTGTCTTCGGTTGCGCGCCTAAACGGCCAAATAAACACAGAAATATCAAAATGCCAAGTCGAGTTTTCACATAAACATAGTAGATGTAAGCACTCTGGGCGTTCACACACACGAAGAGGATTAATACTCATCAGTTGGTCAACCTAATAGTGAAAGCCCTGCACAATTAATTCCACATTGCAACTTATTTATTTTTTGCTGCATAATTGTTTGTTTTTAGTTATGGACCTAATAATTACTGCTGTTGCTAAATGCTTTTTAATAATAATTTTATATCATTTTTTACTGTGGCTCTTCTGGAAAAATGCATTTACCAAAAATGAAAAAAATGGCTCTTTGGTCCAAAAAAGCTCCCAACCCTTTTCGAGGACACAGATGGAAATGAAAAGACTACAGTCAAAGCTCATCTTTAGGGGGGTATTGTCAAATAATCTGCTGCCCACTGACATGGTTTTGAAAGCTATTTATTATTAATTTAATTTTTGGCCTTCCACTTATTAAAAATGCACATATGTAGATCAGAGAAATCAAAATTTCCTCACTCATTTTAAAAACCCTGCCTATGGCCCTAAGTTAACTGTAAAGTATTTCTCTTTGTTTGAATAACTACTCAACCCTACCTTACACATTAATACTGGAAAAAGAGTCCCTTTGGTGTAAAAACACATTAAGTCTTTTTCTGGCGCGATTTTGAAAGACCATTCACCGTAAATAAGGTCTCCCCCTCCCTACAAAAGCCAATTTAACCACTGGCTGTGACGTATTTCCAAGTGAAACGGAATATTGAATAGAGGGCAGGGTTTTACTTCAGCGCTCCTCCTCTCCATCTCTCACTCATAGCAGAATAACGGTTGGAGGGGAGTGGTTAAGGACATTCAAAGCCAGAGCCGTCAAACTGCCGTCATCGGAAAGGGAACGCCATTCCAGACCAGAAAGTTACTTTTCAGAGTTTGATTGAAGATTACAACGGCAAACTATTTTTTTTCTGTGTATTAACTTGCACGGATTAATTGTTCAGTCTAAGACCTGTAATGTGTGCTAATGTAACCCCTCCTGTTCGAACCGCCCGCTCCAAGCGGGACTCGAACCCGGATCCACCGGCATGAGAGTCGGAAGCTCTAACAAGGAGGCTAAAGGCTGCAACCTCTAGCATCAGTCGCTAGAGCGTCTCTTGACATCAGAGGAGTGAGGTTTACTCACACAGCGACCACTAGCTGGCCTCCGTTACACTAACAAAGTAAATACGATTGATTTTGATTTCACGAGGACTTTTAGTTTAAAAGTAAAACTGAAATAAAAATAAATTAAAGCTAAACAGATATATATATATATATATATATATATATATATATATATATATATAAAAATAAAAGTGACAAAGGCACATAACAGAATTACTAAAACCTAAACTAAAATGAAAACTGAAAATATAAAAATAAAAGCCATTTCAAAATATGAATAAATACTATAATAGTATATATAAATAATACTAAAATAACGCTGATGGACGTGAGGGGGAAATAAACAGTTCCAAGAAAAAGTACGATATGGCTATTTTCATAAATACTTTATCACCATGGATCTTCTGCCCTCATGAATGAAACTCTTTCTGGAAACTGCTTGTTTTTTCCGTTGTATCTGTCCTCTTTATGAACCTAGTTAAATCCCTCGGGTGCGGAAGCTGATGCTTCAGTCTCTCTCTTTCACAAACACAACACAGTCCTGAGCAATTAATTACAGCCAATCAATGTCATGATCAAAACCTCCATCGCAAACACAGGAAACAGTCATTATTAAAGGTGTTTACTAACACAAATGTAACACACTTGAAACTTGCCAATTTAGGATTTTATCTGTTTGCCTGGAAATCACAATTATACAATTCCCTGATACCTCCTGGCTTTCTGTGGGAACCTTGTGGATATCAGAGACTTTAGCTCCAAGTAACACAAGTTGAGCACCTTCTACAGTACATGTGAGCATAGTTAGAAACTGCACCATCAGCATCTGCTGAACAAAACAGGCACAAGTCCATCGTTAAAGGTCATTGCTCTTTTTTTTTTTGCCCTCCAGTCTCTCTTTTTATTTTCAGTCTCAGCTGGCCGATGGTCTGTTCACAAAAACAACATGGTCTCACTCCTATTCGTCACATATTGACACTTGGTGAGGACCCCTTGGTGTCACTTTTTAATGCACAGGGTACCCCTTTAGCATCGTTTTCCGACGCACAGGGTACTCCATTTGATTTCAGTTGTTTGCCCAATGCGTCAGATCAAGAAACATTTAATTCTTTGCATTTGTTAAAGCAGACATGAGTTTATGAATATTTATAGGCTACTTTTATATTTTGGAGCAACTAACCAAACTCTTACCCTAAACCTACCCCCTTCTCAACAATATAAAACACGTAACAGTCAAATAAAAGTACAGTCACAGGTCTTTATTGCAAAAACTGATCAAAAACAGTATAATAGTATTATCTCATGTTGCATTCCAAGCCGTCATACGATATCTTTGTGTGAAGAACAGAGTTGATCTTAATGTTTTAATCGCTGAAATGATGATCCCGCCGCTCCGTGAACGCACGCATGCACTCAGTCATATCTCATTCAAATGATACACCTGACTCTTTAGCATGATGCGATCCATCACGAGACACAATGCAAAAATTTTCCTCAGAACACTTGAAATATTTGTACTTTTTGAATAAATTGTGGCAGCAGTCGTATCTGCCTGTTATATCCTGTTTTTTATCATACACAAATGGGTAGGTTTAGGGATGGGGTTGGGTCACATGTTCAAACGTGTCTGAATACCGTAAATAAAAAAAGGAAAATAAATGTAAATAAAATGATGCTGGCTGATTACATTGAGAATCACACTCCATGTCATAATGACAAAATCATAACCCAATATAAAGTCTCATCATGATGATAACCATGCCCAGCGCGTCTGTGTATGACGCCATGGGTTTCTCATTGAAATCAATGGAGTACCGTGCACGTCGGAAAATGACGCCAAAGGGGTATCCTGTGCGTTAAAAAGTGATGCCGAAGGGAACTGACCAAGTGTCAATATGTGATGAGTTGGCCGTGAGACCATGTTAAAAATAACTTCCCTGGCGTTTACTGGCATGAGGGCGGGGCGACATGTCACTCACACAACCCTCGACGCACACCTTGGCAATAGAATCGCCTTTGGCTAGTACATTTTTTTGTTTAGTTGCCAGACTGATATACTTTATTTTATTATATTATACTACAAATATTATATATATATATATATATATATATATATATATATATATATATATATATATATATATATATATATATATATATATATATATATATATATATATATATATATATATATATATTTGAACATACTAGCTTAACATCAGTCAGCATTAGACTATGTTATGATATTATAATAATCAAGCACTATATAATGATAGAACTTTAGTAATTAGAACTAAAACTGTTGGAAAGCATGTATTAATGCATATTTGTCAATTAACTGAACTTTGGACTGTTGGACTGTAGATATTGTTGGTGTTTCTGTAAAAAAATAGATAATAGTAATTATATTATATTATTAAAAGATAATAATAATACTACTAATTCTACTACTAATAAAAATATGCTACGCACTAAGGATTGATGAGCTGCTGGGTTCATGAATATTAATCATGTTGACAGCATTCGCTCAAACTGATTTGCTGAAATCAAAACAGGGACAGGAAAAGATGAGCGCTAGCCAATGGGATTGCCGTTTGTACATTAGTTCCGCCCACTACCGGAAAAAAACGGCATATCTTCTGCTTGTTCTTAAAAGCTGAATAATTCCAAATGAATTCCAAATGAATATTGTTAACATGTAGCACGTCGATTTTGCGTGGTATTTAAGACTCTCGCGCGCTCTCTCTCTCTCTCGCGCGCGCGCGCATGTGTGGGTGAAAAACGCGGAGTTCTTCACACTAGAGTTCACGGTACATCAGATGAGCTGATTTGAAATCATATAGATCGCTTGACAAGAGCGAAACTCTCAAGCGCTCATTCAGAGTGTTCAGCGAGTAAAAATATATTTATGCTAAACTTATTCTTAGCATCTAACACATACACTAGCGAGTAAAATCTGAGAATGTATTAGCCAATGGCTAATGAATGATATTATTTAATCGCCCAGAGTGACGATTTACTCGCATTTTCGAGTGTTTTACTCGCATTGTAGAGGGATGCTCACATGAGATCGACCAATAGCAAACCACAACCATCTAATCAAATCCCCATTGACAAAATCAAGCCTTGCCCTACATTTATACTTGTTCCTGAAGCTGTTTCACTCAGATATTCATCACAATTGAAAAGAAAAGAATATCACAACTTCTGTTTCATGCAGACTTTAAGTTTACAGACATTTCCTTTAAACCTAAAACACAATGCAATGCGTCATTCAATATATGGGAAAAACAACTGTAAAAATCAATATCAATGGACATTTCCATATTAAACAGACTTTTCCTATATGTTGTGTTTACTTTGTTGGAGCTGAACTATAATTGGACTTGACAAAGTTTAGTAAGTTAAGGGCCAGATTTACTAACAGCTTGCACCATCACAGACCCTCTTTTGACATTAAAAAAGTCTCAGGTTACAACTATAACCATTGCTCCCTTTCGAGGGAACTCGCACTGTGTCGGAATCAGTGATGCTATGGTAGGGCAATGCAGTGTCTCGTTCCCTCAATAGGTGACGCCCCTCTCTCTATAAAAATGGGACATTATTTAAATACATTGTTTTTATGCTGGTCTATTATTGTGCCATGAACTGATTTCAGATAACCCGCCCTAAACAGCACGTTAACACATGTCAGTCAGATTAGTTCTCTTCCTGTCTAAGTGGGCGGTTCTTAACCACAAAAGGCTGGAATGTGGACCAGACATTACGCTAATAGTCAAAGGTCGGGTTACGTGAGACTCTTGCTGTCTGTCTGTCTATCAGAATCAGCTGACACTGACAAAAGAGTGAGAGATTCCAAGCCCGTCTTTTCCCATTCCGTCACAGTTATCTTTGAGAGATTATGGTGGAGACAATGGGAGAGAGAGAGAGAGAGAGAAAGAGAGAGAAACAAGTCTCAGAGACAGACAGAGAGAAAAATGCACAAGAAAAAAAAGTAAAAAAAAAGCTATACAAATAGGACAAAAATGCTCCATTTTAAAGAAGGGCAAAAGGGTAGAAGAATTATCTTCATCGCACTCTTTTTTTTGCTCGCTCTCTCTCTCTGGTGTGCAGACAGTGGAGTCTATTCAGACTAAATATACTTCCCCACTATCTCTGTCTCTAAACAAACTCAGAGAGAGAACCAGTGCACGAGACAGGAAGACAAGAGAAAGAAAGAACAGCACAGGATGAGAGAGGAATCTGTTCAGGGAAAGAGGGATATACAGAAAGACCAAAAGAAAGAAATGGAATGCCAGAAGAAGAGCGTGTGCGCGAGACACGGTGACCCTGAACACGGGACATTTAAGCCTCACTCACACAGAAAAAAATAGTGACATCTAAATGACCTAGCTTTATTCAAGTCAAAAATATTACAACACTTTTGTTTTCGTCCCCATTTTTCATGAGCTGAATTCAAAGATCTAAGACTTTTTCTTTGTACACAAAAGGCCTATTTCTCTCAAATATTGTCCACAAGTCTGTCTAAATCTGTGTTAGTGAGCACTTTTCCTTTGCCGAGATAATCCATCCACCTCACAGGTGTGGCATATCTAGATGCTGATTAGACACCATGATTATTACACAGGTGGGTCTTAGGATGGTCACAATAAAAGGCCACTCTAAAATGTGCAGTTTTATCACACAGCACAAGTTTTGAGGGAGTGTGCAATTGGCATACCTACTGCAGGAATGTCCACCAGAGCTGTTGCCCGTGAATTGAATGTTCATTTCTCTACCAAAGACGTTTCAGAGAATTTGGCAGTACTTTCCAACCGGCCTCACAACCGCAGGCCACGTGTAACCACACCAGCCCAGGACCTCCACATCCAGCATCTTCACCTCCAAGATTGTCTGAGACCAGCCACCCGGACAGCTGCTGCAACAATCGGTTTACATAACCAAAGAATTTCTGCACAAACTGTCAGAAACCGCCTCAGGGAAGCTCATCTGCATACTCGTCGTCCTCATCGGGGTCTCGACTTGACTGCAGGTCGTCGTCGTAACCGGCTTGAGTGAAATACTCACATTCGATGGCGTCTGGCACTTTGGAGGGGTGTTCTCTTCACGGGTGAATCCCGTTTTTTCCTGTACAGGCCAGATGGCAGACAGCATGTATGGCGTAGTGTGGGTGAGCGGTTTGCTGATGTCAACGTTGTGGATCAATTGGCCCATGGTGGTGGTGGTGGGGTTATGGTATGGGCAGGCATATGTTATGGACAATGAACACAGGTGCATTTTATTGATGCCATTTTGAATGCTCAGAGACACAGTGACGAGATCCTGAGGCCAATTGTTGTGCCATTCATCCACGACCATCACCTCATGTTGCAGCATGATAATGCACGGCCCCATGTTGCAAGGATCTGTACACAATTAATGGAAGCTGAAAATATCTGTGTTCTTGCATGCCCAGCATACTCACCGGACATGTCACCCATTTAGCATGCTTGGGATGCTCTGGACAGCGTGTTCCAGTTCCTGACAATATCCAGCAACTTCGCACAGCCATTGAAGAGGAGTGGACCAACATTCCACAGGCCACAATCAACAACCTGATCAACTCTATGCTTGGAGATGTGTTGCACTGCGTGAGGCAAATGTTGGTCACACCAGATACTGACTGGTTTTCGGACCCCCCCCCAATACAGTAAAACTGCACATTTTAGATAGAAAAGGAGAAGTGCTCACTAACACAGATTTAGACAGATTTGTGAACAACATTTGAGAGAAATAGGCCTTTAGTGTACATAGAAAAAGTCTTAGATCTTTGAGTTCAGCTCATGAAAAATGGTGGCAAAAACAAAAGTGTTGCATTTATAATTTTGTTCAGTGTATTTAACATTACAGAATCAACCTTAATACATTAATTTATGCCAACAACATTTTTATGGGTTCAATTCAGGCAAAACAAGTTTGTTCAGTTTGAAATAATAAAACAATGGTTACACTTTTTTTCAATAGTCCACTTTAGGCATTCTACTAACTATAAGTAAGTAACTCTCAACATCTGGGGCTGTCGTGGCCTAATGGTTCGAGAATCAGACTTGTAACCCGAAAGTTGCGGGTTTGACTCTCAGTACCAGCAGGAAACGGCTGAGGAAGGCACCTAACCCCCAATAGATCCAATGGCTGCCCACTGCTCCAGGTGTGTTTGTCCACTGTAGTGTGTGTTCACTTCTAACTGCTCCTAATGTGTGTGCACTAATTTGGATGGGTTAAATGCAGAGGACAAATTCTGAGTTTGGGTAGCCAAACTTGGCCTACACGTCACTTCACTTAGAGTAGGATAGGGTTAGGTGTTAAAGGGTACATAACACAGAGTTTCTGCCAATCTCATGTGAATCTTGAGTACCTATAGAGTAGTATTGCATCCTTCATATCCCTGAAGAGTCTTTAGTTTGATCATATTTAAATAAGACAGATACGCTGTACCGATTCTTTCCGAAAACAGCCAAACTCGTAGAGTGCAGTGGGCGAAGCAAAAGAGTCACAAGCACACCCACGCACCCAATACATCATGGATTATCATCATTATCCTGGATAGCTTCCAAATTCACTATAAAACGGATCCGCAGGGATTTCTTATTCGCACACATGCTCCAAAATACATTTTATAGTTCACACACACATCTATTTTTAGCCACAAATGCGAGTGAAATGGTCACACTGTCGAGCCCTGCTCCCCTGGCCTCAAGAGGTGCACAAGTGACTGATGCTAGAGGCTGCGGTCTTCAGCGTCCTTGCTAGCGCGCCGATGTTGGAAATGCTAGTTTGAATGCCGCTCGGAGCGTTGCGAGTAGAACCGCAGAGGTAACATTGGTGCCGTGACCCAGATTGGAGTGAGGTTTAGGGAGGTAAGTGTACTGGAGGCCAGCAAGTAAGAGCTGTACAAGTAAACCTCACTCTCCTGGCCTCAAGAGGTCCACTAGAAGCTGCGGCGACCTTCAGCGTCCATCCTGGAAATGCTGGTTCAAATCCTGCTCAGAGCGGTGTGAGCAAAACTGGAGTGCAATGGAGAGCAAGTAAGTGCAATGCTCAGAATAAACATTTAACAATTTATTTACTTTTCACTTAAAGGGGACCTATGATGCTCCTTTATACAAGATGTAAAACAAGTCTCTGATATCCCCAGAGTGTGTATGTGAAGTTTCAGCTCAAAATATTTAAAATATTTTACAGCATGTTAAAATTGACAAACAGTTTTTGTGTATCCCTTTAAATGCAAATAAGATGGTGCTCTGGGCCCCCTTTCCGGAAGATGGAGGAGCTTCAAGAGCTCATGCTTCGGTGTTCTCTCACACACTGAAAACTTTCAGTAACGGTGTTATTTGTTCAAACCAGAGTCGTTCTGATGGAGAGACTAATGAAGAAGTGACAACATGCAACAGGACATTTCTGAATGGTTAATTGAGGAATTTGTGTAGTTGATGTGGAGGTAAAGTCATAGATTAGCATTTTCCGACATTATAATCTATAAATCGCTTGTGTGGGAACTGTAATAAAATGCACAGAGCCAGGGAATATGCTGCATGAAGATAGAACGGGTATAGTTTAGTTTAATTACGGTTATAACTTATGTAGTCATCTAGCTTTTATGACATACTATTGCATTTGTGTTACCTATTGTATTGCATTAAAAAAAGGCGAAAGGACGGATGCGGATGCTCGAGCAGACTCCCAAATGTATGACTGACCATCCTGGACAGGAGCCTGTTTATTTAAACATGTACTCTCTTCAGAACGCATGTAACATTTATCGAGCCGTCATATGGTCTATAAGACATTAGCAAATTTTCATCGACAATGAAATTGAACCACGATGTCCTCAGTGACTCAGATAGCAGGAGTCTATGGAGACTCTTAAGTGCATTGGTAATCCCAAAACACAACACAAAAAACAGACATTGTGCAACTCCAGCTGCTACAGCGAGGAAACAGAAATGGCGGACTCTGGGATTCTCACTCAGGGCTGTGTCTATGCTGATAGGGCAGATCGTCACCGGCTGTGGGCAGGCCTCAATGTAAAGGGGAATCTGAATCAGCTAGTTTTAAGAGACTGCTTCTGATTTATGGGAATTATAAAAACTATAAAAAATGATTGCGTGTACCATTAAAGGCTGGTTGCTCTCACACACTGTAGACACACATCACATCAGTGTTCAAACCTCATAAAAGTGAATTTTGCATAATAGGTCCCCTTTAAATAATGTATGACAATCTGCATATGTTTAGACAGTAAGATTATGGGCCCTATTTTAACGATCTGAAACGCAAGTGTAAAAACGCGAAGCGCAAGTAACTTTGTGGGCGGGTCTCGGCGCTGTTGCTATTTTCCCGGCGGGATAAATGGCTCTTGCGCCCGGCGCAAATCTAAAATGGGTTGGTCTGAAGTAGCTTCATTATTCATAGGTGTGGTTTGGGCGTAACGTGAATAAACCAATCAGAGCGTCATCCAACATTCCCTTTAAAAGCAGGTGCGCAAGTTCCATAATGGATTGCTATTATTATGGCGTATTTACCAGGCGCACGCCAGGAGCGGTTCACAGCCGAGGAGACTGATGTTCTAGTAAGAGCAGTGAAAGACAGAGAAGTGAAGTTGTAATGTTGTACATTATGGTAAAGGTGATTTCACAGTCTTTTTTTTTTTCAGTCTTTCAGTTTTTTCAGTTTTTCAGTCGATTTTTTTTCCTGGTTCTTGACGGACAAACCAATTTGTCAGATGTCCTTATATACATATATGTCTTGCCACTATTGGGCAAACAGGTCTTATCCTTAATTATTACAATTAGCCTGAATAATTTGTAAGCTATGCCTATTTTTTCACATCTTCGTGGCACACCACAATGATTTCCGTCATCTCATGTGTTAATATTTTTTTAGTGTAACAATTTATGATTTGCAAAAATAACTGTTGCATCTGTGTAGATTACATGAGCAAAGTGTATGCGCGTTGTGCACGCTATACATTATGGTCAAGCATGCGCCCTTAAAATAGCATAATGAACAACGCGCAACGCGCCACTGACTTTAGACTAGGTTTTTTCTGGTCAGTGGCGCAATTGTTTAATGGAACAGCAAAATAGCACCAGGGATTGTTTGCGCCGGAACACGCCTCCTTTTTTGCGCTGAACCGCCCAGGGAGCGCAAGTGCATTCACTAGTTTAGCGACGTGCTTCTGTGGAGGGAAAAGCGCGCTTTGCGCGGGTGCAAAATAGGAATGACACATGCGTCGGTGTACAAAGTCAATTGCGCTGGGTGCAAGATAGGGCCCTATGTGTAACGGAGGCCAGCTAGTAGTTGTTGTGCAAGTAAGCGATTGATGCTAGGAGTTTCAACCTTTAGCCTCCTTATTAGAGCATCTGACTCTCCTGCCGGCGGACCCGGGTTCGAGCCCCGCTTGGAGTGGGTGGTTCGAACAGGAGGGGTTACATATGTCAACTGTGTTTGGGCATATTAATGTAAAATATCTTGTTTTAAGCTTGTTTTTTAATTATTACCTGCTTAAATATAGGTCAATTAAATAAAAATAAATTGTTGCTAACTTGTGATTGGCTAAGCAAGAGTTGGTGGTGTGACAATGAAACCTGGCCTACCTTACTGAGAAACCAAAACAGACACATTTTCAGACATTTTGGATGTGAAAGCCGACAGAGTGGGCAGAGGTTATGCAAAGACGAGCCCAGATTTACCGATCAAAGGTGTTTTGATCAAAAACACACACTCTTCATCCTACGCAGACTTCTTGCGGACCGCAGCTATTAAAGGTTGTGTGCTCTGTACAGAAAGAAGACTCACAGAGTCAGCATTTAAGCCAAAGATTTTAGACAGATGACACACTCCAGTGCTGTTCGGAATGAAATACTAGCTTGCTACTAACTAAAAACTGACAAAGCACTCGAACCAGTGTTTGCAAACTTCTCAAAGAGTAGGCCTAGTATGCCCTTGGCCTTGAGTACTCTTTTAAAAAGAGTACAGCAGTAACAAATCATTTGCTGTCTTAAAACAAGCTGCTTTTTACAACTTGTTAATCCAACAAGGGATCAGTGCCTCCAAACACAGAAAAATAAAACTGTAACGGGACACCAAAGTGCACTACACTCCTGGAAAGCATCTACTGCAGTAAGTTTAGGAGGACCTCCAGGTGTAAGTGTGGTCACAGAGGGTTGAACGCACTAAGAGCATGTTAGTATGTTATTCTGATCATAGCCCACATGTCTCTCACTAACAGCTGTTTCTCCATCTCTTTCTCTGCCATCCCACCCTCAAACTCTCTCTCTCTCTCTCTCTCTCTCTCTCTCTCTCTCTCTCTCTCTCTCTCTCTCTCTCTTTCGCTCTGGCCAGTCAAACGGCTGTCCTTCTCAACTCCCCTAAAACCTTGTTTACAGTTTTCTCTGTGTCCCCACCCCCTGTGCACTATCACACTGTTCTCACTCCTCAGTAAACGGCGCTTATTCAACACATCCCTCTCTCTAATAATCTCTGAGCTGGGTGGAGAGATTTTGGCAGCGGACGAACAGGGATTTGGACGAACGCAAGGAAAACGAAAGGAGGGAATGTTTAGTGAGAACTAAACGAGGGAGAGAGTTCGGTTTCATGCACGCTCTCTTTCTCCTCGTTCACTTGGATCTTCCTCCAACTCTCCTTTAAGCTCTTACAGTGATAGTTCACCCAACATTTTCACCTTAGAAAAAAAGACGAAATTCGGAAGACTTGTACATTGTAACCCCACATTATATTACCCTATGAAGCTTACTGTATCATAATTGATACACAAAACCCCTATAAAATGATCAACATGATCAAAACTTCAAAACTTGTTGCACACAATCTACTACATGCCTTCTGTCGTCTGATTGATACAGTAGTTAAGACTTTTTTTTAACAAATTAAAAGGCTTTAAAATGTATAATTTCAGGTCGTGATTCATGTCTTTTTGCTGTGAAATCTTTACTGGTTTTAAAAATTAAACGTAAGAATAACTTTTATATTTTTAGTAATATTTCAAAATGAACACTTCATTTTTTGCTTGATTATTTTTAGTAAAATCATATAAAAATGTCAGTATAAAATATGATCCATTAGGCTTTTGAGGAAGGTTTATTTGTTCATCTCACAATTTACAAACATTTGTAAATAGGTCTTACGACAAGCAACCTCAATTGTATGACTGCCTAACATATGGGAAAATGAACTCATGAAATATTATGTTACATAGTGTTATTTACGTGGGAGCATGTGTACATTTCTTTTGTTCTCACTAACATTTCGAAAATACGACCACTTTCATGAATCCAAAAATGTACGTCAGTATGGCTTTATGACGAATGATAAACACAAAAATTAGTTCCATTCGTGTTTCATGAATGAGGCCCAATAAATCTGTAGCATAGAAAGTTGTCATTTGTGAGGAACAAACTGAAACTTTAGTAATTATTCACTAAAAATCTTCCCCTCTAGTGAAGCAGATGAGTCTGAGTTATTAAAAGAATAATTAAAAATGGTTTTGTGAATTGATTCATAGAAAATATCCATCTGCAGAGGATAATTAGTTCCTTTGCTATTTCTCTCATGAACTTACCAAGGAGAACTAAAAGTAAATTATTTTTGTAATGACAGAATTAAAGGGGTCCTATCATGCCCTTTTACAAAGTCTTGATTTTGTTTTTGGGGTGTACTAGAATATGCTTTCACGCTTGATTGTTCAAAAAACACATTATTTTTCCAACGCTATCTCACAACCAATTTGTATGTATTTTACGAGATGGCTAATTCTTACGAATTTGTACGTTTTGTCTAAACCCCACTGACGGGTAGTTTTAGGGGCGGGGTTTGAGGTAGGTAATTCGCATGAATTCATACGAATTTGGCAACTCGTCAAATATGTACGATTTAACAAAAAATCGCACAAATTCGTATGAGTGAGGTCGTACAAATTCATATGAATTAGCCACCTCGTATATGCCACGTATATTGAATATGTACGAATTGCCGTGAGATCGGGTTGTATTTTTCTATTTTATGTTTAATTTTTTACATTATTACAGCACCTCTCTCCCCAGTCTAGCTCGGACATGCTATTTATATTGTTTTCCTCTCCTTCCGAAATTAGAAATGTGATGTGATTGGTTAGCTGGCTCAGTGTGTTGTGATTGGCACCACTTAGCACTTGTTCGGGAAATGTCACGCCCCTTACAATAACCGCAAGCTCTAGTACTCAGATGTAGGATGGCATCAATTTCAAACCAGATTGCCTGATTCAGACTTAAAGGGTTAGTTCACCCAAAAATGAAAATTCTGTCATTAATTACTTACCCTCATGTCGTTTGACACCCGTAAGACCTCCGTTCATCTTCGGAACACAAATGAAGATATTTTAATTGAAATCTGATGGCTCTGAAAGGCCTCCATTGGCACAATGCACAGTTCACTCTCAAGACCCATAAAAGGTACTAAAGACGTCGTTACAAAGTCCATCTCCCTACAGTGGTTCTACAATAACTTTATGAATCGGCGAGAATAGTTTTTGTGCGCAAAAAAACCCTAAATAACGACTTATACAGTGATGACGATTTCAAAACACGGCCTCATGAAGCTTCGAAGCGTTATGAATCAGTGATTCGAATCATGATTCGGATCACGTGTCAAACTGCTGAAATTTGGCGATCCAAACTGCTGATTCGGCTCACTGATTCATAACGCTTCGAAGCTTCATGAGGCCGTGTCTTGAAATCGTCATTACTATATAAGTCGTTATTTAGGTTTTTTTTGCGCACAAAAACTATTCTCGCCGATTCATAAAGTTATTGTAGAACCACTGTAGTGAGATGGACTTTGTAACGACGTCTTTAGTACCTTTTAAGGGTCTTGAGAGTGAACCGTGCATTGTGCCAATGGAGGCCTTTCAGAGCCATCAGATTTCAATTAAAATATCTTCATTTGTGTTCCGAAGATGAACAGAGGTCTTACGGGTGTCGAACGACATGAGGGTAAGTAATTAATGACAGAATTTTCTTTTTGGGTGAACTAACCCTTTAAGAATGTTAACAAAGAAGAGGATCATCCAGAACTGGCCTGGCATAACGGATTTCACTTTGTAAGCACAGATTTCATATGACGTTTCAGAGTGGTATGTTGTTTTTTGTAATTTTCTTATACATTTTAGATATGAAGATACACCATTTAATCATGATACTTGTCGGAAAACTATGGTAAAACAAACGAAGGGGCGGTGAACCGTCTTACAAAAGCTACAGTAAACACTATATCAACATTAATGTTGGCTAGCAGGCTAGCGGAGGCAAAGCTCTGTCCTTTATTTACATTGTAACAACAACAACAACAACATAAAACTTATAATTGAACTGTTCACACAATCACAAATAATAAGACATACTTGCAGACTTGAGACAACAGATTGCCCCAACAAAGTGAGAACTGTTCCATTTTAGGAGAAGCTTTTGTGCGTAGCCTGCATTGTGGTTCTGAAAGCTGTTCTCTGTAAAATGTGCAGCGCACAGATAATTTTTTTGGGTTACATCTATAATGTTCAGAAACAGTGTTTAAAATAAATTTTAACCACTCTAAGTTCGTCAGCCTTAGGAAGGTCAGACAAATGAGTTTTGGAAACGGGGTGGAAAAAACAGTGTCAAGGGGATTAGTTTAACATGGAGTGGTGGGGTACAGTAATTATTACCAGAGCTTCTCAGGGATTTTAGTCCCATCCGAATGTGCCATCTCAGTAATCATTACGGACAATGTCAGTAAAGATTATGACGACTTTTACCTTCTGTAAAAAGGCCCAGAAAAATGACCTCAGGTAATACAAATCCTGTGTGAATAGACCCGCAGTAAATTTGTACACAGATATTCAGTAATTTCCTGTTTAAAGTAGTTTTCCGCAGGTTTTCAAGTATAGAGGCTCTTGAAAAAGCATTCAGTTGCGTTCAAGGCGGTGGGACAAGTCTGTGGCAAACCTCAAGTGTTTTCTGTTTACCATTCAGATAAAAAAAAAAGAAAGGTTGAAAGCATTTGTCAGAGGCACAAAACTTCTTTTAGCTGTAGGTAAGTGCCTATTACCAACAGAATCCAATCAGAATTGAATTAATAAATCGTTCGACCGGACCTACCTTAGGCTTTATATAGATAATATGTGTTTATGCATGTGATATCAGGAAGCAACTTAATACGACAGGGAGGTGATGGCGGTGTGTAAATTGAGTTACCCCTCCCACTTCTGCCAGTTTTACTGAGATTTCTTATCCCGTGAGAATTGGCCATTGATATTACAGACATCCTGTGGTAAAATTACATTATTCCATCTACCCATGTTAAACTAATCCCGTCAGAATAGGGCTTTTGACATAACGAAAACACTGTCTTCTCTAGCGCAGCTCAACCAGGCCTCGCACCTTTTTTTTGTGTATTCCGTGGGCGGAGATTATTTATATGAGTAACATTGTGACTTCATAAGATTCGGGAAAAAACGCGTTGTAGCCCAAACGAGTCGTAGTTTTTGGAAAGTGGATTCTGTTAAATAAAGTATCTCCTTTTGGAGGGGACTTTGAGCTTAACCTTGCAGATCTTTCTACGCTTAAACAGCAGCATTACACACTAAGTTAAAAAAGTGGAAAAGCATAAAAAGACCCCTTTAAAATGTTCTATACATTTTTTCTTATGAATGTCCCTTAAAAACCCCTGGCACACTGAGAACAAGCCAAATCATACACAGAACTGCACAGCAGCGCCATGCAGTAACAATTACTGCACACACAATCACATAATGATCTTTAGAGTTGAGCTGCCAAAAAAATGATCTCCAAGGGACAACAAAACAAAAGCATGTGCACGCGCACACACACACACACACACACACACACACACACACACACACTCCAAGGGACAACAAAACAAAAGCATGTGCACGCGCGCACGCACACACACACACACACACACACACACACACACACACACACACACACACACACACACACACACACACACACACACACACACACACACACACACACACACACACACACACACACACACACACACACACACACACACACACACACACACACACACACACACACACACACACCATACAGCCAAACCCCCAATGTCCTGTCCAACAATAGCTCACATAACTGCTGGAACCTACAACAGTTTTACTTCTAATAAATCGAAGCACATTCTTGTACCTCCTCACCCACGGCACAATCACACACAGTCCCAGTGTCGCCTTGTCACACTGAGGCCTCTTTCACAACAGCTCATGGCCTGAATACCCCTGAGTGTGATTGTTTTCATTTCATTTCTACATAAAAGCCGTTTCAGAACAGATTGTAAATAGAGGGGTGAATGCCTCTGTCATTTCAGTGTAACTGAATTCTTACACTGAACTTTTCCTCATACTGAACACTGTGGGATACAGCACTGTCCGATACTCAACTTTGTCCGCTATTGAACCATGTCCGATGCTGAGCTCTGCATGCTGCTTAACTTTGTCCCATACTGAACTGTGTCTGATGCTGGACCTTGTTCAATACTGAACTTTCTACAATAATGAGCTCTGCCTGATGCAAAATTTGTAGAAAAGTGAACTAACATCTGATACTGACCTTCCATACCTACGTCTGGTCTGTGCTGCCACAATTTTCAATTTTAAGATTTTGGTTCTAGATTTAGCTTCGGCTACGTCTACACTAATCCAGATACATATTTTTCTCTATGTTTTGGTCTTCCATCCACACTGAGACAATGGTTTTGAGGACAGTGAAAAGGTATTTGAAAATGATGACTGTCTCGTGATTTAATGCATATTGTATTTATACGTATATATACTGTGATATATATAAACATGAGTGAAATACCTTTTCACTCATGTTTATACCAGTATGTACCTGGTACATATGTGCTATTCACTTTCATAGTGTTGCTAAAGATAAATGTTATACATTCTTGCAAAGATGACAGAATATTTATCCGCAATTGACCTATCGGTAAGCCCCTCCCCTCGATTGCAGATGAGCCAATAGCAGATGAGTATCTGTTGTATGGGGATCGGAACTCGGACATCTTTAGGTTTCAGCGCCATAGAGAAACATTGGAAAATCCGAAGCTCTCATCGGTTTGATGATGTTTATGCTACAAAAATGTTAAAGCGATGTGCCTGGGGTCAGGGCCGGACTGGGACACAATTTCAGGCCGGGAAATCCTACACCCATCCAGGCCAAATTTAGAATTTAGAAACACGGACAACCCTATTTTTTTCCTAAATAATTAAAGGCTTTATCTTGAACGGTACCCTCACTTCCCATTTCCTTTTCTTAATTTTCCCTAATATCTCTCTGTCTCTCCCTTGCACCAGGATCATCAGCCTCATACACTAAGTAAAGAGGAGTACTAGGGTTATTGGAAATTTAAACTAAAATATTAATATAATAATAATAATAATGCATAATATGTGAATGCATGTATAACGTGTGTGTATTTTTCTCGTACCTGTCTCTTCTTGACCTGTCACTTTTTCTGGCCTCATGTTAAAATCAGAACTGAAAATCAACCACCTTATAATTAGTTTGCCCAGAATCCACATCTATTTGAGTAAAAATCTAAGTATTATATTTAAGACAAAATGTTGTTTTTATGTTAAAATGTAATTAAATATCCAGAATTTAGCAACACTATATTGCATACAGTATGTAAAAAAAGAAAAACGTTTCTTATTTTGTTTCTACTCCTGCCTGACTGATTCTGATGTGTGATCACTGCACCACAGCGAGTGATAGGTTGATTATCTCTTCTGTGATCTGTAAACACACGCTTCCAAATTAATCTAGTTACCCACCATATTTAGTTTAAAATCTTTTATATATCCCCCCATGGAATATTTAAGTCTCACTTGAATGCTCCTTGACGAGAGGTGGTCCTTCTGTGTCCAAAAATCTTGGGACAAGGTTTTCACACTTTCAGCTGTCATTGTAAGACAGTTAGCGACAGTATATAAGGGGGGCGGAGCTTACCGATAGGTCAATTGCTGTCCTGTGTCAAAACATAAAGCAATTGTGTTTTAGGGGCCATTTACAAGACACCATTTTTAACTGAAAACGGAAAACTTTTTATGTGTTTTGGGGTGTTTTAATGTTCCGTCAGTACACGAAAAACGCAAAGGAAAAACGATTTAATACATTATGGTCGTGTAAACATACCTTTAGACCATACATTAACCCTTAAAAGCATACCTCAGGTCTTAAGTGACCCGGGATATCATTCACTACCCTCCTCATTTATTTTTTAAAGTTAGACATCCCCCTTCTTATTGTTTCTTATTATCAATTAATTATAAACAACTATTATAAAAGAATGCCTGTTTTCCCATTCTTTTTTTTGTAAGAATTGTATAGGGTCGCTTGTGACCCAAGGTGTGTAACAGTGTAAGTATATTTTTCTGCACAACAATAGTTTTGATGACTGAATAACTGCAGTTCACCTTTATTTTACAAGGTGGCAATGTCTGATACACAATGATGAAGTGACGTTTCACTCATAGTTACCGCAGGCAGAAAACAAGAGAATAGGAAGAATCATCAGCAAAACGTGAAATGGCTCAGCCATTTACTGCTAAACACAATCAAATATTTGTGTCACTGTCACTTGATGGTAGCCTAGAAATCTGGACGCACCCTAGCGGCAGCAAATCTAATTTGCAGCCAGGGTAGTCTAGCAACTCTCCGTTGGCGTGCGAGCTGGAAAAAACAAACTCTGGTCAGGCCAATCACATCGTGTATAGAGTCGGTGGGTGGGCTTAACATAATGACGGCAGAGTTGCGGCAGTTCCGCGTGCTACTTGTAAACAAAAAAGCTGGAAAAAAAGCGGTCTTTCGAACTGGCTTTGGTCGTGACTCTTGAAGATTTTGGAGTTATGCTTTTATTTGAGAAAAGAACAACGAACGGCACTGAAGTCATTCTTAAGAAAGGAAGATGTGTTCGAAGTTTTGCCGACCGGATACAGTGAAAGTTGAATCTATCAACTAGCTCTGCTTCATCTTCTTCAGCTCTCTGGTTGGTAGTAGCGCTATGCTATTGAATGTAGAGGGAATTTGAAAGACAACCGTTTATCCTGCCCCTCGGATTGAGCCCTGCCAATGGTGAGTTCCCAGATCCAACATCTTGATGTGGGTCTGGCTTGTCAGGTGGATCTGGTGAAGAAGCTGTCAAAATACTGATTTTGAAGATGTTGAAATTGATAGTTTAGAATATGTTTGAGATAGTTTAGAATATGTTTGAGATAGTTTAGAATATGTTTGAGATGGCGAATATGAGCCAGATGCTGAATGTACTGGGAAATGAGCTCCGACGAGGACAGTGATGATGGTATAAAACATCTGCTCAAACTGAACCCTTCCAAGCTCCAAAAGATAACAAAATATGCTTTATTTTAGTCTTCTGTTATTGTTACTCTAATGTCAGGAGAGTTTTATATTATTGCAAGAGGTAGAGATCGAACCATGTTAGATATAGATACGGGTCGCTAAAGACCCGGATATGTAAGAATGATAGGCGAAACAGTCATGCATTTAAGGGTTAAATGGTGATTAAGTACAACCGGTATGCACCAGTAAGTGCTGAGATTTTTCTAATAAAATTGAATTGAATAAGGCATATATATAGTGTTTTGCTATGTACTTCTGTACACCCAAAGCGCTTTACAATCAGAGGTCTCTCCTCACCCGACACCATGGTACAGGATCCACCTGGATGAGGCGACAGCAGCCACAGAACAATGGTGCCACTGAGCTCACCACACACCAGCTATAGGTTGAGAGGATAGAGAGTGATAAAGCCAATTCAATTGATAAGGGCCAATGGAGGGAATTTGGCCAGGACACTGGGGTTACACCCCTACTCTTTTACGAGAAAGCAATGGGATTGTTAATAAAATGATTGTGCCAGAAGAATAGTGTGAGAACTTGACTATGTCTGGTCTCTCAGTATCATCATAAGCTTTATTACGTTTTACACTTGCACAGTATAATGATTTTCGTGTTTTACCGATGTTTCAGTGTTGACAAGAAACTTCTGGAAAAATGGCGTGGAGTGTGGAGGAAGAGTGTTTTTGAAATGTATCCAGATTAATAGCATTTCAGAAATGCTTTTGACTCACACCTATTGACATACTTACCCTTAAACCATAAAACATAGTGTCACACCTACATCTCTGTTCTAGCTTGTACTTTTCCAAGTCATTTAGGAAGTGTGTATTGTCCCACTTCATGTTACATGATCTCCTCAGGATGAATTACTTGTTCTGAGGCAATCCTCACTTATAAATCACTTTGTATTAAAGCATTTGCTAAACGAACAAATCACTATTGGTTTAATTACACTTAAACAAACATTAGACCAAATTGATCTGTAGTTCAAAGCAGACATTCTACAGTAATCTACCCAAAAACAAAATGTGCCAAACCTCATATCTGCATTGTATTGTATATGATTTCTTTTCATTGATTATTTATTGTAATACGATTTAAGTTGGCACCCGTCTTACTTAGGTTTGGAGTACATATAATTTAATCTCATTTCTCCACGTATTAAACTATTCCTTTAATGTCACACAAGATTTTCCTCATCTAGAAATGATTAACTGACTATGACTGGAAGCAGCAGCGAGATCATAGTGACTCGATGAAAAAAAGCTCAGTAATAAAAGACACAGATACAGTACAAATAACTCTGAAGCTGCAACAACTCATTAGCAGCACTTCATCAACAAATAAATGAAAGCTCTAGCGTAAGTTCTGCCAGGAAGATTCAATGTTACGTCACTTATTACATTCAGACCTAACCAATCATGTCCTAATACTCAGAGTATAAAAGATCGGTACTTGCACACGTCTGAATTCGCAGATGCTGACACCAACATTTACCTCCATCCTCCCCATCACCAACAGGATCGTCCCTGCCTATACCTCCCAGGGGGTCGGCTGCGCAGAGGAAATGCAGAGTCCGTTACCCTCGAGAGCTACTATGCCAAAGAACCTCTGAATATAATAATTGCTGGTCTGTTAATAAATTAATGCATTGTTACTTCATCTGGCCTCCCGAGTCTTTCTGCTAGAATTTCAGTGTTCAAAGATCTAAATACAAGACTCAAGTTTCTAACTGAGGAATCTTCCCAACCCCAAAATGAAGGATTATTTTCACAAGATTTGACGTTCTAAACTCATGATTCAATGCTTTAACTCAAGATTGCAAATTTAAGATTAAATTGTCTGAAATCAGTCTTTCAAATTCAAGGTTCTTAAGGTTTTAAACTGAAGTTTGCAGGTTATAAACTAAATATTCTAACTGAATATTTGGTAACACTTTAGATTAATATTTAGGGTCCAATTCTCACTATTATCTACCGGTATTAACTAAGACTTTTGCCTTAAATAAACTTCTAATGACTGCTTATTAATAGTTAGTTGTTAAGTTTAGGTACTGGGTAGGTTTAATGGATGTACAATAAGGTAATGCAGAATAAGGCATTAATACGTGCTTTATAAAGTACTAATAAACAGCCAATATCCTAGTAATATGCATGCTAATAAGCGACTAGTTAATAGAGAGAATTGGACCTTAAACTAAAGTGTTACTGAAGATTGTAAACAATATTAGGTTCAAAACTCATTATTCTATATTCAGAATTTAAGATTCTAAATTCAAGGTTCCACACTCAAGATTTGAGGTTCTAAACTCAAGAAACAAGATTTTAAACACAAGATGTAGTATTTTACACTTAGTATTCAAAATTTAAGATTCTAAACTCAAGATTCTAAATTCAAGATTCAAGTGACAAGGGTGCGTTCACACTTGTAGTTTTGGTTTGTTTGGTCCGGACCAAAAAAACAAAACATATAGTCCTGGGCCGCTTAGCGTTCACACTGGCATTTTTAACAGCGAACCTAAAGTTACTGAACCAAAGGCATAGGGATATGGTCACAACCTGATTGGTCAGCTTTTATGACGTATATTTTGTGACGGAGCTTGCTTACTTAGGATTGAAGATTGCAAACTCAAGTTTCAAAGTTATAAACTCAAGACTCGAAATTCTATCCGAAGTTTCTAAACTCAAGATTAAGGGTCCTTAACTAAAACTTAGCATGATTCTAAATTCCATTCCAAGGTTCTACACTAAAGATTCAAGATTCTAAACTGAAGATTCAGGGTTCTAAACTCAAGAATCAAGATTCTATACTCAGTATTAAAGATTCTAGATTCAAGGTTCTACACTCAAGAAACAAGATTCCATACTAAATATTGCAAAGATCGCATGGATCAGAACTGCAGATTTAAGGTTCTGTCCTAAAGATTTGTGGTTGCCTCTGTCAGAGAGGACGTCCTGCACACGTGAGGCTCTCTGTACTGGGCCAGACGGCTCCTCTCCTCAGCAGTAGATTGGGTGTCACTTCAGTAACGTCTGTCCTCACTTCCCCCTTTTTCAAGCCTCTCACTTACTATTCAGGCCTTTTCCTCCATTCAGGTCTTTCTCTTCTCATTCACAGACCTTTCATCCCATCCATCCATCCATCCCGAACAGCAGCATTTTTCATTCGGTTGCTATGACTCCCTAACCTCTGTCCTCTCAGACTCCTCCTCCCTCATCCGATTTCCCCACTATAAGTCCCTCTTTCTCTTTCTCTCCTCTTTCTGTATTGTTGATTTATAGTCATGGTCTGGTACGTGTGTTCTGTCTCGGTGACTTTTATAAGGGTCTGTCACACATTCCTCTGTTTTTAACTCTGTGTTTCTCTTTAACTTCTCGTTCTCTATCCTTTTCCCTCACAAAGACACTTTGCTTGTACAGTAATACCCATGACCCCTGTGGTCACCCCCTCCTCCTTCCTTCATTCATTCTACATCTACTTTGTCTTCTTAAGGCTCAGGTCATTTACAGCCTCTGAAAAACGCCTTTATTCTTGCTTATCTGCTGTTTAAAGCCATGGCAGTCTAAACTGAATCCCTGCACATTTTGCACATTTTCTATGCTGATTGTGAAGTAAAATCTGCAGAATGTTACATTCTTTTTTCTTTTTCTTTTTTTTTACACAGAACTGAAAATTCTCCACCATGTTGATTTGGTAGATAAAAGTGCAATCAAAAGCCTAAATATTCTTTTTTTTCCTTCTTTTTGTAATATGAAATCAAAATTCAGTTGATATTTTCAGAGATATCAAAAAAATGTCTCAACCTAGAATTTTTTTTTTAAACATGTATATGCAAATCACAATGGTCACACTTTAGATTAGGGTCCAATTCTCACTATTAACTATGACGTTTGCCTCAATAAACTCCTAATTACTGCTTATTAATAGTTAGTAAGGTAGTTGTTCAGTTTAGGATTAAAGGATATAGAATATGGTCATGCAGAATAAGGCATTAATATGTGCTTTCTAAGTACTTATAAACAGCCAATATTCAAGTAAAATGCATGCTAATAAGTAACTGTAGTCAATAGCGAGACCCTAAACTAAAGTGGTACCATCACAATGAATTGCAAGACTGCCTTTGTTAAACTTTCATTGCTGCTTTATATTTTGGCAAAAAATAAGAAGGCAGCATTTTGGAACACGTTTTGTGTCTGAAGTGCAACTAAATTGCCGTTCAATAGTTTGAGGTTTCAGTTTTTTTGTTTGTTTTGTTTTTGTTTTATTTATACGAAATTGATACTTTTGTTCAGCATTATCTAACTACATATGAGCCAATTAAACAGTAACACTTTGTTAATTACAGTGACAATGAATAAAGAGCTCACTATTTGTATTAATATGGTTTATAAACTATTAATTAACTATAAACTAATAGTTTGCAAATGATTTATAAGTGCTTTGTTACTGTATACTTATTTTAAAGTGTTGCCAAGATTTCTATTTCAAATAAATGCTGTTCTTTCTTTCATCCTGATTATCAATATTGATAATACTAATCAGAAATGTTTCTTGAGCAGTAAATCATCATATTAGAATGATTTCTGAAGGATCATGTGACACTGAAGACTGGAGTAATGATGCTGAAAATTCAGCTTTGATCACAGGAATAAATTAGATTTTTAACATATACTCACATTGGAATAATATTTCACAATAATATTTATAATGTTATGTATAATATTTATAATTTTTTTTATGTTGTTTAAACCAAATTAAAAATATGCCTACAACACTTCTTAAAAAAAAACAAAAAAACTTTTGAACGGTAGTGCCTTAAAAAAAATTCTAGGTAGGCAGCACACTAGGTATTGGAACAGAGCTCATTGGTACCTCACAACTTAACAGTAAAAGAACATGGTCGGATATAAACATGTTCATTGTGAAGAACTAAGTGAGAAGAGGTAAATGGAAAATGTTGTGTGAGCAGATGTCCAGTAAACTTGATAATTAAACAATAAACTCTAAATGCTGCTCCACAATGGCAGAGAGGTGAGTAGCAGGGTAATATTTCCACCACACCTCTGTTATTGCTTCTTTTTCCCCTTTATACCCCTTCAATTTCCGTTTCTAACCTTCTGTGAAAGGCTCCCAGTCATACACGCGTCCCATAAACTCTTGACTGTTGAACGCGGCACACTGCTCAGCCCTGGAGTTTACTGGAGCACCTGGACATGCCTGGAGGGAGAGAGAGAGAGACAGACTTAAGTTATGGTGTCTCACTTTGACAAGCATGACAATGTGTGTGTTTGTACAGGTATATGTTTACGAGGACACAAATGTGTCCTTGTAAACCAAATGGCTTAAAAAAACATACTAAACTGTTTTTTAAATACAAAAATGCAGAAAGTTTTGTGTGATGGGTAGGTTTAGGAGTAGGGTTTGTGTAGGGGGATAGTTTGTACAGTATAAAAACCATTATGTCAATGGAGAGTCCCCATAAACCACATATTTTAGAGAGAGTGTGCAAGTGTGTGTGTGTGTGTGTGTGCATGCTTTCGGTCAACCTGTGACAGACAGTGATACATTGGCTACCATATGGAAATAATGGTGAACCTGGAAACACTCACATAAATCTCTAGAGAGTGAGAGACAGACGGAGGCCAGTGTTTACGGAGCCAAGAGCCCTGAAGAAGACGACTCAAAATGACACAGATTTTAAGGAATGAAAAACTGACAAACCAGGTCACCGTGGTTTTGCCAAGTAAGACATGTTCCTGGATCAACATATTTTGTTTATCTTGGAATAACATTCCTGTCTGAAAATGTAGTCCTAACCCTATCCCTACCCCTTAACCTAACCCAACCCATAACCTATCCCTGAAATCAGAGGGAAATGATAGACAAATGACACTGATGTAGAAGCACCTAACCCTGGTTGTAAGCCTCAACTTGACATAAACTGTTAACTTGTCCCTCGACTCTGATTGGTTGATTGGAATGTTGTTCCAAGATGTTGATTCAGGAACATGCTGTACTTAATGAAGTCTGTAAAACTTAAGAATACTGTTCTGTCATTAATGTATCATTAACATTCTAGTAACTACAATTTACTAACAAGAAACTCTGATGAACTAATTAGTAAGTAATAGCACTCAGTTGAATGTGGTAGTTCACTATTAGCTAATCAAAAACTACTATTTTTTCCATGTCTTCCAGAGGACTACTAAGAACTACTATATACAGGTTCATACTAAACATGAATAATGCATTATGTATAATTAATTCTAAAATGAAGGTCACAGTAACCCATTAGTAATGACTCAAGTGTCACCAAATCAATCAGAAGGAATTACTAATGATTTGGATCAGTATTCTAAAGTGAAAAACACGATAACTTTCTAGTAATGACTGAAGTCATTGCAAACATTGTATGTTTTTGTAAGGTTTTGGGTAGTAATGACTCAAGTGTTACTACATCCTTGGAATTACTAATGATTTGGATCAGTATTCTAAAATGAAGATCATCAATAGTAATGACTCGAGTGTTACTACATCCATCGGAAGCCATTACTTTCCAATACTGTGATCACTTTAGAATAATTTTCCTCCTGCACTATATGAGCTCCCTATATCAATGATTCCCCCTATATATATGATTCTTACTATATAAAACTATATGAGCCATTAAAGCCAAATATGATATATCTATATATATATATATAATAATATTATATATCAAATATAATGTTATCAAATATGATACTTAACAAAAAGCACAAATGCATTTAGTTTTTAGTTTTAATAAATTGTTCCATTTAAAAACGTACATTTTTTGGAACTTTTTTTTCATATGTCAGGGTTTACAAAGTTAAGCAATAAGTTCAGCTGCAAAAATAACCCTGTCCTCGCCTTTTCAGCACAAAATTTTCACTATGTGTAGTAGTTTAGTAAATTCTGACAGTAGTTTTTTAACGCAAGAACAGTGTTTGCGCTAGTGTAAGCTGTTAGTAAATCTGGCCCTAGAAGTCATAGTTTTCATGTGACGTCAACACTACATTGGCTCCCTATTAAACATTGCATACATTTTAAAATATTGCTTATTACTTACAAAGCACTAAATGGTTTAGCCCCCCAGTACTTGAGAGAGCTCTTAATGCATTATAGTCCTTCACATCTATTGCGGTCTCCAAATTCTGGCCAGTTGATAATACCTAGAATATCAAAAACAACTGCAGGCGGTCGATCCTTTTCCAATTTAGCATCTCTGGAACAGTCTTCCTAGCATTGTTCGGGAAGCAGACACACTCTGTCAGTTTAGATCTAGACTAAAAACACATCTCTTTACTATGGCACTCACATAGAACATTTTTAATTTATATTATTCACTGTGTATGAAATGTGCTATACAAATAAACTTGCCTTGCCTTGCCTTGCCTATTCAAATCAGTTAAATGATTGTTTTAGGCTGCATTAACTAGGTCAGCCGGAACCGGGAACACTTCCCATAACACCTGATGTACCCGTTACATCATAAAAAGATTGGCATCTACGCTAATGTTAGTCTCTCTGTTTGTCCCGAGGTTTACTGCAGTCTGCCGGATCCGGGCCGTATCCAGATCAGATGGTGGACCTGCGCCGAGACACGACCAACGCATCCCTGAAGTGTCAGAGAGAATGTGTCAATTAGACCCCCTAAATTTGCCTCATCGACACGGCATCCTCAATAAACTTGTCTCTGGCGTGATGACTCCGATCTTTCAAATAGTCCTATCTAATAATTGCCTCACCGACACGGCATCCTCAATAAACCCGTCTCCTGCGTGATGACTCCGATCTTTTGAATATTCCGATCTAATAATTGCCTCACCGACATGGCATCCTCAATAAACCCGTCTCCGGCGTGATGACTCCGATCTTTCGAATATTCCGATCGAATAATTGTCTCACCGATACGGCATCCTCAATAAACCCGTCTCCTGCGTGATGACTCCGATCTTTCAAATATTCCTATCTAATAATTGCCTCACCGACACGGCATCCTCAATAAACCTGATGACTCCGATCTTTCGAATATTCCGATCGAATAATTGTCTCACTGACACGGCATCCTCAATAAACCCGTCTCCTGCGTGATGACTACGATCTTTCGAATATTCCGATCTAATAATTGCCTCACCGATACGGCATCCTCAATAAACCCATCTCCTGCGTGATGACTCCGATCTTTCGAATATTCCAATCTAATAATTGCCTCACCGACACGGCATCCTCAATAAACCCATCTCCTGCGTGATGACTCCGATCTTTCGAATATTCCAATCTAATAATTGCCTCACCGATACGGCATCCTCAATAAACCCATCTCCTGCGTGATGACTCCGATCTTTCAAATATTCCTATCTAATAATTGCCTCACCGACACGGCATCCTCAATAAACCTGATGACTCCGATCTTTCGAATATTCCGATCGAATAATTGTCTCACTGACACGGCATCCTCAATAAACCCGTCTCCTGCGTGATGACTCCGATCTTTCGAATATTCCAATCGAATAATTGCCTCATCGACACGGCATCCTCAATAAACCCGTCTCCTGCGTGATGACTCCGATCTTTCGAATATTCCAATCGAATAATTGCCTCATCGACACGGCATCCTCAATAAACCCGTCTCCTGCGTGATGACTCCGATCTTTCCAAAATTCCGATCTAATAATTGTCTCGCCGACACGGCATCCTCAATAAACCCATCTCCGGCGTGATTCGGCCTTCGAATATTCCGATCTAAAATGACTTCAGACCTGTAATGTTGCCAGAATAATAATCATACACTGTTTGTTAATTGGCCAGAGGAGAACTGGCACCCCGACTGAGCCTGGTTTCTCCCAAGGTTTATTTTTCTCCATTATGCCACCTGATGGAGTTTTGGTTCCTTGCCACTGTCGCCTTTGGCTTGGCTTGCTCAGTTGGGGGACACTAAATATTCAACTAAATTTTCAACTAAATTACTGATCTGCCCGCATTGTCACTATATGATAATTGAAATGAGCTGGAGAACATCACAGATTAGCCTGCTGCTTGATCAGCTCTATAATTTTAAAGTTTCACTGTGTAAATTAATCTATGTTTAAAATTAAGTGGTGCAACAACTCGATTTAAAATAAAACCCATATCAACAAATCCTAGATTAGCGTTAAACTTTGCTTAATTTAATCCTTATTGGTGCAACTCACCCTATAGTGTTTTTCACGTTAAGCGTTTTAAAAACGACTTAAAGGTCCCGTTCTTCGTGTTTTTTTGAAGCTTTGATTGTGTTTACAGTGTGCAATATAACATGTGTTCATGTTTCGCTTGTAAAAAAAACACAGTATTTTTCACACTATTTACTTATCTGTATACCGCTGTTTCCAATGTCCTAAAAACGGCTGGTGATTTCCTTGTTCTATAAAGTCCCTCCTTCAGAAACACGTAACGAGTTCTGATTGTGCCAGCGGTTCCTGTGCTGTGATTCGACAGCAGCTTAGCGCACGTGAAAGCGGTTCCTGTGTTGTAATTTGACAGCAGCTTAGCGCACGTTGGAAAGGTAACGCCTCTTAACGGAGAGATGTATGCGTTCAATAATCTCTACAGCGTCCCTGGGAAAGCCAAACAAAGGTGATTTGACTCCTGGATGAAAATAACAGCGTCTCGATGACATGGCGATAAACACACTCAACGCAACAGTTCCTTTTCTCCACGCGACCGTCCGCTTCTCCACGTGGGACAGCAACAAGACCGCGCCCCCTTTTTCGCGTTTCTTTGTGGGCGGAGGTTAGTCTGTTCTACTGCTCTACTGACGTAATTAAAGAAGGAAGTACCAGGATGTAGTCCAAGCCAGCCGTTCGCTGTAGGCTTTGAAAGGGAACTTCTGTTAAATAAAATATCTCGCTTGGCATTGAACTTTGAGCTTTATAATTTTACAGGTATTATTTATGCTCTAACAGCAACATTACACACTAACTAAAGTTTGAACAATGGAATCGCGAAGAAGGGGACCTTTAAAATACTGCAGCAGGTGCTGTATATGGATCATAAGTGCCCAAAACCTGCATCTTGTTCACATATTTTTGTTTTAAAATGGAAAATTGACAGGCTTGTGCTGCAGTTCTATTGAGTTCTATGGCGGTTTTGCCCTCCAAGGCTCCGCGACAGTCACATGACTGAAAACTATGAATTGTTAAGTGGAAACTGAACCAGAATCGATAAATTCCTTACAATTCCCAAACCACTACCATCAGGATAAAAACATATGGCATCATAAATCAAACCTATATCAGCATTGAGAGTGCTAGAGCACAGCTCTGGTTCGGACCAGATGCTCCTCTGAAGATCTTCCACGTGTTCGTTCACAATGCCAATGACATCAGGAAACACTGCTGATTCTCTGTTGCCTTTTTCCTTTTCCCGTCTTTCCCCGTCCCCCTTGAACACGACAGGAACCACCCACCGAGGGAGAGATTAAGCGGAGGGATATTGCAGGACACTAAAGCGGGAGGCGGGACAGGCAGAAGCAGCTGCGGACGGTAACAAGGGTGAAATTAAGCTGCCGTGGGGTCATTGAGGTGTCAGCATTTTACCTCACAGACCACAGAAGACCACTGCACACATGGCCATTAATGACCAAACACCGTCCCATTAATGCACACTAAACTCACTGTGGCTATCCACAAACCTTCCCTAAATATTTACAACACGTCTGCAACGTCTGAGTGTGTTTGCTCGGGAAAACTCATGCAAGGGGTTTAGTGCTCAAACTCATGCTTGTTGATTTACTTTAATCTGTGGTTTGGGGGCTTACGGCATAACTTACGATGTTAAGATACATACATATGTTTAATTAGGCTACATCAATGCTGACGAACATTTATAAACATTCAGAATATTGGGTAAGTTTTGAAGTGTTTGAAAGCCCAGGACATATGATTGCTATGAATAAAGATATATAAAAGGCAAATAATACAAAGAAACAGTTTAGCCAAAAAACCCCCAAAACAAAACATTTATTCACCCTCATTTTGCTCCAAACCCGACTGTTTTCACTCTTTTTGCTCTGCTCCTGTTTTCCTTAGTTCCCTAGTAAATCTCCTTGGTTTTTTAATTAGTTTTCATGGTTCTTAATTCCACACACCTGTTCTGTTTCCTAATCCACACGACTCCAGTCAACAAATACGGGTCTTCTCTAGCGAAAGTTTTTCCTCCAAAACCTTCTCTTCGGCTGAGGAAAAAAAGTCATATACATCTTGGATGGCCTAGGGGTGAGTAAATAATCAGGACATTATGGGGTGAACTAAGGCCCCGTCCACACGGAGACGCGTTTAGCTGTAAACATCAAAAATGTATATCTTATCAGCGTTTCGTCCAGACGGATCCGGCATTTTAGGAGCCTGGAACCAGTATTTTTTTAAACTGGGTTCCAGAGTGGATAAATCAGAAACCGACACTCTTTCGTGTGTACAGCCAGTCCGTATATTTTGTGAAACAGTGATGTCATCACACCACATCCCGCACGTTAAAGACTAGAAGGGATACAACTACGGCCACTGGGCATGCGCACATCAATATTGCGTCATTTTCTTTCTTAGAATTGAAGAAAAGTTGCAATTGCGAGTCATAAAGTCAGAATTGCGAGATATTTTTCTCAGAATTTGACTTTTTAACTCAAAATTGCGAGTTTATATCTCACAATTATGACTTTATTTCTCGCAAATTGAGAGTTTATATTTCACAATTATGACTTTATAACTCGCAATTGAGAGTTTATATCTCACAATTATGACTTTATTTATGACTTTATTATGACTATTTCTCACAATTGAGAGTTTATATCACGCAATTGTGAGAAAAAAAAGTCAGAATTGTCAGATAAAAAGTTGATAAAAGATAATTGTATTATTATGTGGCGGAAACAAGCTTCCATAAAAATCTGTGCTAGTATCATACTTGTAAAAGTGACTAAATTGCCCCACTTTTTAGTTTATAATTTATTTAGTACATTTGTTCTTTAAGTGTAACACTTGTAAAAATTGAGTACACAACTAGTTTACATATACATTTTTATTTTATATTGCAACTATACTGTGAACTGTACTACAAGCAAACTTTTAGGCATATTGATAGATTACTAGTTATATACTTGTAGCCCACTTTCGAGTTTATGAAACTACACTTTGATGTATACTCTTGGTAAACCCCTAGTTAATAAATTTGTATTCTTTCTTGATGACAAATATTTATAAACACATCCCATTCTTAAACTGTAGGGTTTAATATGGAGTTGGCCCACCTTTTGCAGCCATTACAGCTTCAACTCTTCTAGGAAGGCTTTCCACAAGCTTTAGGAGTGTGTTTATGGGGATATTTGACCTTTCTTCTAGAAGCACATTTGTGAGGTCAGACACTGATGTTGGACGAGAAGGCCTGGCTCACAGTCTCCACTCTAATTCATCCCAAAGGTGTTCTATCGGGTTGAGGTCAGGACTCAGTGCAGGCCAGTCAAGTTCCTCCACACCAAACTCACTCATCCATGTCTTTATTGGCCTTGCTTTGTGCACTAGTACACAGTCACGTTTGGAACAGGAAGGGGCCATCCCCAAATTGTTCCCACAAAGTTGGGGGCATGAAATTGTCCAAAATGTCTTGGTATGCTGAAGCATTAAGAGTTCCTTTCACTGTAACTAAGGGGCCAAGTCCAACCCCTGAAAAACAACCATACACCATAATCCCCCTCCACCAAACTTTACACTTGGCACAATGCAGTCAGGCAAGTACCGTTCTCCTGGCAACGGCCAAACCCAGACTCGTCCATCGGATTGCCAGATAGAGAAGCGTGTTTCGTCACTCCAGAGAAGACGTCGCCACTGCCATGAAAACCCATTCCATGAAGCTCTCTACGCACTGTTCTTGAGCTAATCTGAAGGCCACACAAAGTCTGGAGGTCTGTAGCTATTGACTCTGCAGAAAGTTGGTGACTTCTGCGCACTGTGCACCTCAGCATGCGCTGACCCCTCTATGTGATTTTATGTGGCCAACCACTTCGTGGCTGAGTTGCTGTTGGTTCCAATTGCTTCCACTTTGTTATAATACCACTAACAGTTGATCATAGAATATTTAGTAGTGAGGACTACATTTCATTAATGGACTTATTGCACAACCTATTCCGGCTTGAATTCACTGAGCTCCTGAGAGTGACCCATTCTTTCACCAATGTTTGTAGAAGCAGTCCTTCTGCCTAGGTGCTTGATTTTATACACCTAGAAGTGATAGGAACACCTGAATTCAATGATTTGGAGGGGTGCCCCAATACTTTTGGCAATATTGTGTATCTTATCTGTGGACCATAAAATGCTTGTCCTACCTGCTTGTCAACATATGTATTTTCAGAGTTAGACAGACTGCAGTCACTGACACCACAATCGAACAGCAGCCGCTTTTTACAGTTCCTCCTGAACCATAACAAGGAGCTTATGCTGCGTTCACGCTATAATCACAGTACTTTGGAGGCGATGGAAACCTGTGACGTAACACAGTTAGTGACTCGATTGTATGAGTTTCAATAGCAACACTATCAACGCCGAAATGAATCTGCAGCCGTCAGGTGGTACAGGCCAGTGCTCTTTAAGTTCTTTATGTTCATTATTATTGTAATGTTATGTGCTTTGAGACATGAGGTAGTTTAACGGCGCTTTTGTTTGGCCCTACTGTGCGCATTCATGTGTTTTGAAGGAGGCGTGGCTTGTGAGACGCTCTGAAGGGAAGTTGGGATCTTATGCTTTTAAAGCTAGCTTGCTATTGCTAGCCACTCCGATAATGACCTACCCTACCTTTAATAGTGACTATGTGTTCCCCAAACTAAAGTGTGACCAATGGTTTTATATCCTTTTAAAAGATTATACAAGAAAACACAAAGCTAAGCATACAAAATGAAAACAGGCAAAACATTCGTGAGATCTGACCCAAAGAAGACTTTTACTTGTTAAGAGTGCAAAAGGGTGACACAGAGCTGATATAGTGTTGATATTTACCAGTCAGAGAGTTCAGAGGAGTTCCTGTAATAAGGCAGAGCTACTAGAACTCAAGCTGAGAGAGAAAGAGCTAAAGCTTTACTGCCTTTCCTTAGGCCACATTCACTTCCTCGTTAATAGGGCCACTGTCAAACAGGGGCACACACGGGTCAGACTGCATCTGCACACACACACAAAATAGCAGCTCAATCGGATCTTATTACCAGGAGAAGCCAAGCGCTTAGCTCAGTGGGAAATTAGGGTGTAGCGTTCACACACACACACACGTAATGAATGTATGGCTGGCTCAGATTCATCCATGGCGGTTGAATGTGGCGGGAGCTCAAGATTTTCTCACACATGTTGTGAACACTAATGACACAACAGCTGTCACTCATTCACTCACACACACTTTCTCCACACACATCTTTTCTCTTTCTCCCTGAATACCTCATTCTTTTGTTTTTCTCTGTCCAGCTGACAAAAGCAGTTGGTCAATGTAAACACATTTAACAAAGAAGCATGCTGAAACATGCACGAGCACACTTCAAGAAAACAACAAACTAAAAACACCTGAATACACACAAATGAAATGTGCACACAAAGACGTTTCTATGCGCAACATGTTCCATCTGCACAAATTCTTTGTGCCAAACTTGGTGCATATACTGATATTTATATGGTCAGATTAAATTCTGGTAGCTTGTATTGTAACAGTATAGCAGACTGGTGGCCAAAAAGTGATGCCCGGGCTGGATAATTGTTTTTAATGACGCAGCGTTGTGGTAGCTGAGGTGTTCTGAGTGATTGCTCGATGGTTAAAAAAGAGTCCACCCACAGAATTTGGTGTACAAATGGTGCAGGATGAGTTACACAACAAAGTGGAATTCTAAGTGGCTTGAGCAAGAGTAGAAATAAGAGTCTAATAAATAGTACTAGTGATGCTTGACTAAGCAAACGCCACTAACTAGATTACACACACAAGCTTTGAGTTTATGTGAGAGTGTGTGAACATGTGGGGATCATTTGTGCAGCATACAAAGAATGTGGGCTATACACTTCTTTCTTTGTGTCCATATGTGTGTGTGTGTGTGTGTGTGTGTGTGTGTGATGTAACATACATGTGTTTTTAATATGTGGATTATGACATACGTCTGTAATTTTGTGTAAGTTTGTTTAAAACTAATGCAGAGTAAAGTCAGCACAGATATGTTTTAAACAATGTTAGTCCTAGTTAGGAAAAAGAGCAAAAATGATTTTCTTTCTCTGTATTTTTGTCTTGATTGCCAGTACACATATATAAACATATTGAAAGGAAGATGCAATTACTTGAGAAGCAAAATTACGTTTTCTGAAAAATAGGTCAAAATTAAGTTACTTTGCACTTAAAGCAAGAAAAATATCCCCTCAAAATTACATTTATTTTTCTTAACCCTTATGCAGATTTTTTTCTTGTTTTAAGTATGAAGAATTAATTTTGATTTTTTTTTTCAGAATACAAGGCTTAATATGTTCTGTGTTCACACTTGTAAAGTTTGGTTCGCTTGGTTTGTTTGGTCCGGACCCAAAAAAAAAAAACATTAGAGGGTTAGTTCACCCAAAAATGAAAATTCTGTCATTAATTATTTACCCTCATGTCGTTCGACACCCGTAAGACCTCCGTTCATCTTCAGAACACAAATGAAGATATTTTAGTTGAAATCTGATGGCTCAGAAAGGCCTCCATTGGCACAATGCACGGTTCACTCTCAAGACCCTTAAAAGCTACTAAAGACGTCGTTACAAAGTCCATCTCACTACAGTGGTTCTACAATAACTTTATGAAGCGACGAGAATAGTTTTTGTGCACAAAAAAACCCTAAATAACGACTTACATAGTGATGACCGATTTCAAAACAATGCATCATGAAGCTTTGAAGCGTTATGAATCAGTGAGTCGATTCAGCGGTTTGAATCACCAAAGTCACGTGATTTAAGCAGTTTGGCGGTTTGACACGCGATCCGAATCATGAATCGACTCACTGATTCATAACGCTTCGAGGCTTCATGATGCATTCTTTTGAAATCGGTCATCACTATATAAGTCGTTATTTAGGGTTTTTTTGCGCACAAAAACTTTTCTCGTCACTTTATAAAGTTATTGTAGAACCACTGTAGTGGAATGGACTTTGTAACGACGTCTTTAGTAGCTTTTATGGGTAACGCTAAGTTCCGTCATTACCAACACTATTCAACGGAACTTGCGACAATAGTTGGCTAACAGTGCTTTTGGGAAACGCACCCCAGTTTAGTTCCTTTTATATATGAAGCACAATGCACTCTGATTGGTCAGCTGGACCAGTGTGTTTTGATTGGTCAACCACTTTGACTGTGCCCCACCCGTTTTATTGTATGTGCCTTGGGGAGGAATTATAGCCTGACGTCGTCATACTCAGATTCTAGTCAGAATATGAGTCTGATACGGCAGTGATTATGGGGAGTGTTTCAACCGAACCAGGAAAGAAAACGCCTCTGCACTCAATTGGATAGACCTACAACCAATCAGAGCAATGGAGTAAGTGACGTATGTTGAACGACGCATAGTTGTCAACAGAACTCAACTGCACACACGCTGGAAGAAGTAGAAGAAGAAGATGAGTGTAAACGATCTTTGCTGGTGTTGTAAAAAGAATTTAAGGATACACGGAGTACTTACCATCACGATCATCATTTTTGAGAGGAATAGTAAAGGTGAATGCATATACGAACAAGTTCTCCGTTTAGTAAACTTATTCAACACAAACGCTCTTTGGTGACGTGGATGATTACGTTACTGTTGATCATCTGTCCATCATTGTATAAAACCCACACTGACAATTTGATTGGTCCGAAAAGCTCTGGTTCGAGCATAGTTGCTCCACAACGGATCAAGTCCACACCGAACTTCCCAACCTCAAATGTTGTGGGCGGAGCTAAGATCGGCTGGCATCCAGGCTATACGAATTATTTAAATGAGAATATTGTGACGTGTTCATTCCTGGAAGAAAACGCAAGACTACAATGGAGGCACTGACACTGATATAGAGAATAACTGCCTTTGCTGTGACTTTTTTAACTTTGCAGACCTTTCATGCTCAAACAGCAACATTACACACTAAAGAAATTTGAAAATGTAAAAAAGCATAATAGGACCTCATTAAGTAGTTTTGGTTCTCAAGTAAGTGTACTGTTTCAAGTGTACTGAAAAACAAGACAAAAACACTGAGGATTTTTTTTTCAGTGCACAAAAGAGGGAAGAATCAGACAAGGAAAAGAGAAGATGAGGGAAGGGAGGAGAAGAGCAGCTGTAAAACAGTGGGCCTTTACAAACTCAACCTAAAGAGAGTAAATGCTGAGAGTTATAGACGAATAAACGTGACCGCTTTAGGCCTCCCTCGAGGACAACAGAAGAAAAAGGCAGAAGGAAAACGAGAATATCAGAGGGAAACTAAACAAACTTATTCTGAAACAAAAGTTTAGCTAATTTAATAGTAAAGTAAATAAACATTTTGTCAAATACAATGCAAACAAAAGATTACAAAACCCCACTGGGAATTGAGTCATTTGCGGCGGGTCGTTTGCACAGGTGATGGACAGCTGTCCGAAACACAGTCCCAGCTGAGATTTGAGCTCATTTCCTGACAAATTCCTGATTTAATGTCCCATATCAGCATTATGGCCTAAATTCTTTAAATCCCCACAAAGGAAACTCTCTCCAACAATTTAAAGCACAAGAATTCGGCAGCATCTGTAATGTGTTTCGATTTGAAAACATCGCCTTCAGCATGAGGACAATGATTGGACAGGGACATGTCACATGGTGTGCTTTTGATGAAATAGACCCTGTGGTCATATTCGAACTAAAGGACTAGTTCTCCCAAAAATGCTAATTCATGCCACTTCAAACCCATTATGACTGCATGTAAGAGATTTTTTAACAGAATGTTGATGCTTTTCCAATATTTTGGAAAATGTATTTTTTCCCTTGCACAATGAATATAGTGCACACGTTGAACAGACAACTGTTATAATGCTTTTCAATTGATCATTTTTGGAGCATTACGGTATCCATTGACTTTCATTGGGCCCCCATTCATGAAACAACACATGATCACGTTACAGATGTTACATTATCACAAGACATTTTTCATCATGTGACAATTTACATAGAAATTTGTTCTGCTTGTGATTCCAGAAAGAGGCCGTTTGATTAAAAACAGGAGTCACGACATACTGAGAAACTGAATTTACAGAAGAAAGTCATGCAGATTTGAATTGACATGAATAAATGGCGAGTAAATGATGCCAGAAATGACATTTTTAGTTTAAACTATTGCTTTGAATTTCCTTTTACATTTGAAAAATTTGATTGACATGTCAGATTTTTTGTTTTTGCAGGATAACAATCACATATTTTCAGATCACATGTACAAATCACTGTGTTTTCTCAGTCAGCATTTGAATCATATGGTAAATTTGAGATGAGATCTCTCTTTTGTTTCTGAAAGGCCATTGTGAAGAGATTTAGCCTTTGACACGGCAACGTAAATGTTTATTTAGCGAGTACAGAGCCCACCCTTTAGTGACTTCACACTTTTTTTCTTTACATCTTCTTTCTCTTTTACAAGTTCCATTCCTCTTTTCTCTTTTTCTTTCCATTCCCTCTCTCAGCAAAACTCTTCCTTCCTTCTTCATCTCTGCTTCACTCCAGGCCCTCTTTTCCTCTATCTGTTTTTCTGCCCTCTCTATTTCTGGAGTGTGTGTGTGTGTGTGTGTGTTTTAAACAGTGCCGTCTTTCACTGCGCTACAGCGTAACTGTGTCACACCCCCCGAAAGCCCCTACACTCCTCTATTTCACTTCCTCTCCTCCTCTACTCTCAGTTCCCCACTGCTCACGCACACAAAGTACACACACACGGATGATAAAGTACATATAACTATAATTTAGTATTCCTCCAAATAGAATGCTGTACACCCAATAACATTCCTGAGATATCTAACCCATAATAAAACACACACACCAACACACACACTAGTTTCCGCATACAGAACAAGCTATTACACAGTGTAACAGATGAATTAGAAAGAAGAAAACCACGTGCAGAAGATCAAAATCAAAGATTACGTTCAATTTATGGATAATTTTGGATGAATCTGTTCATCATACTCAGAGGTTTTCATGAATGCTAGCAATTTTTGGATTCAGATACTGAAATATAAACACTGACAAATATATCATTCACATCATGACGGAGCCAAACTGACCTTCTATTGAAGAAAATCTTGAGGAGAAAATCTCAAATTCTTGATTTTGTACACATAGTTTTTTTCTGGTATTGATACATAGCTACTAATAGGACCTACCTTAAATGAGCGAAATTACCTGAAAACACTAAACAATATCTTTAGTATGACAGTGTTGAAATATCATAGCTATGACAGAAAATATAAGTGAAATAACCCTAGACAACAACAAGAAATGATTGAACGCCACAGAGTCTGTGTGGAATTTTATTGCATAGCATATGGAAAGACCCTCATGGTAACTTTATTTGTGCTTTATTTCATAAAAAAAAACCAAAAAAAAAACATAAATATCTGACTGTGCTGACAAAAAGTAGAAACACAGCTGTGGTACCAGATTAAAGAGGCTTGTATTCTTTTTTAAATGAACCTATTCCTTCTTTCAGGACATAACTTAAATATTTATTTTTAAATATATCATTTTCTTAAGCATATATTTTAATCTATAATATTAAGGAAAGTAAAACAACAGAGTGAGAGAGAGAGCGTACAGGATGGTCATCAAGTTCTCTCAAGTGTTCAGAAGCTCCACATGCAGTCAAAACATGTGAGTTTGTCTTTCTATGCCCAGTAATCTCACCGTTCCCTCAACACACACTCCAAACTGAGATAAACACACACACATACACTGCTATGTATAGCCAAACAGAGGGGCCAATAGAGAACTTTTCCTGGGTTCCACCTCCATATGTGAAGTTTCAGTGCCCAGTTATAACCAAAGTGTTCAGTTATGCGTTTAAAAGCTTTTAGCAACCATTCCACTGAAAAAAAAATGAAGGGGTGCTTCACTTGACAGAATGGCCTTTAAACAGAATGGGCCCTATTTTAACGATCTGAAACGCAAGTGTCAAAGCGCGAAGCGCAAGTAACTTTGTGGGCGGGTCTCGGCGCTGTTGCTATTTTCCCGGCGGGATAAATGGCTCTTGCGCCCGGCGCAAATCTAAAATGGGTTGGTCTGAAGTGGCTTCATTATTCATAGGTGTGGTTTGGGCATAACGTGAATAAACCAATCCGAGCGTCATCCAACATTCCCTTTAAAAGCAGGTGCGCAAGTTCCATAATGGATTGCTATTATTATGGCGTATTTACCAGGCGCACGCCAGGAGCGGTTCACAGCCGAGGAGACTGATGTTCTTGTAAGAGCAGTGAAAGACAGAGAAGTGAAGTTGTAATGTTGTACATTATGGTAAAGGTGATTTCACAGTCTTTTTTTTTTCAGTCTTTCAGTTTTTTCAGTTTTTCAGTCGATTTTTTTTCCTGGTTCTTGACGGACAAACCAATTTGTCAGATGTCCTTATATACATATATGTCTTGCCACTATTGGGCAAACAGGTCTTATCCTTAATTATTACAATTAGCCTGAATCATTTGTAAGCTAGATTTATGCCTATTTTTTCACATCTTCGTGGCACACCACAATGATTTCCGTCATCTCATGTGTTAATATTTTTTTAGTGTAACAATTTATGATTTGCAAAAATAACTGTTGCATCTGTGTAGGTTACATGAGCAAAGTGTATGCGCTATACATTATGGTCAAGCATGCGCCCTTAAAATAGCATAATGAACAACGCGCAACGCGCCACTGACTTTAGACTAGGTTTTTTCTGGTCAGTGGCGCAATTGTTTAATGGAACAGCAAAATAGCACCAGGGATTGTTTGCCCCGGAACACGCCTCCTTTTTTGCGCTGAACCGCCCAGGTGGCGCAAGTTCATTCACTAGTTTATCGACGTGCTTCTGTGGAGGGAAAAGCGCGCTTTGCGCGGGTGCAAAATAGGAATGACACATGCGTCGGTGTACAAAGTCAATTGCACTGGGTGCAAGATAGGGCCCAAAGCAGTAGAAGGCAAAAACATTTTTGAAATTGGTGCTACCTGACTATAGAAAACAGAGAAAAGGCTGTTGTGTTCCCTTTTGCCAAATAGATAGGAAAACCTAAATGCCCATAATGCACTGGGCAGGCTGCCGTCCATGGCATCCGAACACCACACTACACACATACAACAAGGGTTGCCAGGTTTGCGTAACAAAACCAGCCATAATGTAATTTAAAGAGCAGACAACGCACGATACAGTTTTCAGTGATAAACCTACTCTTGCAATAACTTAATACATTTATTTAAAGGGATAGTTCACTCTGAAATGAAAATAAAGCCATCTTTTACTCACCCTGCTGTTGTTCCAGTGCTCTATGTCCTTCTATCTTTTCCGGACCTCAAAAGCATACATTTAAAAAATAGTCCTGCACGCGCTCCTCCATATAATGGCAGTGAAGAGCAACCAGGCTAAAACATTACAAAAATGATACAAAAGTATCACGTAATGATACAGTGAGATGCGCGCCATAAATGGAAAGTGTTCAGGAGGCATACTATAAGGTTTTGCGTGAAAGAAACCGCATTATTCAGTCAAAATACTGAGCTCGGCCGTTACTCTGAGTGTTCCTGTGATGAGTGCGAGCCGTCAGCAGCCCCTCACGCAATGTTGTCATGACAACCGGTACACAATATTCACTTCAGGAGGTTTACCTTATTATTAGTATTATTTCTTATCCTTATAGAAAGGACTAGAGTCGTGCTTGTTTCTATTGAGCCGGATTTCTCAAAATGGTGGGTGTGTGTGCTTATCCAGGGTACCGTGACAACAGTGTTATAGTAAGCATGAGCGCCGGCGCCTGCTGACGGCTCGCACTCATCACAGGAATAATGGCCAAGCTCAGTATTTAGACTGAATAATACGGTTTCTTTCTCGCAAAACCTTATAGTATGCCTCCTGAACACTTTCCATATATGGCACGCGTCTCACTGTATCATTGCGTGATACTTTTGTATCATTTTTGTTATGTTTTAGCCTGGTCGCTATTCACTGCCATTATATGGAGGAGCGTGTGCAGGACGTTTTTTTACATTTCTGGTTTGAGGTCCAAAAAAGATAGAACAACAGCAGGGTGAGTAAAAGATGGGTTTATTTTCATTTCAGGGTGAACTATCCCTTTAATATAACCCTCTGTCGATCTGACAGACTGTGGGCAGAAGTACAAAAAACGCGGAAGTATAATCTGTAGTTTTCACGAAAGCCCTGGAGCTTTCAAAAGACTTTTGCTTACAAATAAATGTGAATTTTTCTGTCAAGGTAACACAGATAAAGAGTCAATATTGTTAATTTACATATACTATCGACATTGTAAAATTACAAAGCGGGTTGAAAATCTGTGAAGTTACACTGTAGGCAATGGTTGACTGAGTACAATTACTTGAGCAGTAAATGCCTTATGACTGATCACTTGTGATTTATACTGTATACTGCTTGCAAAAAAAAAAAATGAAAAAAAAAAGCCACATAGCTACCTAGCTAAACCCTGACCCTGCAGGCATAACAGTTAGAATCTAGCTTTGTTGTGTTGGCAGATGTTGTAACTATGATAAGAACATTTCTAATTCTGTGTTGTGACAGAAACTATTGTGAAATGTTTAGTATAAATGCTTAGGTAAGGGCGATAGACACGATGTTGTAATGCGTCTGAGGAATCCCTTGCCTCAGGGATTTTTGGCCTTCACGTCCAACTACTTAAAGACATGTATCCCTTGTGAACTTAAATGCATGTTAATCACGATTAAAGGAAAATATATTATAGTTTAAATTTATATTAAATGTAATTAGATTAACTTAAAAGTGCTATTTTGACCACTTTACATAGGACTTAATACATCTTTATATGTCATTTCATAATAACATCTATTGTCTGTGAAATATGGTTAAACTGCAGAATACTGACAAGCATATATTATGGTTAACTAAAATATACTTTAATGGCACTTCTATTGAAACTTGTATGTCATGTATATAAATATATTTGTCATTACACATTTGTAAAGATAAAGTTAAAATGTAATACATTTGTAATATTGAATAACACACTATAGTTACATTTATAATCAAGTACTTAACATGTGCTTTATATGTTAGTCAACGCATCAAAATATGTGTACTTCTTTGAACCACGACAAACTATTATTAAAAGATAACGACTAAAAATGTATTTTAACATAAAACTTAAAACATTTTTTTTCATTTTTAAAAAGTGCCCTTAAGTGTGTTAAGAAACAGTCATGAAAGATGTACTCTCTTTAATCACACTTAAAGGAACTGTATGTAAGAAATGTATTTCAATTAATCATAAAATGGCCCTGATATGTCACTAGACATTAAGAAATCATGTTAATTTCAAATACTTATATCACTGACAACGGTTGTCCGGCCAAGATATTGTAATTTTAAAAGTGAAGTTGCAGCCCTCAACTGATGTTGATGTTGACATGTTGTGTTTTGGCCTGAAGCGCCACCCTCCACCTATCTACCAATCACGAAGTCAGTAGTGTTTCTGCATTCGGGTTGCCAGCTCTGCTCTAGTTACCACAGCTGCAGCTACAAACTTTTTGGATAAACAATGTCTAACTTTACGAAACCTAAACGACCTCGTTATGAATCAGAAAAACGTTGTGACAGTGTCCGAAATAAAACAAGGATTTGTATAAGAGATGCCTTTGAAAGATAGAGACGGCTGAAAACAGAGAATAATTTGAAGACTGATGCCAACGTTGCTAATTTTCTCGCGGACAGGTAAGGTTCATCTATGTTTGGCTAACTTGTATATAATGTAAATGGACATTTCAAATATTCATGACAGTCGAACAAAGTTATGCATGTTAGTGCAAAGTAACGTTAGGTTAGCGCAGATGCGGAGGTGGGTCATTGAATTGAAAAGGTAACGTTAAGGAATTGTTTGGTAAATAAAAACGGCGAGTCGTCATTGCTAGCATTAGTAATGTATTTTCAGAGCCCGTTCCCTGTCATTATGCTGGATACTGAGGAAAACAACATTAGCACGCCTATTATGGCAATGTGAAAACGTATTTGAGACAGTAGCCTAACGTTACCTCTGTAAAAATTATTCCTCATTCGTTCTTCGCATATATAGTGGACAAAACATGCTCCAAGTTGACCTGTATGACCATTGCTAATGTTATTAAGCTTTGCTGTAATTTTACTATAGTATTTTTTCATGTGGCAATGTACTGTCTGTCACATACGAGCGTTCATATTTACGATTATATTTGGCTAATCGCCATTAGTAAATTTTTGCGATTCATAATTACTTCACAAAACATCGCTCTTGAAGCATAAACATAATTAACAGAAGAAAAAAAAAACGTACTGTGTACGACTCGTCACTTGAAAGCTCCGTGTAGCAGCCTACGTTCCTGCTGCATCCTGCAGCCTATCTGGCAACCTCGAGTCAGGGGGAGGGGGAGGGGGGACACACCGCTCTACAGTCATTTGAAAGTGATTGCAGTACCAGTTTTGGCCACAGTCCTACATACAGCTCCTTTAAAGGTGGGGTAAGTGGAATTTCAAAACCGCTTTATAAAAGTGTCTCGGGCCGAGTACCAAAACAAACTTATAGCCAATCAGCAGTAAGGGGCGTGTCTACTAATGACTGGGAGAAGAGCGCGCTCAGTGCGCGTCACTATTCAAAAAACACGACACAGGACGGACATTAGGCGAGCGACGACAGAAAGAGAGAGATGGCAGATAAAAAAACATGTGGAAGATTTCTGTGGAACAAAAGAAGGCTTACAATCAGGCAAGAAGTATCAGCTTTCCAGCGCTGGAGAAACTCAAGGAGCGAAGGCCGAGGTTGCTTTATTTCTTCTCGATAGGCGAGTAACATTGGTTTTGTTTTGTTTCACAGAACTAACATATGCTAGCTTTTGCTTGAATATGCTCATGTTTGCTTGCTTGTCCATTTGCGATCGTATTGTGGTTCACTTCAGCGATGATAAAGACCCATTCCTTTCTACACCCGATAAGCCTGGAGCGTCTAAACCTCACTGTCTGTTTCAAGCGTCAGCTCCAAAAGTGTGTCCGAAAAGTTAGATAATAAACTTCTAATATATGTTTGTTTCCTTTGGTTCCTCTTTTCGTGTCGCTCTCGTGCTGTTGAGAGAGAACTGTGTTTGTGTTTTTGGGATGGAAGGGATGAAGTTTTCACTGAACATTCGATCTGAATTTCCATAGTAACACACATTGCTTTCACTTATTGATGACATCATACCCTCGGCCAGCTGGCACAGCAGATTCCTCCATAGTCGTTGCCTGGGTTACGTATGTGTGGGGCGGAGCTATCAAAATAGGGGCGTGTTTGTTTTGGTGATTTGAAATCAACAAGTATAGTTTTTTAACAATATACTTTTAAGATTTGAAGTACACTACAAGTGCATGTTTAAAACAATTAAGAACACTTGTTTTTCACAAGTGATAATTCATCCAATGACATTTTCTTTCCTCCAGTCTGTCTTTCCTCCATGAAACACAAAAGAAGACGTTGAGCAGAATGTCAGAGCTGCTCTTTTCCATACAGTGAAAGTGAGGAAAAGTAATATATACTGCCATGCTCCAAATAGCACCATAAAAGCAGCCCATATGACTTATGCGCATATGAAAATAATATTGGCTGACATGAGGGTGAATAAATGATGACAAAGATGTCATATTTGGGTGAATTCTTCCTTCATTTTCACACAACCAGACTAGACAAACACGGAAAGCAATGCAGCTGAAGCACGCCTACTACCAGAGATCTTGTTCAGATTCCAGCACTTGTTCACGGCCCAAAAGAGAGACGTGTCCCGGTAACACAAACATTGTTTGGATGTATCTGAAGTAATCCTTCTAAAAATGTGTCACTCGTTTCTGGTGTGTGTATCACGCCACCAACAGCAGGAAACTGCTTTACCACATCAACTTGACCACAGTTCAAAAAATGACTAACGCTGGTTTTGAAAGCTCACATGCTACCCTGGGCCGCTGGAATGGCTCAGAGATGTATAATATAACTACCGCCCAGGCTGATCCTGGAAAGTTGGATTAAAGGGAACTGGGTGATTTATGTTTCGCAAAGAATCTGGCTCTAGTCAGAGTTCGACAGGGGAGTGAGAACGAGACTCAGCTCAAATGAACCAAGTCGATCTGGAAGGAAAGTTGAAGAAAAAGGTTGTGAGAGATGAAGAGATAGATGGAGAAGCAGCTCCTTGAAGAGGGGAAATCCAGCCCTTTGACGTGATGAACGCACTTTGGGCTGAAAGTGTTTGATGAAATCTTTCAGAAAATCAGCGGTAATTGCTACTGGCTTCCTTTATGTCAGATGATGAACTTTCACCAAATTGTGGTTAAATTTGGGAGGTCGAGCAAAAAAAAGCTTCTTGAGTGATATAACATGGGACTTTCCAATGGGATTTTTTTTGCGTGCTTTAATCAGTGCAAGTTAAATGGTGTCACACTAAACAAACCAGCATATATAAAACTGAAGTCTGTCATTTAACCAAACAGGGGTGCGTTTCCCAAAAGCATCATTAGCCGTTCTGACGTTATCAGCATAGTTCTACGAGCCGCGTTATGTTTCCCGAAACCATAGTTCGAACGAACATTCACAAAAAGCATCGCAAACCTGTGTGATTTGAACGACTGTTTTCGACTTGTGGTTAGAAGCAGAGTTTCTTGTTTGCATGACATATGGTAAATCCTTATCTTGAGCAAAATAAGCAAGCTGACATTCAGTCCGATCATATCTTTTATTTTGAATACATACAAATGTAATTTATGTCTTTTAGTTTGTCAAGAGATTTAAAGCACCTTTTTTGAAGAGTGCGCGTAAGTGCCCTAGTACGTAAGAACAAGCCTATGATTGAATCTGGAAATAAAGCAAAATAACTGAGAAAAATTTGAATTAGTCCTCAGATGCCATGTCCATAAAGAATTCGATCTCAAACTAATCCATTAAAAGCAGTTATTACTCCACCACCTGTATGACATCATTAGGGACAGAGATTTGCGACAGTACGGTTTCGGGAAACAGTCGTGACTAGTTAATTTCTTCAACGATGCATCGTTCTATGGTAGTTAAGCAGTGATTTACGTCGTTGTACAGGAAACGCACCCCAGAATAGCAAAAATCAAGAGCCTCCTGCTCTTCTCCTGCTCTGGTCACTGAGTCCAGCTCCAATCTAACTCCATTGGTTGAGCCAACATATCTGGCTGAGTGGATAGTCTGACATCATTCATAAACACATGCAAACTCCATTTCAGCAGCTGAAGTCATTATATGAATGGTAAATATTTGGTATTAGAAAGACTAAAGCAGCCTGAACCAGATTAAACTCAGATTAGCCCATTTAGAAAGCCAGTTAAAGGGCTCATACTTTTGTAGCATGTCATTTACAATATTATTTAGGGTTTCCTGCACCAAAACAGTCACAATTTAGGTTTTTTTCTTCAATTCTGAAAACTTCCCAAGCTCTCTCTGACCCGTAAAATGAATCATGTTTTTGCTGCATTTGACAAATGGCCGCTCTTATGACCCAACAAAGTTCCAATGTGAGCCAAGTATATTAATAAATGCTACATAAACACTAATATGTAAATATGAATGTCATAGTAATCAAGGCAAGACAATCATAATTAATGAGCCGTTATTGTAGCTTATGTATAAACTACGAAAACAACCGAGATTTATACTCCCCAATATTTCATATAGCCTATAACAGCAACATTTTGAATACATTTCTGCCCAAACACCATATCTCTACAATGTTTGTAGTTGCAAGGTAAATCAGTCTATAATAAGGGTGCTGGGTTGAAAATTTACTTTGTCGTGATTGTAAGTTGTTTCTGCTGTCATGAGGAAAAAATCCATCAGAATGTGCAGTTAAAGAAAACGTAGACTATTTAGTTTCATATTTATGTTTAAATAGTAGGCTATAATATTTTTTTTAATTTCATCTATGTTAATTATGAAAAGTGAACAGCATGAGTAAGATAGGCTGTAATTTCAACAGAGTCTGTGGGAGCTTTGAGGTTTTTTTAGTGCTTGTGGAAAAGAAGTGCACTTTATTATAATGATTGTTCACTTGTAGTGTATTTTTTTATATTTTTGCAGATAATATAATATCAATAAAATACAAAGGCCACTTAATACTTGAGTACACTTCCATGACTATATTTCTTAACATACTTTTTTCTTAACACTTTTGTAATAGAAAAGGTTTAAAAGTTGAAATCATGTTTGTATAACCATCTGTATATATTTTTTAATCTATATATTTTTTTACTGTCGTGTGTTATTCGATATTACTATTAAGTAAATATGTACCAAATTGCAACTTTATCATTACAAATGTGTATAACAAAAGTTTCTAGAGAAATGGCATATTAGTTTACAAAGAAAATGCTTTCTAAAGAAGAAAACTTTAACTTTATTTAAAAGACAATAGAAGTAATTATGAAATTACAAGTTATGATGTACTTAAGTCCTACTTAAGTGAGTCAAAACAATCACCTTAGAGTTCAGATTCAAATTGCATTTAAAGGTAGGGTATAGGCAATATTTTATACTGCAATATACTGGTTGAAACTCTTTTCAAATCCTGATATTAATCAATAATAGATGGTCTAAATATAAAAAAAGTGGAAGTCTCAGGACAAAAATGTTTTGTCCAATTATTGTGTTCGGACCAAGTAGGATTTCCTAACTGCCTGTCAACCTGTATACCTTCGTGCCTCTGCTCACACGTCATCAGCATGTTCTAATAGGCTATACACTCCTTTCTGAATCAAAACAAGGAGCTTATGCTGCGTTCATGCTATGTCGTAACTATCGTAAATTACAAAATGGCAACTCGCGACATTCTACCCGGAGCTCTTCACGTCCTCAAAATTATGCATTTCTATGTCAACACTTTCAACGGCGAAATTAATCTGCAGCAGTCAGGTGGTACAAGCCAGAGCTCTTTAAGTTGTTTATGTTCATTAACTCTTTCCCCGCCACTGAAGAGTTATCTCGTCTTTTATGAGAAATTGACGAGATTTTACGGCTTTCTGTGTTATCACGGAAGGTAGGGGGCGCTATTACGCATCATCTGAACGAGTACAGTATCTCCAGATCAAAACACAGGCAAAGAAGAAGCAGATACAAGCAATCTCACATGTAAATAATGCGATCATCAACAATAAACAGCATATAAATCAAAATCGGCCTGTAACCGAGTGTAATGATGACCCAGGAAGAGGTTTAGGACTGTGCAAGCTTTGGGGTTATTGATGGACCTCATTTACTCCATCTGAGTTTTGATCATCTTTCTGAATCCTATCCAGACGTAGTCTTTGACAAAAATGCGATTTTCTCAACTTTTTCCTCAAAAGGTTGCTTTTTTAATGAAACTGTGTCGATACAAAAAAAAGAGGCACAAAGCTAGAATAAAACAGGTTGTTTTGTTTAAAAGCAGAGGCTCTGTTCTTTCTTTTGATATATTGTGTATCTATGTTCATATATTCATACAACAAAATATTCTGGGGGCCATGAAATGTTTGTGAAAATGACCAAAAACTGGTCAGCGGCTGGCAACTTAAAAAAAAAAAAAAAAAAGAGTTACTATTATAATGTTATGTGTTATGTAATGTTATTTCAAAGCTAGCCTCTTTGGAGTTGCTTACCCTACCATTAATATATATTCAAACTCCAATATATATTTTTCATTCATGTTAATTGCAATTAATTATTATTTTACATTGTTCACACAAGTGTATTAAGTAATAAGTACTCTTTGTAAAAGTATGCTAAAGTGTACTTCTTTTTCACAAGGGTTCAAAAGAGGAAGTCACCAACAACAGAAAACTAAAGTTTGTGGCGGTCTCACCTGTAGACTGCACCTGCGATACTCTCTGTCCCTGCCAGAGCATCTGTAGTTGTGGGCCGATGCTGGAGGCCTCCAGTCCCTCTCGGCTTCGTTTCTGGAGGGCTGGGCTGCGTTCTGCAGGACCCAGGGCTCAGGGTTTGGGTTTGTGGGTGTCTGGACGCCGTAGGGAGTAGGATCTCTGGGAGTGTGCGCTCGGCGGATAGTGTGCGCGTAGGAGTGTGGGACTTGGCGAGAAGCACGGCCATCGACGCGTCTGTCACGGGCCACGTGCCTCTGGGTCAGGGGCCGTGAATGGCCGCTTCGATCACGTTCCCGCACTCTCTCTGCTCGTCTGTTTGTCTCTCCATCGGCTGCAGCATCACTCTCCACGTCTGATGTCGTGGCAACCGCCTCTGTCTCCATTTCAGCCCGGTCTTTCTCTTTTCCTTCTCTGTTAACATTGGCAACGTCTGTAATAGCTTTTTCTACTTCGCCTAGTGTTTGTTCCACATGTGAACTGGAGTTAACACTGAGAGCATCAAGACTGTCTGTGGTGGTGGTGGTGGTGGTGTTGTGGTGATGCGTGTGGCGCGCATGTCGATTTTGTCTGTGTAGAGGAAGAGAGAATGGCACTCTGCCGTACCCAAACTGTCCAGGGCGAATAGAAGAACCAGACCTGTTGTGACAGAGAGAGACAAAACATGGCATGAGTATGCTAGAAACAGGTCTGCATGACAAATACAGCATTGGTGATTTGAACTGTGCCAAAATAAACATGTTAGACATCAAAGTTAAAAGAATAAAGTATCATGTGACACTGACGACTGGAGTAATGATGCTGAAAATGCAGCTTTATATCACAGGAATAAATTACATTTCAAAGTATTTTCTAATAGAAAATGTTTTCTTTTCAAATGTAATAATTGTTCACACAATTTTTGTGATCAAATAAATGCAGCCGTGGTGAACATACGATACAGTACTTCTTTCAAAAACATTAAATCTTACCAAACCCAAATTTGGAACAGCACTGAAATACTGAATTATTAATATTATATACTGAAGATTTGAATTATTACACCATATTGTAACAGTTAGAAATCTTTGGAATTAAGTGAATGTGGAATAAGGGAATATCTACATTCATAATGCACAATATATATCTAAAGTGGCCACTAAAAGCCCTGTATCATGAGCTTCGCTTGTGCTAGGTGTAGTAAACGACAAAGCCTCACCCATTTCTTGTCTCAGAAGCGTGCAGCAGATTCAGACTATGGGCCAGATTTACTAAACAGGGCAAATTAGCGTGAGAGCGCAATTACAGGAAAGCACCGATGGGAGTGGAAAGTTCAGCGTGTGATCTACTGACGACACGCAAATTAAAGAACACAGACGCAGCCGAAACATTTCCATAATGACCAACACAATCTTCCAAGAGCAGCGCAAATTAGCGTCTGGTTTAAAAGGTTAGTTCACCCAAAAATGAAAATTAGCCCATGATTTACTTACCCTCAGGTCATCCTAGGTGTATAAGACATTCTTCTTTCAGACGAATAAAATTGGAGTAATATTAAAAAAGTCCTGGCTAACCCAAGCTTTATAATGGCAGTGAATTGTTGCATCGTTTTTGAAGTCCATAAAAGTGCATCTGTCCATCATATAACTGCTCCACACGGCTCCGGACTAACGGAAAAAGTGTAGTGCCTCTCGCAGTTCAGAATGCTTACGCTACATCTGACGGGCGTAACTGGTGTGCAGTGTCGTCAGACGTAGCGTTAGCATTTTGAACTGCGAGAGGCACTACACTTTTTCAGTAATTTGAATACGGAAGGCGATCGGCCAGAAGCTAGAAAATTGACTTTATAAAGTTTTAAATATGGATATTTTTCTTACACAAATGCATTGATTCGCTTCAGAAGGCCTTTATTATAACAGCAAAATACCGCGCAAAGCAGTTTCCCGGTGTGTTGACCGATTTCAAAACACAGCATCATGAAGCTTTGAAAGCATTATGAATCAGTGAGTCGATTCAGCGGTTTGGATCGCTAAAGTCACGTATTTCAGCGGTTTGACACGCGATCCGAATCATGATTCGACTCGCTGATTCATAACGCTTTGAAGCTTCATGATGCCGTGTTTTGAAATCGGTCATCACTATAGAAGTCGGTATTTAGGTTTTTTTCTCGTCGCTTCATAAAGTTATTGTAGAACCACTGTAGTGAGATGGAGTTTGTAAAAACGTCTTTAGGACCTTTTATGGGTCTTAGGAGTGTAAAGTGCATTGTGCCAATGGAGGCCTTTCTGAGCCATCGGATTTCAACATGAGAAATGTGTCGCTTGAAATGATTACTTTTAAACCAAACAATTCAAAACGAAAAGAAATATGCTACTCTGTGATTATGTAATAAAATGTGCGTTTCTCTCTTGGCGCGTCCACTACTGCGGAGATGGCGAGTCAGCCAACATGACACAGAAAACTCTAGAGTTTATTAATAAACAATTAAAATGTCTCCTTGCTATTTTTGACACATTCATAATCAATACTTTTGCCGGTTCTTTGTGGCAAGCTTAATGCGTGCGCTTGAGGGGGGATAATAATAGGTATTATATCGGTAGCATACTCATTACGGTAATATATTCATATATTACGTACGCCTGGGTTTAGAATTATCTCATATTTATATAATTAAATGAATAAAAGTGCTTAGCCAACGAATGGCTTAAATGAACAACTACTATTATATAAAAAACTTTAGTCGGGGACAGCCCTACTTATTTCACATATTTTTGAACCAACATGTCACAATGTGCATTCTGGGATGAGCGAGCAGAGCTGAGCGGAGCGGAATGAGCAAGCTCGAGTAATAGGTCAGTATTAGATTTTGGATAGCTAGCTTGGCTTGTATGTTTGGTGCTGAATGGGGGGGCCCAACCTCATATTCTTTCATAGGGCCCAAAATTGCTAGTGGCACCCCTGCCAGTAAATCACCTTGCATGATTCATTTAAATTCTCTCCTACCAAAAATGTGAAAGGGAAACTCCTACAAATGCATATGCAATAAGGTCAGCCGCAAAAATAACTGTCCACGCCTTAACAGCGCTCATTTTTCACTGCGTGTCTTTAGTAAATCCTGACAGTAGATTGCCTGCCATTGTAGGTTGCGCTGGCGCAAGCTGTTAGTAAATCTGGCCCTATATTTTTTATTTAAATCACATCCTTTTGTTGGACATATTACAATTTTTGATTTTATTTTAATAGTGGAGACTTATCTAGGAATGAGCTATGCTCGTGTAAACAGGAATGTCCCCCCTAATGGCGACCAGACCTGCTCACCTTCTTACAGACGCTGGATCCCTATTGGTGGAAACTGACCTCCTGCTCCCACTGCCTACAGCTCTTCCGTGACTGGGCGACCGTCCGGGAACTCTCCCGTAGGGAAGTGAAGAGGATGAGGAAGGTGAGCGGTAGACTGAAACTGGCTCCTGATTGGGAGGGCTGAACTGATCTGGCCCAGTGCCGCCGGCTTCATTTCGGTACAGTGGTATTCCAGGATTCTGATTGGCTGGGAGAGATGGGGAAAAGTACGGAGGCCTCTCAGCACCGCCTGCTCCATATGGAGGGGGCTCATTGTTGGGATACAAGGAGTTGTAGTAGGGTCTGACTGCAGAGATCACAGGAGTGTTGTTCGGGACACCCTGTGGAAGATAAGCTGGTCTGTTCCACATAACAGGCGGGGTTTGGGGTGGTGGCATACACTGTCTCGTCCTCTCAGACACGCCCACTCCACAGCTCTGGGAACACTCCACCCACTCGCTCCATGGACCCCACACCCCTTCAAGCCCCTCCTCCTCTGCCTGACGAGACTGTCGTCCTGGCGCCTGTCAAAGGAAGGCCTCATAATTATATAAGTTGTAGATCTCTGCAAAATATGTATATGTAAGTATATGCAAAATATACAGCGGGGTCCAAATGTCTGAAACCACACTGAATGCAAAATCTCATTTCATTTGAAGCTTAAACTCTTTGGAGATTCTGTCTTAAATCATGCTGGAAAACATGGCCATTAGGTTTTGGTTCATGTGAATTGTATCAAATCAGATTTTTTTTTCATGTGTGGTATCAGACCACTCATAGATACATACAGACACACACACACACACACACACACACACACACATACACACATACACACCGATCAGGCATAACATTATGACCACTGACAGGTGAAGTGAATAACACTTATCTCTTCATCACGGCACCTGTTAGTGGGTGGGATATATTAGGCAGCAAGTGAACATTTTGTCCTCAAAGTTGATGTGTTAGAAGCAGGAAAAATGGGCAAGCGTAAGGATTTGAGCGAGTTTGACAAGGGCCAAATTGTGATGGCTAGACGACTTAGTCAGAGCATCTCCAAAACTGCAGTGGGGTCCGGCCAAACAGACGAGCTACTGTAGCTGAAATTGCTAAAGAAGTTAATGCTGGTTCTGATAGAAAGATGTCAGAATACACAGTGCATAGCAGTTTGTTGCATACGGGGCTGCATAGCCACAGACCAGTCAGGGTGCCCATGCTGACCCCAGTCCACCACCGAAAGCCCCAACAGTTGGCACATGAGCATCAGAACTGGACCAAGGAGCAATGGAAGAAGGTGGCCTGGTCTGATGACTGCGTTTTCTTTTACATCACGTGAATGGCTGGTTGCGTTGCTTAGCTGGGGAACACATGGCACCAGGATGCACTATAGGACATACCAACTACCTAAGCATTGTTGCAGACATGTACACCCTTTCATGGAAACGGTATTCACTGGTGGCTGTAGCCTCTTCCAGCAGGATAATGCGTCTTACCACAAAGCAAAAATGGTTCAGGAATGGTTTGAGGAGCACAACAACGAGTTTGAGGTGTTGACTTGGCCTCCAAATTCCCCAAATATCAATCCAATCGAGCATCTGTGGGATGTGCTGAACAAACAAGTCCGATCCATGGAGGCCCCATCTCACATCTTACAGGACTTAAAAGATCTGCGGCTAACATCTTGGTGCCAGATACCACAGCACACCTTCAGGGGTCTAGAGGAGTCCATGCCTCGATGGGTCAGGGCTGCTTTGGCAGCAAAAGGGGGACCAACACAATATTAGGTCATAACGTTATCCCTTATGCCTGATCGGTACATATATATGTGTGTGTATATAATATATATATATGTAACGAGGTATGTTCGTGTGGGAAGAAGGAGGCGGGAACCGGCGAACAATAAACATACTTTTAATAAAATAACTGAACACAAAATGAAAGTAAAAGTGGCAGCCCCTCACGGACGACTGCCGCGCACATACATAAACAAAACGTAAACAAAAATACAAATTAAAGTCCAGGCCTGGTCCTCTCTCGTCCCTCACTGTCGTCGCTCCTCCTTTATACTCCCGTCACTCCTCCGTGAGACACGAGGCCAATGCGGCACGCAGCTGGCGCTCATCATCATTACTAATGACTGCGGCCTCGTCCCGTTCTCACGGTCCCTCGGCCTCGCCACAATATATACATATATATATATATATATATATATATATATATATATATATATATATATATATATATATATATATACACACACATTACACCCTAAATATTACACATGCATTGGAAGAATTCACAGCTGCACAACTTGCAACACTCCTGAGTGCTTAAACTGAAATCTAATAACCAGCTGTAATTAAAATGATTTAAGAGTCTGATCAATATCAAATTACATAGTGTAATTCAAATCACAAGATTTAACAAGAAACGCATGAACAATTGTTTTTGAAAAAGACAGAATAATTCCCACTAACCACACCCAAACAACATGCAAGTTGAAGCACATGTCCTCTTCCATAGCGCTCGGTCATGAATGACATTATGACTAAGAAAAGAGGCATACTTAAACTAATGGCGTGTGCTGCATTCAGGAAGAGGCTGGAGTTCAGCCCAGTGCAGTGACATTCTTTACAATGCTGGACGAAGATTTGATCTAACTCCAGTTACTTATATAACCTCACTTCATCAATCAGGAGCGAAGAATTTGAGCGTCTGCAGGGCAGGCAGAGGTAGAAGGGAAGAGACCAACAAACAAAAGAATCCATTGAGTTCACAAAAAAGAGGGGAGAAAACAAGCGAACAAGGCCTGTAATGCACCTCTGATCCTGTACAAACTGCCATCAAGGGCACACAACGCCAAGCCTGTATCTACACTCGTGTGTGTGTGTGTGTGTGTGTTTGTGTGTGTGTGTGTGTGTGTGTGTGTGTGTGTGTGTGTGTGTGTGTGTGTGTGTGTGTGTGTGTGTGTGTGTGTGTGTGTGTGTGTGTGTGTGTGTGTGTGTGTGTGTGTGTGTGTGTGTGTGTGTGTGTGTGTGTGTGTGTGTGTGTGTGTGTGTGTGTGTGTGTGTGTGTGTGTGTGTGTGTGTGTGTATAATGCAGGTGAGGTGGACTGACAGACACACATATAGGCAGATAGACAGACAGATGGACAGACGGATAGACAGATAGATAGACAGATAGATAGATAGATAGATAGATAGATAGATAGATAGATAGATAGATAGATAGATAGATAGATAGATAGATAGATAGATAGATAGATAGATAGATAGATAGATAGATAGATAGATAGATAGATAGATAGATAGATAGATAGATAGATAGATAGATAGATAGATAGATAGATAGATAGATAGATAGATAGATAGATAGATAGATAGATAGATAGATTTGATAGAATTGTTTTTGGAGCTGCTGTACTCTGCAGTAGCCAGTGTAATCTGTGTGTGTGTGTGATTTCCTGCCCGTTATAACATCTAGCATGCAGTGCTGTTTGAAATGCAAGAAAAAACAACAAACTCATTTCCAGTTTTCTATGGCATTTGTCTCCGAGTATTTCTACAATACACTGCTGTTGTTCTAATGGAAATAGAGCATAAGAGTGTGCTGAACAAACTACACACACACATCAACTCCCAGCGAGAGTCTGCCACTGCATCACTCGTTGACTCTGGTGGTCCTTGTCCTGTGTGTGTGTGTGTGTGTGTGTGTGTGTGTGTGTGTGTGTGTGTGTGTGTGTGTGTGTGTGTGTGTGTGTGTGTGTGTGTGTGTGTGTGTGTGTGTGTGTGTGTGTCTAACACACTAAACACGTGCATTAAAGCGCGCTTGCTTACATGTGAGAGTGATTTTTTTTCTTCAAATCAACGCCCAACTCACATGCTCCCAAAGGACAATCCCACATCAGAGGCCAGATGACCAAACAATGGAAAGTTCAGCTCATGTAGCGTTATTTAATGGTCAGATGCAGCACTGGCCGCAGGGGCCGATAGAGTTTATCTGCGTTTCTCTCAGAGCCACAGAAGACTCATTCAGCTTCAGCTGGTCAGATGAGACCTCCACAAACATATTGTGTAAAGCCGGTGAAATAAAAACTTGCTCTGAAGGACACCAGAACAAAACTGGACCCAGAGAACCCTAGCAACACCTTAACAACTGTACAGCAACACAGCAACCACTTCTCTCTAATAGCAGAGTATGCAAATTATATGTCTCTCTCATGTTCTCTAAGTTCTGCTGTCAAATGTAAAATCATCATCATCTTCATCACTCACCGGCTTCTCTGCTTCATCAGCTGTTGTTAAGGGCAGCAGAGCCAATGCACAACACCAGAACGCACACAATCTGTGAGGAAGAGGAGAAATGTTTCACATGTGAAAATGAGTATTAAAACACGGTATTTCACTTCATTTATGTTGTGATGTTAAATGATACTGTGACAATGAGACACTATCATATCACATGATTAGCACATTATAGAGTTTAGAGTGAACAAGAGGCTGATTAGATTATTATCTGGACAATTAGGAAAATGTGTTAGCAAGCTGATGAGTTCCAATGGCTTTCCCAGAATTCCTCCTGACAGACCATTCTCCACCCTGCCCGGCTCCTATATTGGCAGCCTCCTCTGAATATGACTTATCCTCAAAATATTCTCATATCAACCACATTCATGCTGCCATTTCAAAACGAAACGCCTATAACCCACATAATAAGGTTCTGGTTGGAGGCTTTTAATTGTTCAAATACATAACATTGTATCATGTTCTTTCGTTGACTAATTTTATGAAATCTGATTCTAAACAAAATTGCAAGTTGTTTCAAAATAACGACGGTTTCAGATATCCATCAAGAAAAATCTTATAGATTACTTCTGTTTAAGACGTCTCAAGTGTCATTTTTAACCATGGCCAAAAGTTTTCAATACTGTAAACAGAAACGTTTCTCATTGCTCATAATATACCGGGGGTTAACCGTTAATCCTGGGTATTCATAAGATGCCGTTTCACACTGTACATTCCTAAACTGGGTTAAAGGGGTACTTCAGCGCTGGAAAGATTAATGTGTATATAGATTGGTTCATTTATGTTGTAGAAATGTGAAATTATTTTAGAAGTTGGTGCCTTCTAGACTGAGAAAAGCCAGAAAATTTATTTTTGGCTCATTATGGATGAAAGACAACTCCCAGAATGCACTTGCTTCGCTGCCCTACGAGACCACTCCCAAGCCACGCCTACCAGTTACATCTCTTGCCCACCGCGGCACCACCCCACCGTCGTTTTGATTTTTATAGTAATAAAATAATTTAGTTCAGTTAGAGAACAGACACTGCAATTAAAAACTGAACGTGTCTGCTCAATACACAGCACAAGCCGAATGAGAGTCGCAGATTTCATTTCAAAGCGAAATGCGCCTATTTAAGTGAGTTTGTCATTGTACCGTTTTGTTGTTGTGTTTTCATGAAACCACAATTCAAGCAACCCGCCCCCGAATTGGCGCTAATTTTAAACACGGCCAACCGGCATTCATTCACGGCAGCATTGTCATTAATTCACGGCCTCACAGTCATTCACGGTGTCCAGTCTGGTGCGTTTTCAGTTCATGCCTGTGGAAGCTAACTTTCACAGGAATTCATTGAGAACACTCGCTTTGCTCCGCACCGATCAGTTATGAATGTCCATGCGGCCGCCTGGGTCTTACATTCTGTGAGTGAGATCCCACCCCTATGGGCGAGTTGAAAACATGCGGAACTAGCTCTTACTACTGGCTGTAGTCTTTAGCCTCTGGCCAAAAAGTCTCCAATGATGCAAAATGACGATATTTGCGTCATCGGAGGCTTTTTTCCAGACATAAAATACATAAATCTCTCATCTCAGGGGGATATGAGCGGCGGAAGCACGATCATTCAAATATACTCCCGGTCCGATCCTGAATGGACTTGTTGGATTATAAAGGTAGTCGCGTTTATTAGTCGCGTTTTCTGTCACATTTTTTTCTGTGACTGTCCAAAGCACGTGAATATGAGGCATGCGATTGGCTGTCTGTTGCTAAGCATCTAGCCATAACATTCTAACACCGCTTTGTTTCACATAGACTTGGTCGCTGGGGCGGAGTCGGCGTGGGGAAAAACAGTCCATTCCCCGACACTGGAAATGCATGGTGTTAACCCAGTTTAGCCGGTGTAGAATCACTTCTGCCGCTCGACAGAGCAAGATATATAGAAAAACTGAGCCTTATAGGGTCGGATTTTTAATGCAGTATCTGTGACTGGAAAAACGACCCAACGCAATGGCCAGAGGTGTCTTTTTCTTGTCAAAATGCATGCTGCACAAATATTACTTGCCCAGTTCATAAATCACCCAGTCTTTCGATGAAGACGTTTATTCAGTGTTCCTGAATTGAATGGATTTAATGTAGGCCTATGTATTACATACATTTATCGTTTTAAAACGATCATAAAACTTGTCTTGTTCTATGGAATATTTTTCTGAATATGCCGTGTGCAATGCAAAGGGTGTTTGTTTATGTATTTGTTTGGGCTAGAATATAGACATGAAATGCACAGAGTCTATTGTCAAACGTTAATGTAACGTCGCAGTGCCACGTTTAACAAACATTTGTCAAAAGCCTAAAATCCAGTTAGATGATGAGCTGTTTGGCATCAATGACACATCAGGTTTAGATAAAGTTTAGACATCCATCAGTTTTCTGTTGTCTTGCATGCATGTAGCTTTATCTGTTTATTTATTCGTTTTTCTTGTTAGTACAGCCATGCACGAATGAATTAGTACAGCATTTACATTTTACAAAGCAAATTTGGAGTTGACATGTCAGTGTCACAATACTATTCTCAAATTACTGACAATAGCAATTGTTTTTAGGCTATTATGACGTAATATTTGGGGGAGCATGCGTGAAAACTGCTTTAATGACAAGTTGACTGCTCTTTGACAAACTTAAGACTATATTGGTTTTTTGTTAAACAAACATTTGCCATTGCAGTAATAAAATCTGTTATTTTTTCATCTTTATAATAATACATCATCATGTAGTGCAAATGTTTCATTGTAATGGACGTATTGCACAAGCTTTCGGAATTGACGAACGGCTCCGTCTGTTATTCGGCAGTATAACTATATATTTTTTTTACTTATTAGAGGTGCAGAACACCACACAGCAACTTTTCGGCATTGCACCAAGCAAACAAGCAAAAATCAATCATAATCATTACAAAAAGCAAAGATAAAGCATCTAACAAGGTCTACATGCGTTCATTCGAATGGATTGTTTTCCCCCACGGCATACACGGATATTATGTTTTTGTGGGTGTTGCCAGTAATGCCGACCAAGTCTATTGCACTTGTTTGACAATGTGGGGTTAACAGTAAATGCAGTGCTAGCCCTGCTACAGAGCAGTTTCATAACCCCGGGTAAAAAGCGGGGTTTAGAATGACGATAAGCCAGGGTTAAGCGTAGTGTGAAAAACCAAGAGTTGGTTTCAAGATTTTGTATTGTATATTCTAGTAACTTTACTTAACTTGGGGTAAGGACTTTTCTAATCCACTTTTCACCAGTGTTGGGGAAAGTTACTTTTAAAGTTACTTTTTTACTAAAAAGTAACTAATTGTGTTACATTACTTTTGCGTTACTTTTTCTCACCTGGGGGGTATTCCAGAAAGCAAGGTTAATTTACCGTACCATATATCTTGACCTCTCGGTTGATTAAAGCTACACTGTGTAACTTTTTTAGTTTATTCTTTGCTAAAAACACTTAGTTTTTTCAAAAATATATGTGCTCATTAATGTATATTTACTTATTTCAAGTAATAAAGTATTCTCATAAGTTTATAATATGCCATTGAAAATACATAAGGTAATGGGATCTAACGGTGGTCGCCATGTTGCCACTCCATCTTGAAAGTACATTAGCCAAAGAGGGACATACCCGTAAATTCAAGCTTCGCCTTTCGCGTTTTACCCGGTTTTAATACTCGATGGCACAGTACAAAATATCTTGTTCAGACTTGTCTGGTGCATGTGCAGAGAGTTTTCATCTCAGCAGCGTCCAGTAACAGAGTTATACAGAGTTTTCCTGGCTTGTTTATTCCTCAAAAGTCTGTTTTTCCTTGTGTGGTATTTCTGTGCGTTAATAACTCTGTAAGTAATAATAGTTATTGTCATTGTAGACGTGTATCAGAGTGTGTCATCGTGTAATTCAGTTGATTTCACCTCAGAAGTATTTTTGTGTAACATACAATAGCGTAATGCTCACCTATTTGAATAATCATTCAGTTATTTTGTTATCAACAATGTTTATTCGTTTTTAGAAAATATTTGCTTGTAATGTATGTTGATGGAAATATGTATCAGGTCTGATCGGCATATTAACAATTGTTATACAGAGCGCACTGCAGTTTTGTAACCCGACACCGCTTGTTAGCAGCAGCAGCGGCAGCTCCGCTCCTTTTAATGCAGCTGCATTTAGCACCTATATATGGTACAATAAGCTCTGGTTTACGGTTACATTATACAAATGTAACTTATAAGTATAGTTATACAGTTCTTAACTGTGTATGTATATTTACCATCCTTATTTGTTCTCTCACAGAAACCACATTATGTACATATCCACGCAAACCTGTTTATGCCTTGCAATTGGATGACTGAATAAACATTACTATCATCAAAGTTCACTCTGGATTAGCTGCAGTTCTTTCCAGCCGAATAATTAGGCCAGTTGAGTTCCAACCATCCCACTGCGCACAGAATATCCTACAGGCACCGTGTCCAATGTGGACGAGGTCGAACTGGAAACCATGTTAATCTTGGACTAAATCGGCCACCGTAGGAGTTGAAACGAAATCGGAATTGAGAGGAACAGAAACTAAAATTCACTGGATGGTCAAATACCTTTTCACCACTAGATGGGGGAAAATATCACACAGTGTAGCTTTAACACAAACCTTGCTTACTCGAGGTATGCTGGTTCCAAAAACGCGTCCGTGAGTAAGTTCAGACAACTCAGAGTATGTTAACCGTGAACTCACAAGACATTCTCAACAGAGCAAGGAATCGATGATTCACCATTGAAACAGATGCTAAAGAAAAAGCATGCCATTCAACTTCCTTCTTTTGTTTAATGGTGATTTACATAACCTACTTAGTGCACATAGCCACCTATGGCTGTGCAATTATTTTTTTCAATCTCTTCGTTTAATAAGTAATCTTTATGCACTGAGCATAAGGATTATATTGTTTGTTTGATGCTAATTAATTGAATGCAGATCCATTGGTGAGATGACAATTAAATAAATAATAAATATATTTGAATTGAATTAACATTTAAACATTACCTTGTTATAATAGTGCTTTAGAATTAATATATAATATTATATGTAACTATATAACAAATTTAGTTATATTAATATAACTATATTAATTATATAACACGCATCTGAATACCTCTCAAGCAAACTAAGCCTGGAACATGAGCTGCTCCGGAGCAGGTTATGTTCAGAGAGTGAGTTGTTATGGCTACTTACATACCCTGAAAGTTATCTCCGTTTTTGGAACCGAAAGTTGAGGCTATCCGCTTACTTACCCTTAAACATACCCAGGTATGTCACATAACCTGCTTTCTGGAATACCCCCCTGGGCTGGGCTTGCTTGTTTGTTTGTTAATAAAAACAAAAACTTTCTATTTTTGGAAAATGAAAAGGCCCTTTCTCACCAAAAGTGAAATGAATACGCCTCAGGCTTGTACAGTAGAGGATGCAGTTAAAAAAACAAAAACGTTCAGCTGTGCTGCCATTCTGGACTAAAGAAGAATAGGATGCAGGAGAAGAAAGCTCAATACTTACTTCAGCAATAAAAAAAATTAAAAAAAATTGGAACACAAATGTGGTTTATCTGAAGTCATTTTTTCTTCTTAGTATGGTTGAAGTGGATCATTGAATGTCAGCAGCAAAGACATTGGATAATAAAGTGAGATTAAATACATAATGTATATTTGTGTAATTTAATATATTACATGTTTGCAGGTTTGCGTAATATTCTGAGATTGCATTTCATTGGTTTTTTAAATAATTTTTTGAGTAACACAGAATCTGTTTTTTGTTGTTTTTTTGCAAGTGAGATGAGTAAATGTCTGCTCACATGTATTCTAAAACTACAATAACCATCATGTTTAGACACAACACCTTTCCACTTCCCACTTTCTCTCAACATGCGAACAGGAGAGCTGTCAGTTAATAAATGGAAAAACAAAGTAACTTGTGTTATTTATTTGAAAAAGTAACTTAATTTAAAAGTAATGCGTTACTTTATTAGTTACTTGAAAAAAGTAATCTGATTATGTAACTCAAGTTACTAATGTGTTACTCCCAACACTGCTTTTCACACTAAAAGTGTGGTTGACCGGGTTTAATGAAGTAAGGTGAAGCAGTGGAAACCCTGAATTGTGGTGCCAAAGATATACAGTGTGAAACAATGATGTGTTAGAACGTTGTTTAGCAAGACAACCAATTATGAACAGTCTCAGAGTCAGTGTTAACCCATTAAATACCCATAAGTAGGATAAGCATCAGAGAGATACTCGAGCAGTGACAGCAAACGCATTAACCATGGCTAATGACGACACCGTGTTGTTTATTAAGGGATTTATATGAAGACATTGGAAAAGCAGTTAATGTATGCACATAATTTTTTCAATAATTCTGTTTAAAAAATGTTAGTGAATAAAAGTCCTCGATCAAGATCACCCAGAATTACCTTTGATTGGACGTGTGCAGATATAAATGAATGTTCGCATTACTGTTTAACATAAGTCAGCTGTTTTATTTCCATATTTCCAGTCAATATGATATATATATTCAATATGATTATGGCAACTATGAAATACATGTTCAGAAAATTTACACAAGGTTCAATTTATGCTGATTAATATCAGAATAAATTCAGAATATAATATCAAAATAAAGAAGGATTACAAACACAGAGTAACATTAGGATTAAAAATATTAAGTGTTTTCTTGCAATCAAATCGACCCAGAAACCATAACTCTCTTGGATAGCAAAACAAGTCTGAAAGTGCATGAGCACTTTGTGGTACAACAGAAGCTTAAAGGTCCCATGGCATGGCATTTTTCTATTATTTTATAATGTTTCCTGAGGTGTACTTATATTGTTAGTATGACTTTTACATCATAAAATGTCATAATTTAGAAATAAAAGGCATTTTTTCTATACTGCTGTTTGCCCTGTGGCTGAATGCCCTGCTTCAAGAGGCGTGTCTGCTTTGAGACTTCAGTAAAAACGCCCACTGTTGTGATTGGCTGACATCTTTGCATTTTTAATGAGCAGAGGGGGCGTGGTTTAACGAGGTCTACGAGGCACGAGCAGGCACGAGCTGCTGCCAGAGAGACGGATGGACCTGAGTTCACTTCTCATCAGTTCTCAGCATGTCTGAACTGTTGTAGTTACAGCATATACTTCAGGTTATTAGTCTATTTCTAGTCGGAGGGACTGTCACTCATGTCAGAAAGTTAGTAACTTTAGTAAATTATGGATCAGCGCTGACTGGAGACGCGAACCGTTTAGAACGATTCAGTCCGATTTGGTGAACTGATTCGGTTCACTAAAAAGAACCGGTTCAAAAGAAAGATCGTTCGCGAACCGGACATCACTAATGTACCAGAGATGGAGCTCAGCGATTGCTAACAAAGTTATTTATAGTAACTACTGAGTTATGAGAGCACTGTCAGTCAGCGTGAGTTTATTGTGTTTATATCTGAGAGTTCTGAATAAACACGAGTCCCAGTCACACCGAGTCCGTCTTCATCATTATTACCAACTTTGTAACACATGCAAAGTACCATTACAGCTGTCGAGATGAACGAGTTACGAGTAAGTGTTGATTATAGCATTATTTTTTAAATAAAATAAAAGTGTCAGTGACGCGCGTTGAGTACACAGCGCAAACAAAGACACAACAGCAGTAATCGAATGTAATCCAGTTTATTGTGGGGCTAGGCTGGCTAGCCCGGATATGCTCACGCTTACCCCCCTTCTGCTTAATCTCACGCCGCGTTTGGTGACTCCGCTGTGGGCCAGATGCAGTACTGGGGGTCGGGGATGTTGAAGGCCACCGGCCAGTGCAGCCCGAGCTTCGGCGTGTGTTAGGTTTATCTCTAAAGATGTTACTCTGCCGATGTTGAGCAGAAACTCATGACTGTATGCACATTTAGAACCGATAGACACGACGAGGACGTACAAAAACACTGACTCACAAGATAGAAAACACGAAAACACCGTTCTGTCGGGAGAGAGAGAAGCCGCAGCGTGTGCACGAATAATAAATAATTAGCTACACATCAGAAATCACTGATCACAGATCAGAAGGAACTGAAAAAAGACTTCTGTTTTCATTTGTACATCCAAACACTGAGAAACTGCCAGCGTTCACTCGTTCACAAGCCATGATCTGGGCGTGCCAGATTCTCTGGGCGGAGGAAAGGGAGGTAACCGTTCCTGCTTGGACGTCAAACCAGGAGACTTCAGGATTGGCTCGTCTGGCCTGTCATTTTCTCAAAGGCAGAGAGAGACAGCCAGAACTCGGTTTTACACCGATCAACATTTCTATCCACTTGGGGACAATATTCAGGCTAGGGGAACTCATATTAATGTTGAAAAACCTCATAAAATGAAAATTTCATGCCATGGGACCTTTAAAGCTTAAATCTGCATGAAGTGAAGATAGTAGCCTAAGTTAATTTCAAAATTCCTGTTATTAGTTTACAGTACAGCACAGGGGTCGCTGGGACCCCAATCACTTAAGCAATCGGTCTCAAGAGAGCATGAGGGTTGTTTGTATCAATAATGTTTATCTGCTAAATGAGTTTCCACATCATCTGTGGTTTACTATTAGTATTTCAGAACAGTGTAAAATGATTCATGACATTTTGAGTGCAGCCGCAGACCCGTAATCATAGATGTGGGTTAAAGCGGCGCACCACGGAAACCTCAGGACACCAGCAGGCCAGAACTATAGAGTCCCAGCGCGCGGAACAGGGTCGCTCAAGCCGCAGTAACGACCCCCCGCCTCCGGCCACGTTTTTCACCCGGCCGCTGCAGTCTATCGGAGAAACCCGCCACAAAAGCCTGCGTCCTTAAGAACTACAACACAAGTGCTCCGCTTCTAGCTCTTTAAACACGCCAAATAATCCTAAAGGAATGTTCGTGGATCAGAACTCGAACCAGCACTGCATCCCACTAAAACGGAGAGTTGAATTGCTTCTTCTTTAAGCATATTAGGATCCATGCCAAATTATAATTTAACAATACACTCATGAAAAAAAAAGGTTCTTTATTGGCATCTGGTTCAATAAAGAACCTAAACCATTCATGGAACCAAAACGTTCTTTATAGTGAAAACAAATTCACTGGAACATTTTAGAAGGTTCAGAAGGTTCTTGTAACTGTTAACTGAAATGTTGTTTGAGGAACAAAAATGTGTCTTTTATAGCATATCGGGGAAAAAAGGATTCAGTTATTTATTTTGTGTTTATGAACCGCCGTCCAGCCTACTGTTTAAGTTTTGGCTATACACTGCCGTCCAGTCCAGTCGTCTGATCTGGTCAAGAACTGTATAGCCTAATTGAACCCGGGACAGAATTCCCCCCCGTCCCGTCCCCTTGCGCCCGGAGCCAGTGGACACACCGTCTCTCCATCCGAGAAAGTTCCAAACCCGCGCGTCAGTGTGGCGTGCTGTCATTCCGCGCGGTGTTGTGCATGTGCGCGGATGGTGCTCGTGTTACCTGCTCACAGATCCAGTCCTCATTCTCTCCTCCTCACACTGGCGTCCGTGTCGCGTACAGATCCGTTCTGCGTCAAGTTTGAGAAAGGGAAAAACACAAGATCCACGGAGTTGCTTGGCGAACTTCTCCTCGCTTCTTCAGACTCGTTCTCTATTCTGTTGCACACTCTCTCACACACTCCCCTCGGGTAAGAGAGGGAGGGGTGTAGTTTTTCTTTTTCTTTCTGTCGTTCACCCTACAACTTTTTTTGTCCTTGTGTAAAGCTGGTGTGACGCTGGACAGCTCGGGGGCCTGTAGGGGCCACACTGACACTATACGCCTCTCTCTCTCTCTCTCTCTCTCTCTCTCTCTCTCTCTCTCTCTCTCTCTCTCTCTCTCTCTCTCTCTCCCCCCCATCTGTTTTTCTCTTTCCCTCTCACAGAACTCCATTCCTTTCACTGGTTACTCTTCATTTCACTCTGACACACCCCTGTACACCATCACTTTTCAGCAGACTTGCTCAGCAATGAACACGAACACCACATCAGTATCACACAGATAGCACAGCTTTATTAATAGTGCATACTAATGTTTACTTTCAATGTCACCATAGAAGAGACTAGGGTTAGCTGCTGCTGTTTTTATTCTCAGGCTGGGTTTATTACGGAAAATCTTTTTTTGTACACACACTGACCTTTTGACCAATAACCGGGCATGCTGTCACTCCAAATGATGGAATAATGGAATTGGCAGCAACATTTAACAGTAAAATAATAATGAAAAAAATACGCAATGTTAATATTTTAAGAAATGTTATTTCATGAAACACTAATGAAATTTTAAATATTCAGCAATATAAAATTATGATAAAATAAACTAAAATAATTAACACATATTTTTTTATTGTTTCAGAATTGTTATACTATTTAAATTTAGCTGCTTTTTTAATTCCAGGTTACATTGTAACTTCCCCTAGCCGCACTTGTGTTCAGTTTTTACATTACTGTTATTACTGAACCATGACGATTGTTACATCCAGCAGCTGGAGTGCCCTTGATTCCCACTAGAGGGCACTCCTCCCGTCTCCTTGGCTTACCCATCATTAGTCTTATATGGCACATTTATCCAAGAAGCACTTCGGGAGTTTTGAAGTAGTCATCTGATTGGTTGAATTCTACAGGATGTCCGCTCGTGTGTTGCGTTCTTTAACGGTCCGTCTGGAAACAAAAGCCCCTTGTTGAAGAAGAACGGCATCGTGTTTACAAATGTGACAATGAGCGCTTACCAGGGTCATCTAAACGCTGGATTTTCAAAAGTATGTGAAGTTCGTGGCTCCATTGTTGCAGTAAACTTGCAAAACGTTCTTGAATGAATAATTTATAGATGCACGCCGGTCTGTTATTGCAGGGACATATACTTTATATTTTCACGCCCCTAAACATGATGCGGAACAAAACGAACTGTGATCGGTTGCGTTACATGTCAGTCAAACGTCCTCTTGGGCGGTCCTCGACCAATGAAAGCTGCGAAAGAGTCCAGACCTTCTGCCGTCAGTCTGAAGATCCAACGCTATCTCACGACCAATTCGTACGTATTTTACGAGGTGGCTAATTCGTACAAATTTGCACGACCTCACTCGTAAGAATTTGTACGTTTTGCCTAAACCCCAGTGACGGGTAGGTTTAGGGGCGGGGTTTGAGGTAGGTCATTCGTACGAATTCTTATACGAATTTGTCAACTCTTGGCAACTCGTCAAATACGTGCGATTTAGGAAAAATCGTACACATTCGTACGAGTGAGATCGTACAAATTCGTACGAATTAGCCACCTCGTAAAATATGTACGAATTGCCGTGAGATGGGGTTGGAAGGTCTGGCTACGCGAGACTAACCCATCATGAACTACACTTCCCATAACCCATTGCCTGGGCTCATTATTGTTTGATCACTTACACCTGTGTGTCATTACCCTTGTTAACTCTATCTGGCTGTTTCTCAATTCCAAGAGCGCAAAGAGCGCACTTGTGTTGTCGTGGAAGACCGGTCTCACCAGGCAACCTTGAAAGAAAGAACTCGTAAGGACGCAAGGACACAGAACGCATCTTTGTGAGAATTGAGATGTGCTGCGATCTTGTTGCTCAACTGACCATCCCAGCATATTAACTAGCGGCTAATGCACAATAAATACAACATAACACTACAAACAAATGTCATAACCTATTAAAGCATTTCTGTCATATTATTATTGACATTGTTTGCATATCATTTTATCGATATTTTTATTTTACAGCTTGTATTTATGAAAATGAGTAGCCTATGTGTTACCTACTGTATGCTTAGTCAATTTTAAGATTCTTTTTAATATGCCAATAAACAGAGGTGGAAAGTAATTACATTTACTCGCGCTACTGTAATTGAGTAGTTTTTCTGCGTACTTCTACTTTTTTAAGTAGTTTTAAAAATCTGTAATTTTACTTTTACATAAGGATGTTTTGTTTGAAGTATTGTACTTCGCTACATTTTAAACCACACCCGTTACTGAGTAAAAATAAATAATACAAAGGGGGGAAAAACGCGATCCGGAAACGACTGCATTGAATTGAAGGCGGGAGAACGAACGCAAAAATCACAAAAAGATGGAGACGGACGGACAAGACAGACGTCAGACCCAGCTGAAAGCGAAACGCCGTCGTGAACCCTTGGGTAGTATGGAAAAACTTTGGATATAGACCAGAGGTGGACAAAGTACACAACTCCATTACTCGAGTGAAAGTAAAAGTACTACTGGTCAAATATTACTCCGTTACAAGTGAAAGTTGTTAGAAACTATTTTTACTTAAGTAAAAGTACAGAAGTACTTGCTTTTAAAAGTACTTAAGTATCAAAAGTAAATTTCCTTTTTATGTCAATGCATTATTTTATTATTGTTGCATTGTCAAATAAATGCACACTATGCCATGGTGGTTTAAGCCAGTCTGTGATGCTCCATCCGACATGCTAGCATACGACCACCTTAAACGAATTAAATACTTAAAAGTTACAAAGCTTTTTACAAAGCTGCTGTCACTTTAAGGCAGAATGCACAAATCCTACACACTGATACACATCCGATATTCCCCCAACTGTTTACGTTCACTTAAGACATAATCAACTTTGTTTACGTGAATACTTTCCCAAATGAAAATTTTGACATTTTGTGTGTATTGGTCTGTTTAAGTGCGAAAAAACACACAAAAGCAAGCTCTATTAAGTGCTCGTGCTCTGGCATCTGAGAGACACAAAAACCAGACTGAACTGAGCTCTTTCTTCAGGCTTTCTCAGATTCATCCATATGTCTATGCTTCTCTTTCTCCCAGACATTTACATTCTGCAAAAAAAAAAAAAAAACTGTTAAAGAAGAAAAAAAATTCATCTACTGACTTGCAAAGCTGCTACAGAAACGACTTTTGACTTCGAGGAACTTGATAGAAATGTAGTGGAGTAAAAAGTACGATATTTGTCTTTCAAATGTAGTGAAGTAAAAGTAAAAGTTTCCCTAAAAAATAATAGTTCAGTAAAGTACAGATACTCAAAAAGTGTACTTAAGTACAGTACTTAAGTAAATGTACTTCGTTACTGTCCACCTCTGATATAGACAAAAAAATAGCCGGGTGTTGTCCTGGAGGATATCAAATTAGCAAAAAAATGTTGATGCAAAGGAGGAAACACATAGAACATGTTCGGGAACACCATCCCTCTGTGTACATAAAGGTACGTTTATAACTTAAGGCCGAATGTTTTCTGTGATGCAGAGGGAATCCCGGAATTACAGTATAATGCAGATGTCACGTAAAACACGCAAACTGATGGATGAATGAATACATTGACAGTAGAGCTGTACAATAAATCAAATCGCGACATGGTCTGTGAATATTAAAGCTCAAAACACTGCTATATGAATATATGATCGGCTTGTTCTGTCTCTGTGTGAATGAGCAGCGCCGTTTCGTCTACTAGCCTACATACTTAAGTAGCCTACGCGATGCTTGTGGTGTTTAACGTCTCAAAAAACATATTTGGGCATGAATATACAGTATGAACATTTCCAGAGCTGATCTGAGACCCCGCATTTTCATCATTTTATTTGATTAAAAGCCATTATCAAATACACTCTGAAACAGATCTTCCCTGAAATAGGTCCTCACTAAAACCCATCAAAATAAATGGTTTAACTAGATGAAATTGTGACAGAAATATTACTATTGTAGGCCTACAATAGAACTGAATACTTGTCAAAATAATAATAATAATAATAATAATAATATTAACAATAACAACAACAATAGTAATATTATATAATTTAAACATTATTTAAGAATATATTTTTAAATCCATGGTTTAATTTAGTAAAACAGCAGCGCTTTGCCCAAAAAAAAGTATTTGATTACCACCGTTTTGGTAATGTATTTGTATTAAATCATAAAAAAGAAACATTTCTTAGGACTCTATTATTCTTAAAGTTGTTAATCTAATCCATAATAATTTATTTAGTTCATTAGAGATGTTTTATTGAAATTTTTATTTAAAAAAATCGTTTCAAGTTTGTTATAATAAAGCATTTGTTCAACCAAAAAAAAAACTGTTTTCATTAATTTAATACTATTTTATCTGGTGATAATAATAACCTTAATTTAATAATACAGTTTATTTATTAAATAATTAATACCGTGATGCTGTGAAACTGATGTTTTTATATCGTGAAAATCTCATTCTATTACAACCCTACACGGGAGAGTCCCCCACCCCGCTGTTAAAAAAAGTAACTCAGTAACTTTTACTCTGAGTACATTTTAAATGAACTACTTTTTACTTTTACTTGAGTACATTTTTAGACCAGTACTTTTACTTCTACTTAAGTAAAATTTCATTGAAGTAATAGTACTTTTACTTGAGTAGAATATTTTGTTACTCTTTCCACCTCTGCAATAAAAATACCACAGGCTTTCTTCAGGGTATCACTTTATCACAATTAAGCAAGACAAACTAACAAATGTTCACTTTCACGAGCCGCCACGTTTTTGTGAGCTTGCAACGTGACTCTCTTAAAGGGATAGTTCACCCAAAAATGAAAATTGTGTCATCATTTACTCACCCTCAAGTTGTTCCAAACCTGTATAAGTTTCTTTGTTCTGCTGAACACAAAAGAAGATATTTAGAAGAATGTTTGTGACAAAGCAAATAGAGCAACCATTGACTACCATTGTATTTTTTCCCTACTTGTAGGTTGTCTAAAAACCAGAAGGTTGGTGGTTCAATCCCAGGTCGATTGCCCTCAGCGTCTTCTGGGATTTCTAACGGTTTGATTCTCTCAAGTCTGCATTCGATGCATCCTCGATATCAAGAACACATCCTGGGAACTTTCATGCGTCCTCTGTTCTTGCATTCTTGAGTATTGGAATTGAACTTTGACGGTTGATGATGAGCCCAGTTTATTCAGTCATTCATTGCAAAGTCTTGTTTGTGTCACCACTGCATTTCTGAGCGTTTTTCTGGTTTCCAGTGTAACGGTCATTATCTTCTGCGTGTTTCTCTGGATTTCCCTGTTTGCCTGTGTCTTGGACCCTGTTGCTATCTGGATTGTTTGCCCTGTGGTTTCGACCTTCTCCCTGTTATTTGGATTATGAGTTTTGATCCTCAACCTTGTGTCTCGGAGCAGTACATGACAATGATATTGTAATTGTAGTTTAAATGCTGCTGCTGTCGAGCAAGTATAGACTTGCTACTTCTTATAGACACACAGACATGCTGTGAGCATGCAAGATATGCTGGTGCTGCATAAATAGACATACATTAATCCTGCAGCAGATCTAGGCAGATGGAGCTGGAGGGTTTCAGAGGAACTATTTAAAGGGTTAGTTCACACCAAAATGAAAATTAGCCCATGATTTACTCACCCTCAAGTCATCCTAGTTGTATATGACATTCTTCTTTCAGACGAATAAAATTGGAGTTATATTGTAAAAGTCCTGCCTCTTCCAAGCTTTATAATGGCAGTGAATTGTTGTTTCATTTTTGAAGTCCATAAAAGTGCATCTATCCATCATGTAACTGCTCCACACGGCTTCCGGGGGGTGAAAGGCCTTCTGAAGTGAAGCCATGCGTTTGTCTAAGAGAAATATCCATATTTATAACTTTATAAAGTAAATTATCTAGCTTCCGGCAGATCGCCTTCCGTATTACACTTGCGGAAAAAGTGTAGTGCCTCTCGCAGTTCAAAATGCTAACGCTACGTCTGACGACATTGCACACCAGTTGCGCATTTTTCCGATCTGGCGAAAGCTAGATATTTTACTTTATAAAGTTTTAAATATGGATATTTTTCTTACACAAATGCATCGCTTCACTTCAGAAGGCATTTATTAACCCCCCGGAGCCGTGTGGAGCAGTTACATGATGGATAGATGCACTTTTATGGACTTCAAAAACAGAGCAACAATTCACTGCCATTATAAAGCTTGGATTAGCCAGGACATTTTTGATATAACACTGATTTAATTCGTCTGAAAGAAGAATGTCATATACACCTAGGATGACTTGAGGGTGAGTAAATCATTGGCTAATTTTCATTTTTGGGTGAACGATCCCTTTAAATGTTGAGCAAGCAATCTCATTGGCTGCAGGATCAGCAGAGTCCAAACAGCTTGTGCCATGTGATAAAGATGTGATTGCTAAGTGGCGTTTTACTCAAAATCTTGCAGTTAATGAGATATAAGCCTTATTCGGACGGTAATTGTTTCTCATGTGGTCGCAAGGTATTTTCATCATTGACTAGTCTGTGATTGTATTGCCATCTCTTTCTCCCACCACCTGTGTAAAAATTCCTGGCCGAATTACCTACAGTTTTTTGAAGAAGAGATCTCTTCAAAATTCACTGTTTATATCCTTTTTGACCACTGCAGAGCACCGTACGTTTGCGCTTCACTGTAATTTAGATGGATTTTAAAGATCTAGCCTATACTTTTATTACTTAAATGCTGGAAAGTATTTACAAGAACAATATATTTCATCATCGCTCAAAAGAGAAAGAGAAGAAAAGCACGTAAACATTTGAAATGGGCCGACCAATTCGTACGTATTTTACGAGGCGGCTAATTCGTACAAATTTGTAAGACCCTAAGCCGGATGGACACTGTGCGATTTATAATAGTCCTTCAAGATTGTTCCTTGTCGGACTGGACGAACATGATCCCTGCTGTAAGCCATGTCACACTGTAAGATCTAATTTTTCATTAATGTAAAACTGTACGATAGCCAAGGTGCGTTAAAGCAAGAAAACTCGTCCAGAGTTTTATATCATCAATCAATGACGCGTTCAGTGTTAGTGAGCTGCATCACACGCGGGATTGAAATGGTGGCTACAAAGAAATCTCTAGCGCTCATTTTGGTCATGGTTTGTCTTGAAAAACGAAGATAATTTGAGGGTCTTCGTAGAAGTCACACTGCAGGATTGTGCGCCAAATCTTCTGACAGTGCCAGAATTTAATCTGAGATAAAAATTTGATCGCCACGATTCTGAGACAATCTGAAGTCTTTGATCGTTACTTTGACATGTTCACCGACAGCCGATTAATGACCGTTTCGATAAAATTTTATCTCTGATTAAATTCTGGCAGTGTCAGAAGATTTGGCGTACCATCCTGCAGTGTGACTTCTCCTACGACGACCGTCAAATTGTCTTCGTTTTTCAAGACGAACCATGACCAAAATGAGAGCTTGAGATTTCTTTGTATCATATTTTATCTCAAAATAAAGAATGTCATTTTACTCCACATGTGGAAATGAGCAAAAATAAATTAATACCAACCCAGTCTCACGGCAATTTGTGCATATTTTACGAGGTGGCTAATGTGTACGAATTTGTACGACCTGACTCATACGATCAAAGACTTACGATTTTAGCGTAGGATCAGAGGAATCTTTTAGGATTTGCAATGATTTGTCTAAACCCCAGTGACGGATAGGTTTAGGGTTGGGGTTAGGGGGAGGTCATTCGTACAAATTTATACGAATTGGGTAACTCTTCAAATACTGGGGTTTAGACAAATCGTACAAATTCGTACGAGTAATGCAGAGTATACACTGTGCGATTTTTGGGCCACGATTCTGAGACAAATTTTGCAAATCCTAAAAGATTCCTCTGATCCTAGGCTAAAATCTGAAGTCTTTGATCGTATGTGTCAGGTCGTACAAATTCGTACGTATTAGCCACCTCGTAAAATATGCACGAATTGCCATGAGATCGGGTATTAACTTATTTCCGCTCATTTCCACATGTGGAATAAAATTACATCCTTTATTTTGAGATAAAATATAAGACAGAAAACCATTTTAACTATAATGCGTCTATATCTTCCTATTCTTTAAACAGATTTAAATATTTTAATAATTATTAGGATATTATTTTCCTATTATTAAATTAAATATGAATTTATTCTTATTATACCAAGCATATGCCATTTTATGTAGAGCAGACAATCATACTAACAAACACGTGAGCAGCGCGTGCATAGGATCACAAAACTCGCGCCTCCACCGTGAATAAATCGCCATCCGAATGAGGTGGCATGCAAATTTATTTTAACCAACTGTAGTGAGTGACAGAGACAGCGGTGTGGAAACATTCCATAATAGGCTACTTGTTTTAATATTTGCTAAATCTTGGTATCCAGATTTTCAATGTGGTTTACTTTTTCACCAATGTCTGAGACCACGTTAAATATTTTAGGACTGAAAATCAAATCTATACCGTAATTAATGTCAATGAATGCTTAAAACAACACTCTCAATAAAGCTCAAGAGAGATCAACATAATGATTCCTAATGACTACATATTTTTATTTAGACCTCAAAATGATCAGATATACATCAACGTAATTCCAATGAGAATGAATGTTCACTCGGCCAGTCTGAGTGGTCTCAACTGCACAGAAGTCTTTAACAGGGGATACAAATCTCGAAATCGCACTGAATGAAAAACATGGTGGCGTGAAACCGACAGCATTTGTTTACTGTTAAGGGAGGGGTGGATTGATCATAAAACACTGAGAACAGGGCTAGTCAAGTTTGTCAAGGTACAACGAGGGTTGATGCATCATGCATGAGTGCCATGAGATCAGAGGAAATCTCTATATATTTATAAATCTCTGAAAGCAGAGCTACTGCATGATTCCGTCTGTGAACAGTGTTGTGAGAGGTGAAAGGAAACTACACAAGAGACGTTCAAAGCCTGTAATCATACCAACATAGCAGAACAAAGATAACTTGTGTATCTAACAAACAAGATAGCATATCGTAATCACGCTGAGAGAAATGTTGTGTGACCGCTGCGCTTCAGTGCTTATACACGTCTGATTCTGTGGGTGTAATCTGACCTATCTTGGATTAAATCATACCCTCGAGATATAATGGAAAATCTGAGGAACGCAGAGAGGAAAGTAGCTAGAGACACAAAAGGATTAATGAAAAGAATGCAAAGAAGTCAAAAGCTGAAAAGAAAGACAAAATTAATGTTGAAACATTATGCAAAGGATCTCAGAACTCTTATTTACCCAACTGGTCAAACGTTTGTGGTCGGTAAGATTTCTTAATGTTTTTGAGAGAAATCTCTTCTGCTCACCAAGGCGAAAATACAGTAAAAACAGTAATATTTAAAAAACATTAAATAACTGTTTTCTATGTGAATATATATTTAAATGTAATTTATTCCTGTGATGTAAAGCTGAATTTTCAGCATCATTACTCCAGTCTTCATTGTCACATTATCCTTCAGAAATCATTCTAATGTGATGATTTGCTGCTCAAGAAACATTTCTGATTATAATCCATGCTAAAAAAAAAAAAAAACTTTTGTGCTGCTTCATATTTTTATAGAAACGGTGATCATTTTCCCCAGGATTTTTTAATGAATAGAAAGCATTTGAAATCCTTTGTAACATTATAAATGTCTTGTCACTTTGGATCAATTTAATGCATCCTTGCTGAATAAAAGTATTAATATATTTTATAATGAACAGTAATGTACTTATAATGTCATATATGTCAACATGCATTATTGATGTACGTGCATACTTGTGTGTTAATATCTGTATCTTAATCTTAAATGAGTGTTATCTCACCCTAGCGCAGCGAGACCCTTAGGTGACCCGACACCATCTTCTAAATGACCTATCCCATCCTCCAGAGGGTTAAACTGCTGACATTAACCCCTCCTCATGTTACAGCAGACAAAATATTTGAAATATGTGCTTTTTAAAAGCCAGGGAGATCACAATTGGGGAATTGTTTATCCATATTGAACACACAAGTGCTAGTGCAATCCTAAAAGTTGACAAAATTACCTTTTAGAAGGGTAACACTTTACAATAAGGTTGTATTAGTTAGTTACATTAGTTAATGCAGTTAATATGAACTAACCATGAACAACACCTCTGTTCAGCATTAGTTAATCTTTGCGATTTTCTAGACCGATATGGCTTGGAACAATGCTCTCATTCCTGCGTAATAATCCATGAACTTTGAGCCGTACCATGGGTGCAGCGGTGCAATGATATTACACAGTGCCTGTAAATAGGCTAACTTCCATCAACATAACCAACGTGACAACCTGCTATCACAGGGAGCGTACTGGGGACTATTTTCAGGCGCTGTGAAATATCATTGCACCGCTGCACCCATGGTACGGCAGCAAAGTCCCTTGATTATTACGCAGGAATGAGAGTATAGTTCCTAGCCATATCAGTCTAGAAAATCGCAACTTTTCATTTTCCTTTGTCACTTATTGAGATGTCGGCTAGCTGGAGCCATTTACCTCCAGTCTTTGTGCTAAGCTAGGCTAACAGTGGGTGTGTTAGACAGAGCTATGGCACGCACAGGGAGATGAGAATGGTATGTATGGGCTTATTTAATTCTGGGGGATAAGGTGAATAAGCTAAATTCCCCAAAAGTCGGTGTGTTCCTTTAAGCGCTTATGGTGATGATACACGGGGGACTTTTTGAGCAATGTTGCCTTCAATGGCCCATGACTGAGCTAAAGTATCCAGATAGAAATTTGTTGCCCATTCTCAATGGGAAAGTGCCCATCGCAACATCGCTCGGCAACATTGCTCAAAAATTTACCATGTGTATCATCACCTTTAGTTTCCTCAGTTCTTTGTTCAGTCTCGTCAATGTGTGATAGTTGTGTTCTCCTGAATATTTTCCGTGGTTATCTTATTCAATCCAGTTCATTTCACCGAATCTCTTGTGTTGTATATTTCCCTGCAGCCTAACGTGACAAAAGGTTTGTGAAAAAGTTCACTTTAGCATACTTTTAAAAAGAGTACTTATTACAAGAAAAAATATTAAAAGCCCACTGAAGTGCCTTCGCAACATTAGACTGAAACAGGAAGACAGGGCAGGACAAATCGAACAGCTCCTCCCATTTAATCTCTAACCATTTCTCCTCCATATCGCTTTAAAATATAGCATTCTGTGCAGAATTCAAATTGATCTGATACGTTTTGTATTCTCTGTGCACGCTGCGGTGGTTCGCGTGACACTAACGTGAAACCAGACTTAATTCGCCCCAATGGAAAGCATATTTACACTGTCTGAATTGTTCCCTATCCCCTATATAGTGCACTACATTCACCATGTAGATGTGTGAACAAAATGACAAGGCTAACATATAACATACAAGGCTAACATATTCATACTAAAAGCCGAAAAACAATGTTGATTTCATGGGGACTTTGTATAATTTATTCCTGCCATGCATAGCTGAATTTTCAGCATCATTACTCCAGTCTTCAGTGTCACATGATCCTTCAGAAATCATTCTAATATGCTGATTTTATTATCAATGTTGGAAACAGTTTTTTTTTCAGGATTCATTGATGAATAAAAAGTTAAAAAGAACAGCATTTATTCAAAATAGAAATCTTTTCTAACAATTTAAATCTTTACTATCACTTTATCAATTCAACACATCCTTGCTGAATATATATATTGTTACACAAAGATTTACATTTTAAATCAATTGTTGTTCTTTTTTTTCTTTTTTCTTTTTATTCAATCAAAGAATCCTGAAAAAGTATCACAGGTTATAAAAGTAATGGCTGTTGAAAATTCAAAATTGTATTAAATTGTAGTAATATTTAATGCTTTTTTTTTCTCTATTTTTGATCAAATAAATGCTGGCTTGAAGAGCATAAAATAGGCCTACTTCTTTTAAAAACATTAAAAATAGTAATGTTTCCAAACTATAGACCGGTAAAATATATCATCTTTAAATGTAATATCGAATAACACACTAGAGTGAAAATGATAATCAAGTGCTTTTGCAACCTGATCTCACAGAATTCCGTGAAATGAACACGGGTCCCTTAACTCAAAATCCGTGGCAGTTTCACGGAATCGCCGAAAATTCCGTGATGGGTCCACGGAAGTGATGCCTATATAAGTCAATGACAGTATACAGACGCGTTGGGCATGGTTATCATCATGAAACTATGATTTTTGCCATAATGACATGGAGTGTGATTCTCGATTTAATCAGCCAGCATAATTTTATTTATTTAATTTTTTTTTTTACAGTATTTAGACACGTTTCGAACTCGTAACCCAATCCCTTCCCTAAACCTAACCATATGTGTATTATAAAAAAACAGGATATAACAGGCAGATACGTCTGCAGGCACAATTTATTCCAAAAGTACAAATATTCCAAGTGTTCCGAGGCCAAACGATTAATTTGTGTGAAGAAAATCCCCAAAAGCGATCAGCAGCGTCGAGTCCATCCGCCAAAGATCAAAAATACATTTCAAATTTGCCGCCGGGAGAAACGTTACGTCAGCTTTGACAGCATTGGCTGTCGTATGTCTCGTGACCAATAGCGTCATTACGTTGGCTTCGATTGTAAAATGCCATTGGCTCTCGTGTGTCTCGTGACAGAATGCGTCACGCTGAAGACGCGTGTGTATTATTTGAATCAGATATGAATGAGTGTGTTCACGGAGCGGCGGGATCATCATTTTAGCGATTTAAACATTAAGATCAACTCTGTTCTTTACATGAAGACATCGTGTGACTTCAAAAGACTTGGAATGCAACATGAGTTAATACTTTTATACTGTTTTTGGTCAGTTTTTGCAATAAATACCTGTGACTGTACTTGTATTTGCCTGTTATGTGTTTTTATATTGTTGAGAGTGGGTAGGTTTAGGGTAGGAGTGGAGTTAGTTGCTCCAAAATATGAAAGTAGCCTATAAATATTCATAAAATCATGTCTGCTTTTTACTGTCATTGACTTGCATTGGAATCACTTCCGTGGACCCATCACGGAATTTTCGGCGATTCCGTGAAACTGTCACGGATTTTGAGTTAAGGGACCCGTGTTCATTTCACGGAATTCTGTGAGATCAGGTTGGCTTTTTCATGCACTTTTTAAAAGTGTACTTAACTGTGTTAAGAAACAGTAAAAAGTGGCCTTTTATTTCATTAATATTATATTATCTGCAGGTACAGTTAACAAATATGATTTGAAGTATACTGCAAGTGCACATTCAGTACAATTAAGTGCATTTAGCTATTTAAAAGTCATACCAGAGTTAAGTGTTTCACATCTATAACATTAAGCATGTTGTTCATAATACTAATAGCTTAATAATAATAGCTCACCCAGCAAGCAAAAAACGTGCTTGGTTTGGGACACTGGCAAAAAGAAAAAAAGAAAAAAGAAGACTCAAGTGTGGAAAGAAGCTAAAGTGAGAGAAGAAAAGAAACATGCCTACTAAGAAAACACTTTTCAGAAGCTAAGAAATCCTTTGCAGTAAAAATAATCTACATTCAGCAAACAGAAAAAGTGAGCGAGAGGGTGAGACTGAGACAGGAATGATTGGTTTGGGTCAGATGGAGTCAATATTTGCCTCATTCCAGTGATATTATGGCTGTGGAGATCAAAGAAAAGACTGTGTGCTCTTTTAAGAAGAGAGAAAGAAAAAAGAAAACAGTCAGTCTACTAATTTCCATCCTTGAAGCAAGGAGACAAGATTCACAAGGGGGCCTGTTAAGGGGACACCCACTAGGGTGAGCGGCTTCAGGGGTCACTGAGGCCAATGGGCGACTCGGAATGGATGTTAATTGGTTGACAAAGAGTCTACTGATGTTATTCCAATTATCAGCACAAAACGAGGGTCACCCTCTGCGATTCAGCTGCATATGGAGACATAATAACAACAAACAGAGCAGACAGAACATGTCTGTTCAACAGTCTGAACACAGCATAAAGCAGATCAAATCTAGAGCAAAGACCCGATTCTGCTGTTGACTTATTCAGAGCCGAATCACATAATTGAGTTACCACATGAGTGTCATTCTGAAATGTCTTAAGAGCTTTTGGCTTCCCATCTGATGGCAGTGTTTTGCTTGCAAGACTAGTGAATTATCTGACGGAGCAATTGATAATGCATAAAATTAATTTAGATGATGTGGATAGAAATGTAAATCAACAGGAAAAAAGTCAGTTGGATTTCTTCAAGCTAGAACTAAAATCTTAGTATGTATTTACAAAAAAACAAACAAAAAAAACAAACTGTAGGCCTAATTGCAGATAATATAACAATGAAATAAATAAAAGACCACTTAAGTGCACTTAAAGAGAGAACACATATACAGTATACTATGTTTCTTAAAGTGCAAATGTGCAATATGTAATGTCTGAAGTTTTACTTTAAAGTCAACTTTAAATCATTGTCCTGCTTTAAAGAAGTACACTTATTTTGATGTGTTGACTAGCATACTGAAGCACATGTAAAGTACTTGATTATAATTTTACCTGTACATTTAGTCATTTAGCAGACCCTTTTATCCAAAGCGACTTACAAATGAGAGCAAAAGAAGCAACTAGAACAGTCGAGGGCAACAGTATACCTGTAGTGTATTATTTGATATGGTGACGCATTGCTGCCACATACATATAATTTTTTCCACTCAATTATGTCATAATAACGAGATGTTGTCATTATAACGACATTGTGGCGAGGTGGACGAGCGAGAGACATGGGAGGAGCGAGTGAGATCGGTGTGCATGATTGAGACTGAGCGTCACCTGCGAGGCACACCGGTCTCGAGTCCTCTTATGAGGGAGCACGGAGGCATATAAGGACGAGTGACACGAGTGAAGGACGAGAGAGGACCATGCCTGGATTTTAAGTTGTGTTTTGTTTACGTTTTGTTATGTGTGTGCGTGGCAGTCGTCCGTGAGGGGGCTTTCATTTTGTGTTCATTTATTATATTAAAGTTGTTGAATGTTCGCCGGTTCCCGCCTCCTTCTTCCCACACGAACAAACAACGTTACAGACATATTTTTCTTGTTAAAACGACATATATTTTCTCCTAATAAATACATGTGTTGTATAGTGATGTGTAAACAAAAATATGCCTGTATCCACATTAGAGAATTGATATAGCCTTCGTCACACTTCCATGTTTAAAAAGCAGAAGCAAGCTCAGCGTAAAATAGGCTCTTCCGCTGCCTGTATAAGTGGCAGTGCCCATAGCACAAAATTGTTGTAATTTATTGATGTAGCCTACATTTCTTAACAGATAGCCATGGGTAACAGGTGCCATGAACCACTCATGATTAGCCTCAGTGGCGTAACTTTAACCTAGTAATGACGGAACCGGTGCAGCCACAAATATCATAACTATCTATAGGCCTACTGTAATTAAGACATATTCAAGAAATGTATTAAAAACAGAAAGACACTAGTTTCAGCCTTACTCAAAGGCCGGGGAAACATGGCCAGTGGGTACGCACGTCAATTCATTCCCGGCGTTCTTGGTTTGCTTCCTATTTAATAAATATACAGGCAATTAGTTGATGAAACCTTGATCAAAATTAAAACACAATTTATATAGAACGAAATTCACTTTAAAGAAAGACTTTCTACGAAACAAAACTCAATGAAATGGTCAATATCATGTCTGACCCCACTCCATGTCTCCAGACATATTGCACGTCTTATTGCCTATCTTCCTCATGCTGGCAAAAGCGATGGTGTCATAATTTCATAAATTTCCTTTATGACAGCGGAAACAACTCACAAGTGTTTTTACCATTTCATTATTTTGGCTCGGACTTTCACACAGGAACAGACTCGGGACGTTCTCTCACAGGAACAGACTCAGGACGTTCTCTCACAGGAACAGACTCGGGAAGTTCTCTCACAGGAACAGACTCAGGACGTTCTCTCACAGGAACAGACTCGGGAAGTTCTCTCACAGGAACAGACTCAGGACGTTCTCTCACAGGAACAGACTCGGGATGTTCTCTCGCAGGAACAGACTCGGGACGTTCTCTCACAGGAACAGACTCAGGACGTTCTCTCACAGGAACAGACTCGGGATGTTCTCTCGCAGGAACAGACTCGGGACGTTCTCTCACAGGAACAGACTCGGGACGTTCTCTCACAGGAACAGACTCGGGACTTTCTCTCACAGGAACAGACTCGGGACGTTCTCTCACAGGAACAAACTCGGGACGTTCTCTCACAGGAACAGACTCGGGACGTTCTCTCACAGGAACAGACTCGGGACGTTCTCTCATAGGAACAGACTCAGGACGTTCTCTCATAGGAACAGACTGGTGAAGTTCTCTAACAGGAACAGACCCAGGAACAGACCCATGAACAGACCCAGGAAGTTCTCTTACAGGAACAGACTCAGAAAGTTCTCTCACAGGAACAGACTCAGGAAGTTCTCTCACAGGAACAGACCCAGGAACAGACCCAGGAAGTTCTCTCACAGGAAAAGGCTCAGGAAGTTCTCTCACAGGAACAGACTCTGGAAGTTCTCTCACAGGAACAGACTCGGGACATTCTCTCACAGGAACAGACCCAGGAAGTTCTCTTACAGGAACAGACTCAGGACATTTTCTCACAGGAACAGACTCTGGAAGTTCTCTCACACTGGAACAGCCCCTTCATGAGTTGGTAAGTAAGGTCACGGCCAGCCAAGTCCAGATGGAAGATGGCATGGGGCAGGGTGTAACCCTCATAAATGGGCACAGCGTGGGTGACACCATAACCAGAATCCATCCTTCTGCTGCAAGATCCAATTTGTAAAAGGTCAGTTCATCTGTCACACGTTGGTTGCAGCAGAGATTCAGAAACAAACTCAAAATCTTACAAAACACTCTCAAGAACAGGAACGGAAAAGATCAGGAACAGAACAACCAACATATCACAACGTAGAACTGACAATGAACTGAAAGACACACAGGGCCTAAATAGACAGAACAAACCAGTCAAAGAAATGTGAAACACCTGTAACAACCTAATAAAACATTTTGTAATCAAGGAGAATAACAGGGAGGGAAACAGATGATGACCAGACTAATTAACAGAACAAGAAAACTAACCTAGAAACTCAAAACTAAACTCAAACTGTGACAAAATTAATACATTTTCATGTAATTGCAATTAGGATTCAATTAAAGGGACACTCCACTTTTTTTGAAAATAGACTCCCCTAGAGTTAAACAGTTACGTTTGACCTTTTTCAAATCCATTCAGCCGATCTCCGGGTCTGGCGGTAGCACTTTTAGCATAGCTTAGCATAGATCATTGAGACCCTTAGCATCACGCTCAAAAAATGACCAAAGAGTTTCGATATTTTTGTGTTTCAGTGTCTGAAATCATTACATTTAATTCACACATCTATTTAGCCAACAAGTATATTTTTCCATAATAAATAGGCTGCTCTTTTAAAAAATGTCTTTCAGTACATTCAGCAGTACATTTTAACCATATTTCAAAGACAATATAAGTAATTATGTACATATAAAGATGTACTTAAGTCCTTCTTACTCTTTAAAAGAGTGCTACAGCATACTTCTTTTTCACAAGGGTAGTCAGGACATGGAAATATTCTTAACTTTTGCTTGTATTTTCAGAAACCTTAGCTTTTTCCTTCAACATTCTTGCACATGCCTCATTGTAATTAGTGTGTATAGTCACCTTAAAACAGTCTTATCGACGTCACATGGACTCAACAGATATGGCATGTTTCCAGATGCATTATTTCATACCTCGACCAATCTTAATCTCTTGGTCTAAAGCACTGATACATGCTTTGTGCGAACAACATTGAAGTGTGACAGTGCTCAACAGTGCGCGCAAACATGACACTCGTCAAAGCAATTCACGCTAGTTAATGACAGATGGCTTTTCACTACCAGTCCAAATGCCTCATGCTGGTGTAATGTGTTTAACAGGATGCTCAGCATCTTCATTCATCCTCGGTGTTGGGTCTGCAACAGGAAATGCTTAGCACACATCCATACACCAAAATATTGCTGGGAAAGTTTTAAGACGGAAACTGACAGCAATTGAAATGGCAATAAAGACCTCATAAGAGCTTCAGTGCATAATCATAACTCAGAAAGCGCTCCATCTCCCATGACAGCATAATGCCATCGAAATTTCGGTTATTTGTCATTTTGCAGATAATTTTCTTTTAATGTGAAGTAACATTGAGCCATGAAACACATGTGGACGATGCAAGCTCAAATTGCTAAAGACATTTCCTGATCATTTCCACCATCATTTCCTGTCTTCTAGACTGTGAATGAAATGGCCAAAAAAACTAAATTGAAAACACCATTCGGAATGGGTTATTAACATTTTGCTTACTGCGTGCATACTGCCTTCTATTAAAAAAAAACACTTGTTGAAAAGATGTGCACTTAACTGTATTGACTGTGCACTTGTAGTTTTCTTATGTTTCTTAACACACTTAAGTACATTTGAGTGTGTGTGTGTGTGTGTGTGTGTGTGTGTGTGTGTGTGTGTGTGTGTGTGTGTGTGTGTGTGTGTGTGTGTGTGTGTGTGTGTGTGTGTGTGTGTGTGTGTGTGTGTGTGTGTGTGTGTGTGTGTGTGTGTGTGTGTGTGTGTGTGAAATTACACTTTTAAATGTGCACTTTGTGTAATAATGTCAGATTAAATGTTTTAAATTAAGTATACTTATTTTAATGTTGACTAACATAATAAAACATTCAAAGTACTTGATTATAATTTTAACTATGTTGTGTTATACGATATTACATTTAAAGTTAATACATGGTACCACTTTATTTTACAGTGTGTCATTGTTACATGTAGTTTGTAATATTAATATTAACTATAAATTACATTACATTACATGCAATTAACCCTAAACCAAACCCCAATCCTAACCCTAGTTTATTATTATTACTTTGTACTTAAATGTATAATTAGACTTACCTTAATAAAGTGTAACCTAATACATTTTAAATGTACACAATTGCAACTTCGTCTTAACAAATGTGTAATTGAAAATATATTTAAATACATGAAGTGCCATTTAAGTATATTTTAGTTTACCATTCAGCAGTACACTTTTAAAGGGGTCATTGGATGCAAAATTCACTTTTATATGGTGCTTGCATATAAATGTGTCTTTGCAGTGTGTGGACACAACCACCCTACAGTGAAAAAAAATAAATTCACTCATTTTTTGAATCCTCAAAAAGCTTAAACACTCTCAATAATCAAGCCGTTTTAATTTTCTGAGCAATATGACGTCATATTGCTCATGCTCCACCCACAACCGCTGACGGACTGTCCCATATTAGCATATTTCTGAGCTCAGCCAGGTGTACAATGTCCACAAATGCTGCACTTCATGGCTACGTCTGAAACCTGGAAAATGCTGTCTTCGCAGGACACATTTCAAGGTAGGAAGGCATCAAGGCACGTCCGAATCTAATGTTAGCTTCACTTCTTGTCTCCTGAGATACCTTAATTTGATAAATTTTTGAAGGCAGCATACAGGTGCTGGTCATATAATTAGAATATCATCAAAAAGTTGATCTATTTCACTAATTCCATTCAAAAAGTGAAACTTGTATATTATATTCATTCATTACACACAGACTGATATATTTCAAATGTTTATTTCTTTTCATTTTGATGATTATAACTGACAACTAAGGAAAATCCCAAATTCAGTATCCCAGAAAATTAGAATATTCCTTAAGACAAATACAAAGAAAGGATTTTTAGAAATCTTGGCCAACTGAAAAGTATGAACATGAAATGTATGAGCATGTACAGCACTCAATACTTGGTTGGGGCTCCTTTTGCCTGAATTACTGCAGCAATGCGGTGTGGCATGGAGTCGATCAGTCTGTGGCACTGCTCAGGTGTTATGAGAGCCCAGGTTGCTCTGATAGTGGCCTTCAGCTCTTCTACATTGTGGGGTCTGGCATATCGCATCTTCCTCTTCACAATACCCATTTCATTCTATGGAAAAAACTCCATAAGATTTTCTATGGGGTTAAGGTCAGGCGAGTTTGCTGGCCAATTAAGAACAGGGATACCATGGTCCTTAAACCAGGTACTGGTTGCTTTGGCACTGTGTGCAGGTGCCAAGTCCTGTTGGAAAATGAAATCTGCATCTCCATAGAGTTGGTCAGCAGCAGGAAGCATGAAGTGCTCTAAAACTTCCTGGTACACAGCTGCATTGACCTTGGACCTCAGAAAACACAGTGGACCAACACCAGCAGATGACATGGCACCCCAAACCATCACTGACTGTGGAAACTTTACACTGGACCTCAAGCAACGTGGATTGTGTGCCTCTCCTCTCTTCCTCCAGACTCTGGGACCCTGATTTCCAAAGGAAATGCAAAATTGACTTTCATCAGGGAACATAACTTTGGACCACTCAGCAGCAGTCCAGTCCTTTTTGTCTTTAGCCCAGGCGAGACGCTTCTGACGCTGTCTGTTGTTCAAGAGTGGCTTGACACAAGGAGTGCGACAGCTGAAACCCATGACTTGCATACGTCTGTGCGTAGTGGTTCTTGAAGCACTGACTCCAGCTGCAGTCCACTCTTTGTGAATCTCCCCCACATTTTTGAATGGGTTTTGTTTCACAATCCTCTCCAGGGTTATCCCTATTGCTTGTACACTTTTTCTACCACATCTTTTCCTTCCCTTCGCATCTCTACTAATGTGCTTGGACACAGAGCTCTGTGAACAGCCAGCCTCTTTTGCAATGACCTTTTGTGTCTTGCCCTCCTTGTGCAAGGTGTCAATGGTTGTCTTTTGGACAACTGTCAAGTCAGCAGTCTTCCCCCATGATTGTGTAGCCTACAGAAGTAGACTGAGAGACCATTTAAAGGCCTTTGCAGGTGTTTTGAGTTGATTAGCTGATTATAGTGTGGCACCAGGTGTCTTCAATATTGAACCTTTTCACATTATTCTAATTTTCTGGGATACTGAATTTGGGATTTTCCTTAGTTGTCAGTTATAATCATCAAAATGAAAAGAAATAAACATTTGAAATATATCAGTCTGTGTGTAATGAATGAATATAATATACAAGTTTCACTTTTTGAATGGAATTAGTGAAATAAATCAACTATTCTAATTTTTTAATCAACAATTTTGATGATATTCTAATTATATGACCAGCACCTGTATATGTATCCTTCGCTGCCTTTGATATCCCACAATCCTGTGCTTTCCATTCTGTGACAGTTGAGCTGGGGGAAAAAGATGGCATCCGAAAGTTGCCTTTGCTGGTCAGTTTATGTGTAAATGTAGATTTTTTCATAGCCTGGATGCCAGCTGAACTTAGCCCCGCCCACAACATTTGAGGTTGGGATGTTTGGTCGGCACTTGATCCGTTGTGGAGCAACTATGCTCGAACCAGAGCTGTTCGGACCAATCAAATTGTCAGTGCAGGCTTTATACGATGATGGACAGATGATAAACAGTAACGTAATCATTCACGTCACCAAAGAGCGCTTGGGTTGAAATCGTTCTAATCCTCAACGGAGAACTTGTTCGTATATGCATTCACCTTTACTATTTCTCTCAAAAATGATTATCGTGTTGGTAAGTACTCCGTGTATCCTTAAATTCTTTTTACAACATCAGCAAAGATCGTTTACACTCATCTTCTTCTTCTACTTCTTCCAGCGAGCGTGCAGTTGACTACTACGTGTCGATCAACATGTCACTTGCTCTGATTGGTTGTAGGTCTATCCAATTGAGGGCAGAGGCATTTTCTTTCCTGGTTCGGTTGAAACACGCTCCATAATCACAGCCCAATGACTAGAATCTGAATATGACTGAATATCTGAATATTTTCCGCTTCTGATGTCATTTCTGGCGAGAAATTACTAATGTAGTAATTCAATATTTGTTTAGTTCTCACCAAAGCTCTCTCTACTTTTCTGTAGATCATTAAACTGTTTCACTGCCTAAGAAGTCTGTCCGAAATTTGTTTTGTGAGGTGCCTTCATGCACAAACGCTGCCTTACAAGCCATTGTTTATAAAGCAACGAGGCAACGAGTCAGCTGCCTAGGTTTTCGGACGCAGCCACTGTGTCTTGTGTCTACACGCCCCACAGAAGAGAGGGGTGGGGTGAGCAGTAGCTCATTATCATTTAAAGAGACATGCACCTAAACGGGTCGCTGAGAACAGAGAGGTAAAAAGAGTGTTGTTTTACACAAACATTGAGGAATTTTAACCAAAGTATGTTACAGATATTAGTGGTGGGAGAAAAGGTTGATGCATCGATGCATCGCGATTTGTTATCCAACGATTCTGAATCGATTCTCAAAAATTCAGAATTGATTCTGTGTTCAATTCAAACAGCCACTTCAACATTGTGCGCGCGGTCACCGGCCAAACAGAAAAACCTGTTGATAGGCGAACGTCTGTATGCTGGTGAATTGGCTTCGTTTAAGATAAAATGGACAAACTACGACCTGCTCAGGGGCGTCGCACCTGTGGGGACACTTTTCCCGGTGAGAGGGTTCAACACCCGCACTTTTTATGCAGTTTTTCCGCAGTTTTGCTCAAACGCCTTACAGCAGTCGCTCCTCCGTTTCTCTGGCCGCTCTGTGTCTGCGCTTGCTGCGGCTGCCTCCCCATTTAAAACAATTATTTTGCTTATTAAATGCAAAGATTTTAATTTCAAACTTATTTCTAAATTAAGTTCATATTTCCAACAAACGAAATTCTGAGCCAAAATAAGAAGTGGTGCTCAAGTAGGCTATAAGGCGCTTTCCTTGCCATTAATGCTTAATAACACTCCTATGTCTCTGATGTGGTGGCCGGGACATAAACCTACCAACATCCGTGGCATAATTTTTGGAATGACTTATCGAATATTGCTGAACTACTGCACAATGTTTCAAACGAATGGAAAATTCTGAACAAAGACTTACGCACACACTGAATTTGGCTTCTCAGCGAGCGCTAAAGTTGTTTTTCTTCTGCATTAGCCTGTTTTAAAGATATTTTTTGGCTTTAACCAAAGTAAACTTTTTTTTGCTTTAAAGACATTTTTTTTTAAATGTTCTAAAGAAACTGAAAAATTGTCACACTTAGTTGTAAATTGAGAACTGTTTATTCTTAACGATTGTTCTTTGCAATTGTATGGCTTACTATGTTTCATTAGAGCTTGTTAATCTTGAATATAACTTTGTTAATAAAATAAAAGTATTGAAAGAAATCTTCATAATAATTTTTAATATGGCAATACTGTCAAACAAATATTCTAACTAAAAACAAAACACATATTAGCTCCAATTTTTGTTAAAATGTAAAGTTCATGTATTTGCACAGCAGGATAATCAGTTACCAAAAATGTATGTTAAGAATTGTTTTGGGAATCGGATCGTTACTCCTAGAATCGGAATCGGATCGAATCGTTAAGTGCCTTAAGATTCCCACCCCTAACAGACATTACATGAAAACCCTAAAGAATCATACCAACTTGTGGAAAATGGGCATCCGATGACCCCTTCAACCATATGTCAAAGACAATATAAGTTAAATTATGTACATATAAAGATGTACTTAACCGTCTGGTGCCGTTCAATCACTTTTGATTGAAAAATTTTATTGGAATGGTGCGAAACTTGGTAAAGGTTTTGGCACATGCTACATAAAATAAAGAAAGAAATCATGGACATGATTCGAAAAGGTTAAATGGTCCTATAGTCACTCTGTATTGTTCACTGCCAAGTGTTGTCTTTAAAAAGAGACCAAAGTTAGGTCTGTGCTGTAAAGCATTAAAGATTTATGACCGTTTAAATTGGAAATTTAATTTTCAGATCCATGCTCAAAAAGTGAATTAATGGATTATAACTACTGCATAAATATTATTTAGTACCATAACCCCCCCTAAAAATACAAAATATAAATTGAAAAAAATATAGTACAATCATTTCATGAAATAAAAACAATAATTTTCTGTCATTTTTGACCAACATGAGAACAGTACAGTACAGGGTTAAAGGGATAGTTCTCCCAAAAAGGACATTTCTGTCATCATTTACTCACCCTCAAGTTGTTCCAAACCTGTATGGATTTATTTCTTCGGCTGAACACAACAGAAGATATTTGGAAGAATGTTTGAAACCAAGCAGATCTCGGCAGCCATTGACTACCATAGTGGGGGGAAAATACTATAGTATACTTTAGTAGTCAATGGCTGCTGAGATCTCTGGTTATAAACATTCTTCCAAATATCGACAGAATTTACATTTTTGGGTGAATTTACATTACATTTCCCTTTAAGTTTTACTTACAGTAAGTGGGTCAAAAAAAAAACATTTTGAAATACATTTAAAGTTTGCTGTACTACAAATACTGATGTAGTACAGTATGAGGACTATGGAAGTGGCTATTCCAAACAAAACCTCAGTGTTCTTTTGAGTAAAGCATTTAAAGTGCACCAAAGGGACCATCCTGGATCTGTAATAAGTAAACTGTACTTTGGACAAAAAGCATTGGCTGAATGACGAATACCCGTGTCATTCTACAGACACGGGCTGCATCACATATCAAACATTTTTGGCTTCAGAATGAGCCAACTGATAATCCCACTGTCCTAATCCTACAGCTGTTCCTCATCACCTCACAATGCTCTCTGTCGAATCCTGTACGTTCTGAAGACGGCGCTCACATGAGGGGGAGGGCAGCGTCTGATCTGTGGGAGCTCTTCTAAGAGTCTGTTTCAGAAACTGCGGTCACAATCGATGCGATAGCTGCGCCATCACGCCTTTTACTGAAGCCTTCAGCGTAGCTGTATCTAATTGTGATCATACAGATCTTAATACGACAGGTCAAGAGCGGTCATTTGCAGTGACAAAGTATTGCTTGTGTGAAGAACTTTCTCACGGGTAAGAATATGAACATGGTACTACTGAGCTCTATTGTACACATGGCAGGCAAATATTCTGCTCTTCTGATTGTAATTGGGAGATGATTCCATGACAGCACTCGTGGCTACAGGCCTATTCCTTGAGCACTCTAGGATGAAGTAATCCAGCACTAGAGACGTGTTTTCTCTGCCAGTGCTGTGGAATCAGAGCATGGACCTGATATAAACATGGACTGTAAGGGAAGTTGCTCATCAGACCCAGAGCAGGAGGTCTTACTTTAACTCATATGTCCTTAGTTTCCTGTTTACACTGTCAATATGACCCCAAAATTTAAAGAATGATTGTAAAAAAAATGTAAATTTTTAATAATACATATAATATATTATTTTTTTTGTTTACTTCTCATCTATACAGTAATGCTGTGTTTTTGGATATACAAAGTACTTTTGTACCTATTTACCACACAATTCCTCAACTATACCATTAGCTTGCGTGTGAAATATTAATTTTTTATGAAAAAAATACTTAAATGATGATCTAAATTAAATATAATTTGTTTCTGGATATTGATCTAGGTGTTAGCTGTACAATTCTGCCATCTGTTGGTCAAAGACAAACCTGAAGGAATTACAATTTAAGAAAGAAATTGTTTTGTCCATAGAGACCCAGCAGAGGGCCATAGGGATCCATTCATTTTACTGGATGTGGCCAACTGCTCATATCATAACTTTTGTGATACATTTTGTGAATTTATACATGTATACACATTATACAAGACATTAAAAATAAATATTCTTTCAAATAGTAGAATTTTGGTAGATTTTGATGCGTTTTGAAATGTCTGTTTTTACAAAATACCACATAAATCGCCACATAAGAAACACCTAAAGTTTCTCTTGAATCAAGCAAGTAATTCAAAGTCTCCAGGAGAGTGTATTTCTTTGCCATACTGCCACAGAACTGTGTGCAGGACACCAAAGACCCTCTTGTATACCTTTCGTGTGGGAACAATTTATTTATTTTCAAAACAAAGTTGCAGCTCTTAGATCTCAGTGTAAACTTTCTCAAAGTTGAACAGGTTAGTTGCCTTTCATCTCTCCCTTGCTCTCTCTGCATGTGTGTGTGTGTGTGTGTGTGTGTGTGTGTGTGCATGCATTAGGTCTCACTGATTCACTCACATGTGTTCTACATTTGATAGCTGATTTCATTTGACAAATGATTTCATTTGCTGATTTCTGATTTCCTTTGACAAATTCCATACAGATGCTATTTGTGACAGTCACACCTCTCTCTCTCTCTCTCTCTCTCTCTCTCTCTCTCTCTGTGTGTGTGCGTGCGAGTGTGTGTGTGCTGTGTGTGTGTGTGTGTGTGTGTGTGTGTGTGTGTGTGTGTGTGTGTGTGTGTGTGTGTGTGTGTGTGTGTGTGTGTGTGTGCGCGCATGTGTGTATGTGTGTGCCCGTGTGTGTGCATTAGGTCTCACCCCTTTTATCTTAGTTCTGCATTTATGGCTGATTTTATTTGGCTGTGGCAGTCATACCTGTTTGTGTGTATGTGTGCGTGCGGGTGTGTGTGTTTGAGTGAGCATGTCTTTTCTACATTAAATTTTTGCTCTAGTACCAGGCCTTCATTTCTGTGTGGAAATTTTCAGATTTATGCTGGAATTATTGATTTTATTTGTCAATTTCTAAAAAAAATGCTTTCAATTGGAGTCACACCTGTGTGTGTGTTTGTGTGCGCGAGCATGTGTGTGTGCAAGTGATCATGTTCGTTCCACATTACATTTGTGCTCTAGTACCAGGATTTCATTGTGGTATGGAAATTTTCAGATTTATTCTGGATTTATAGATTTTTTTTGACAAAAGAAAAATAAAAAACAAATTTTTTTCGATTTTTCCATTCATTTCAATGTGGGGTCATATTGACCCCAAAGGTCATGAGTGTGACTTTTTTTTTTACATCCCTTTAGAACAACCGAATCAAGCCCAGTTTTTGTGTGTGTGTATAGTTAGATAACTTAGAAAAAGTCACAAGATTTCATTCCACTGAGATATAGGGAAACATTATTTTTAACTAAAGAAAAGTCGATTGGGGTCATATTGACCCCAAAGCACAAATGAGGGTTAAAGGAACACGCCGACTTTTTGAGACTTTAGCTTATTCACCGTATCCCCCAGAGATATTGGTCGAGAAAATCGGAACTTTTCATTTTCCGTCAACCTTAGTACACGATGTAACTATACACATCACAACATGCAAATAGGAAAATGTTGGCGTTATTTTGTCACTTATTGAGCAGTAGGCTAGCTGGAGCCATTTACCTCCAGTCTTTGTGCTAAGCTAGGCTAGCAGTGAGTGTGTCAGACAGAGTTATGGCACGCACAGAGATGAGAATGGTATGTATGGACTTATCTAACTCTGGAGGATACGGTAAATAAGCTAAAGTCCCAAAAAGTCGGCATGTTCCTTTAAACAGTGTAAGAAGGAACTTCTGAGCTAAACATACATGCCGCTTCCCTTTTTTTTTGTAAAATAACCTAGATATCATTTAAAGAAGGTCTTCAAAAGTCCGTTAAGATACTCCAAGATGAGCCTGAAGCGGAAGAAACTCTCAAAACAGATCATCAAAAAAGTCTGGAACAAAACAGTAAGTTTCCTTGATTTATTCTCTCTCACACAAACATTTAATTTCCATCATACACACAATTTTTAGTTAGCGCTTACCCACGTCAGTACTTAACAGGATCTAAACACAGACTATCAGTTATGCGCTATATATAAATAATTGTACCATTTTCATGACCTCAAGGATGTCATGGTGATTCAACAAACCTCTGTAGTCCACGATTGTTTGGTTTGTTTAATGTATTTATAAACAGTTAAACTTACTATCAAGTATGAGCTCATACTTAATTTTCTTTTAATCTCTCAACACTGTTAAAGTTCAGACTCTGTGTGTTCATTCACTGGACCATAAAGCAGATGAAAAATCCCAAAGACACACATCGAAGGAGGGACTTGAGCCATGTCTAGAGACCAGATCACAAAGACCTGAGGTCAGTGCTCGAAGTGGGGACACATACGCATCACATCCAACCCCAACACATACACCCCCCTAACCTACCTTATTTTTCACTTCAAGCAGTGCCTGAGGGTGCAAGACTCTTTTCAGTCGACAGGAAGAAACCACTTAGCAGCCCAGTAGAATACCATAACAACCACTTAGGAACATCCGTGGAAACTATTAGTACCGTGCTTGAGCTGATAAATATATGTAAAACTGTACATGTTTTGCAGGTTTGTTGTTTTGCTGATATTTTTCAGCTTATCTTATATTACTATACGCTTAAAAAAAAGTGCTTTACAAACATGTAGGGTTGGGAATCGAAAATTGAAGACAAGTAAACACTTTGTGTGCATTTTATGACTTTAAACCATTCAAAAGTATGAAGACCTATACGCTGTTTTCTGCGCTGCACACACATCCAAAGTGCATAGCATTATTTAATGTGTTGATGTCATTTCTATAGAAACAGGAAGACAGGGCGGAACATTTCGAACAGCACCTCCCCTTTTTTAAAATAGCCAAAAGCGTTTCGTTCATAGCTCGGCCAGGGCTGTTGAGCTCAGTAAAGCCGCAGTTTCCTCCTAATCTCTAACCGTTTATCCTCCATATCACTTTAAAATACATCAGACTGTGCAGAATTCAAATGGGTCCGGTATATTTTGTGGTCTGTGCCAACTTGCGCATATGATCCGCTCTGTGCTATCATGTCTCTGGACCGGAGCTGCAGCGGTTCGTGTGACACTAATGTGAAACCAGACTTCATTCGCCCCAATGGAAAGCATATTTACATAGTCTGAATCCTTCCCCATCCCCTATATAGTGCACAATGAGCCATTCACCAAGTAGAAAATGATAATTGTGTGAACAAACAACTGATTTTAACTGCAGCTTCAGCCTCTGTTTATAATGTAGCAGAGGCTTCAGATTCTAGAGAGCATTTGATTGGACAGAAAATCTGATGAGAACTAAAGTGCAGAGTGATGTCATCAAAATCATTCATCCATACTGGTGGAAGTGAAAGACTAAGTTTTGAATGCTTTTATTTTCTAAATGCGATTTTTTTTCCATTGTTTTGGAGCTTATAGATAACAGTAAGGCTAGCATATTCATACTAAAAGCCAAAAAACTATTTTTATTTCATGGGGACTTTAAGTAAACATTGAAGCAAAGAACAAAGAAACCGCATGTGTAACAGTATATTGGATCCGTGCAGCTCTTAAAGTGACAGAAAATTCACTCTTGTAATCTCTCACATTTTTGTAATAATATAGAACCATTTGTTATGTATACAATATTTTATTTATAAAATGCAGTTTTATTTTACATTTGATGACAGATACTATACCTTCATACCTGAATTTTTTATTTTATTTCAAACGTATCTTTGTTCAGTTGTATTTATTTGTGTGGTTGCTAATTTGTTTATATTGAGTGTTTACTTGTCTTTAATAATGCTCAAAATTGAGCTATTTTTATTTATTTTTGGGGTATTTTTAAACCATTGGCAGAAGTTCCTTGTGTAAGTGTTCTTTAGCCTGTTGATTTTTGTTCATGGTATTCAGCCACAATAAAATGTAGTGCATTAAGACTTTTTCTTATAACATTACCAAGTGGCAGCATATACAACCCAAAATCAGAAAAAGTTGGGACAGTATGGAAAACGCAAAAAAAAAAAAAAGAAGTGATTTCTAAATTTACTTTGACTTGTATTTCATTGTAGACAATATGAACACAAAATATTTCATGTTTTGTCTGGTCAACTTCATGTCATTTGTAAATATGCATCCTTTCCTGTCATTCAGACCTGCTACACATTTAAAAAAAAGTTGGGACAGGAGCAATTTAGGGCTAGTAATGAGGTAAAATGGTTAAATAATGATGTGATTTGAAACAGGTGATGTCAACAGGTGATTCTAATTATGATTTGGTACAAAAGCAGCATCCAAGAAAGGTCTAATCCTTTAGGAGCAAAGATAGGCGAGGATCGCTAGTTTGCCAACAAATACGTGAGAAAATTATTGAAATGTTTAAAAACAATGTTCCTCAAAGAAAGATAGGAAGATATTTGGATATTTCACATTCAACAGTGCACAACATAATTAAAAGATTCAAGGAATCTGGAGGAATTTCAGTGCGTAAAGGACAAGGGCGCAAGCCTAAGCTGAACAACCGTGATCTCCGATCCCTCAGGCGGCACTGCATCAAGAATCGTCATTCATCTATAGGCGATATCACCACATGGGCTCAGGACTACTTTGGCAAACCTTTGTCAAGTACCACAATACGTAGTTACATCCACAAATGCCAGTTAAAACGGTACTGTGCCAAAAGGAAGCCCTATGTTAACAGCAGTGATGGAGTACTCGAGTCCTGGACTCGGACTCGAGTCCTTATTCTCTGGACTCGAGTCCGACTCGAGACTCCGTTCTCTGGACTCGTGACTCGACTTGGACTCGCGGACTGATGACTCGTACTTGGACTCGAGTCTCGTGGATATATAAAATCGCACTTGTGCATTCATCAAATTAATTACGTTGTTTCTGACTAAATAGGTTATCAAAATTTCATATAAGTTGTTACACTTTTCCTGTTTCGGGCTCCCAAGACCGGCCGTGATCTATTTTTTCCCTCACAGACACTGCTACCGCTCGCTCTCCTTGCTTGACAGCACACTCACTGACTGACGTCACTCACTTTACGCCGCATTCTTGTGCATTATTCACGGGCTAAATGTTGACATTTGTCGTGAAGTTTGCCTACACGGATTTTGCATCTAATGCTGAAAAGAGCAGCGCTAAATGTTGTGTGTGTAATCGCAATTGAGGAAAAGACTGGGACAACTTCAAACTTTAACAGACATCTGTCACGGATGCACCCAGAAAAGTAAGTAAAATGCTTTCCATTGGCTAACAAAAACTATTTAGCTAGCTTTAAAAAAAACTATTATTGCCTAATGCATATATGATAATAAACAGAGGAAGCTAGGGTTGGGCGATGTCTGCCTATTTGGCATCAGACTGCGGCGATGTCTACGTACAGTGAAGCGAATGTACAGTGAAGCGAATGTACAGTGAAGCGAATGTACAGTGACGTGACAATAACTGCCAGATTCAAACTGTGCTTTCTGCAATGTCTGGCGCTGAGCCAAAGACGGACGCGCTCAGCGCTTAATCCCGCTTATGTTTATTTTAGATTTCAGATATTTAAATACATAAAATTTATAGCAAAACAATACATTTATAGTTTGTAAAATACACAATGGTGTCTATGGAAGCAGCAATAAACAATCCTTTCAAATATATTTGCCGACATGACATACACTGCAGGTCAAAACTTTGGACACATTACTATTTGTAATGTTTTTGAAAGAAATTTCTTCTGCTCATCAAGCCTGGATTTATTTGATCAAAAATACAGGGGGAAAAAAATAATATTGTGATATATTATTACAATTTAAAATATTTGGTTTTCAATTTATTATACTTTAAATTATAATTTATTTCTGTGATGCAAAGCAGAATTTTCAGGATCATTACTCCAGTCTTCAGTGTCACATGATCCTTCAGAAATCATTCTAATATTATGATTTATTATGAGTGTTGGAAACAGTTCTGCTTTGCATCACAGAAATAAATGATAATTTAAAGTATAATAAATTGAAAACCAAATATTGTAAATTGTAATAATATATCACAATATTAAATTTTTTTCTGTATTTTTTCTGTATTTTTTCTGTATTTTTTCTGTATTCTCGAACACGGGACTCGACTCGGACTCGAACTCAGGTAATTGTGACTTGACTTGGACTCGACTCGGACTCTTCTTTGGTGACTCGGACTTGGACTCGGACTCGGACTCGGAACACTGGGACTCGAGACTCGACTCGGACTCGACAGTTGGTGACTCGACTACAACACTGGTTAACAGTGTCCAGAAGCGCTGTCGACTTCTCTGGGCTCGGAGGCATCTGGGATGGACCATCACACAGTGGAAACGTGTACTGTGGTCAGATGAATCAGTATTTAAGGTATTTTTTGGGAGGAATGGACACCGTGTGCTCCGGACCAAAGAAGAAAAGGATCATCCAGACTGTTACCAGCAACAAGTCCAAAAGCCAGGGTCTGTCATGGTATGGGGTTGTGTCAGTGCTCTTGGCAAAGGTAACTTGCACTTCTGTGAAGGCACCATTAATGCTGAAAAGTACATAGAGATTTTGGAGCATAATATGCTGCCTTCAAGAAGACATCTTTTCCAGGGACGTCCATGCATATTTCAACAAGACAATGCAAAACCACATTCTTTACACATTACAAAGTCCTGGCTGCGGAGGAAGAGGGTACGGGTACTTGACTGGCCTGCCTGCAGTCCCGACCTGTCTCCAATAGAGAATGTGTGGCGCATTTTGAAGCGCAAAATGCGACAACGAAGACCCCGTACTGTTGCTCACCTTAAGACTTGTTTGCAGGAAGAATGGGACAAAATTACACCTGAAACACTTCATCACTTGGTGTCTTCAGTCCCTAAACGTCTTTTAAGTGTTGTGAAAAGGAATGGCAACATTATAAAGTGGTAAATGCTTTACTGTCCCAACTTTTTTTGAAATGTGTTGCAGGTCTGAAGGACAGGAAAGGATGCATATTTACAAATGACATGAAGTTGACCAGACAAAACATGAAATATTTTGTGTTCATATTGTCTGCAATGAAATACAAGTCAAAGTAAATTTAGAAATCACAATTATTTGTGTTTTCCATACTGTCCCAACTTTTTCTGATTTGGGGTTGTATATTGAGAATAGCAGAGGGCCTAACACAGATCCTTGCGGCACTCCATAATTTACAGACATTATCTTGTTCTCTGTTTAAATAGACAAATTGGTAACGCTCTGATAGATACGATCTAAACCACTTTAATGCCTGTCCCTGAATACTAGTGTAATTTTGTAGACGATCTAAGAGTATTTTATGATCTATGGTATTGAATGCTGCACTAAGATCAAGCAAAACTAGTATTGAGATACAGCCTTGGTCAGCAGCTAAGAGTAAGTCATTTGTGATTTTAACGAGCGCAGTTTCTGTGCTATGATGGGCTCTGAATCCAGACTGAAATTTTTCATAGATGTCGTTTTCTTGTAAGTAAGAGCATAATTGAGCAGACACAATTTTTTCTAGTATTTTAGACAGAAATGGAAGATTTGAAATAGGTCTGTAATTTGCCAATTCATTTGGATCTAGTTGTGGTTTCTTAATGAGAGGTTTAATAACTGCCATCTTGAATGGTCTTGGGACATGACCTAGAGTTAAAGATGAGTTAATAATATTGAGAAGAGGCTCTTCTGCTACAGATAACAGCTAGTTTAGTCTGTATTGGATCTAATAAACATGTTGTTGGTTTAGAAGCAATGATTAGTTTATTTAGCTCTTCCTGTCCTACAGTTTTAAAGCACTGCAGTTGTTCTTCAGGGGTGATAATATTGAGGCTGAATCGTAAAACCCTGTCAACGGTTGTACATTTATAATTGTCTTTCTGATGTTTTCGATTTTTTCAGTGAAGAAATTTATAAAGTCATTACTACTAAACTGTACTGGAATATTTTGTTCAGCTGAATTTTGTTGTTATGGTAATGCTTGGCCCTGGCTGCTTTTAAAACCTTTTTATAACGGGGAAGTGCTGTCTTTCCACACGATTCTAAAGACCTCTAAATGTGTTTGTTTCTATTTGCGCTCTAGATTACGAGTTTCTCTCTTGATAGCGTGAGTGATATTGTTGTACCATGGTGCAGTACTTTTCTCTCTCACCTTTTTTAATCTGATCGGTGCAACCGTTTCTAATGTTTCTAAATGGGGTTCAGATGGATCACAAGGTGAGCACCCCCTGCTGGCCTCATTAACACCTCTTTCAGCAGCAACCTAGTTCCCAGGAGGTCTTACATCTTCCATCCAGGTACTGACCAGACTCAACCCATATTAGCTTCAGTGGGAAACCAATCTTGGGCTACAGGGTGATATGGCTGTGAATGCGAATCAGTGCACTGGCAGAGTTACCAAACTCAAATGAAAGTGTTTACTAGGACAGTATAAATTGATAACTGATTCCTCAAATAGGTAATAGCGAATGTTTTCTATCTTAGTATTTCCCATCTGTTGGGAGAGAACCAAGTCATTAAACTGTCTCAGCATCTTTTGATTGACAATAAATGAAACCTCCCAGTGTTTTCCCAGTGTCTGACGGTCTGTGTTTGTACCTGTTCATGCAGAGTTAATATTTGTCTGGAAGTCTCTCTGTGATGAAACATAAACGATGCAATGCCAGCCTCTACTGTGTAGAAATGAAAAGGGTTTGAATTGAGGTCATCTTATGTGAGCGGAGTTGCATGAATGGTTTACAGTGGATGGCCGCCAGGAGCTGAACTGAGCCACTCTGTTAGGGCCTGTTATGCATTACGGCCCACCACGGGGTCAGCATCAACGCCGTCCGGGCAAGAGCTGTAATTGTCCTGCAAACATATCCTGAAAATGACAGGGACTCTGAGAAGGCTCTGAATGGGGTTCACATGGAAAGTTCTGGGCAAGAGAGGATGTTGAGTTGACTGGCACTTACAAGCCAAGCGATTAAGCTGATTCCTGCCTGGTCTCTTTATTACTGTTTATCTCTCCTTCCTCTACTACATCATCATGAATGAACTTAATTGAGCCCATGGCTGAGAAAACAGTCTATCGAGTTGTGGAGTTTGGGGATGTTACCCAAACACATGTCATTCCAGATAAATATACCACATGTTTTCACCTCTCTCTAAAAACACTAGTTGTTTTTTTGGGTCATAAGCCAGTCTAGAAAGGCTTCAAAGATGTCACACTATACAGTAAGCATGAAATCTGGTTCACAGCCTATTCCAGGGGTGTCCAATCTTGGGTCAATATTCTACTGAGTTTAGCTCCAACACACCTGCCTGGAAGTTTCAGATCCAGTTTCAGATCCAGTTCTGGGCAAGAGAGGATGCTGAGTTGACTGGCACTTACAAGCCAAGTGATTAAGCTGATTCCTGCCTGGTCTCTTTATTACTGTTTATCTCTCTTTCCTCTAAATCATCATGAATGAACTTTATTGGGCCCAAGGCTAAGAAAACAGTCTACCGAGTTGTGGAGCAGTAAGCATGAAATCTGGTCCATAGCCTATTCCAGGGGTGTCCAATCTTGGGTCAATATCCTACGGAGTTTAGCTCCAACTTGCCCCAACACACCTGCCTGGAAGTTTCAGATCCAGTGATCCTGAAGTTCTTGACTAGCTGGCTCAGGTGTGTTTGACTAGGATTGGAGCTACACTTGATGCCACTGGCAAATCAAAGAAGTGTCACCAAGGACAAAAGCTATAACAGTATAGATATAGTTTAACAAACAGTCAGCCAATCAGAATCCACTGTGCTTTAAAGAGCTCAATTATTTAAAGCAACAGAGGACAAAACTGCAGCACATGCTTATAGTAAACATAGCAATATCGCATGTTGATGTGGGCTCTAATATAGTTATGGCTATAGTTATCGCTCTTGGTATGAATGGGCTTTTTGTTAGATGGCCAGTTCCTGTCTTATGCCAAGTGACCAATCACTGACTCTCTGATGCATTCTGTACTGGCTAGCGCTAGCAGTGCTGTCATCTGGTTGGCTGGGAGTCAGGGAGTGCATCCTGGGTCTGGTTAGGAGAGATTTTTAGGAACACTTACTATCGCTTTAATCCTCATTTGTATCATCAGATCTTTGAAAGGTACTCATTTTGGTTTAAGGTATATGCAGTACATGTCCAGAATCAGATCTGCTGTATGTAAAATGATCAGTAATGAATTTCTGTTTTCTACAATTCTCAAGTGTACACCCATTTACACTTTTTACATCTTTACTGGCGTTCTACAGACAGACACTGCTTTTGTCTTCTAGGTTGGCCTCTTATTGTGGTATCAACTACTTTAGTTAACCTGCCCCTAAACTGCACAATAAACACATCTGTGGTTGGTCTCTTCACTCTTAGAAACAAAAGTTGGAAATATCATACTTTTAGGTGCACAACAGTTTGTGACTGGTGTAGTAAAGGGATAACTTTGTACCATATGTACCCCTAGCCCTGTAAAGCCAGACATATAAAATAATAGTCAGAAAAATCTCATTTTTAAAAAATGGAACAGTATATTGGGCATTCAGACTAGATACTTTTTGATTTGTATCATATTTGATACATCAGGCTCATACATTTTATGGCTCATATATGAAGTGAGAATATGGAGCTCATTTTTGAGAAAAAAAAAAAAAACATACATTTTATTTAGAGGCCCAAACTGAGCCTCTAAATTTGGTGAAGATGATATTTATATGACCAAAAAGTATGATGAAATTCGTATAGCTTGTAATGCAAACCAATAAGATCTTTATAACAGTGTATCAGACTACTTACATATAAATATCAGTCAACACACCAATAATATTAGCACTCCAATCGTTCAAGTCTTACCTCTCAGGTAGGTCCTTCAGGGTGATGTGAAGAGTTGAGGTGTCCAAGTCCCAACATCTAGCTACTGGGGTTCCTCAGGGCTCAGTGCTAGGACCACTTCTCTTCTCCATTTACACATCATCACTAAGATCCGTCATTCAGAAACATGGTTTTTCCTATCACTGCTATGCTGATGACCAGGCCCACACGGAATCTGCGCGTGCAGAATTCTGCAGAAAACTCAGCAGAAAACTCAGCAGATTTCTGTAGATTAGTGCCCGTCATTGAGAAGTATACACAACCTGCGCATGTGTGATTGTAAGGAATAGTAGTCTGTGCTGATTGACATGACATTTTTTTTAGTGAAAGAGTGATCTTTTAAAATTACTTAAATAAAATTGACCCTGGAGGAGTTAAGGAAACATCACTTGTCTGTAAAAATTACTTATTTATACAACCCCAAATCAGAAAAAATTGGGACAGTATGGAAAACGCAAAAAAAGAAAAGAAGAAGTGATTTCTAAATTTACTTTGACTTGTATTTCATTGCAGACAATATGAAAACAAAATATTTAATGTTTTGTCTGGTCAATTTCATGTCATTTGTAAATATGCATCCTTTCCTGTCATTCAGACCTGCAACACATTTCAAAAAAAGTTGGGACAGGAGCAATTTAGGGGTAGTAATGAGTTAAAATGGTTAAATAATGATGTGACTTGAAACAAGTGATGTCAACAGGTGGTTGTAATTATGATTTGGTACAAAAGCAGCATCCAAGAAAGGTCTAATCCTTTAGGAGCAAAGACGAGCCGAGGATCGCCAGTTTGCCAACAAATACATGAGAAAATTATTGAAATGTTTAAAAACAATGTTCCTTAAAGAAAGATAGGAATAGATTTGGATATTTCACATTCAACAGTGCATAACATAATTAAAAGATTCAAGGAATCTGGAGGAATTTCAGTGCGTAAAGGACAAGGGCGCAAGCCTAAGCTGAACAACCGTGATCTCCGATCCCTCAGGCGGAACTGCATCAAGAATCGTCATTCATCTATAAGCGATATCACCACATGGGTTCAGGACTACTTTGGCAAACCTTTGTCAAGTACCACAATACATAGTTACATCCACAAATGCCAGTTAAAACTGTACTGTGCCAAAAGGAAGCCCTATGTTATCAGTGTCCAGAAGCGCCGTCGACTTCTCTGGGCTCGGAGGCATCTGGGATGGACCATCACACAGTGGAAATGTGTACTGTGGTCAGATGAATCAGTATTTGAGGTATTTTTTGGGAGGAATTTACGCCGTGTGCTCTGGACCAAAGAAGAAAAGGATCATCCAGACTGTTACCAGCAACAAGTCCAAAAGCCAGGGTCTGTCATGGTATGGGGTTGTGTCAGTGTCCTTGGCAAAGGTAACTTGCACTTCTGTGAAGGCACCATTAATGTTGAAAAGTACATAGAGATTTTGGAGCATAATATGCTGCCTTCAAGAAGACATCTTTTCCAGGGACGTCCATGCATATTTCAACAAGAAAATGCAAAACCACATTCTGCACACATTACAAAGTCCTGGCTGCAGAGGAAGAGGGTACGGGTACTTGACTGGCCTGCCTGCAGTCCCGACCTGTCTCCAATAGAGAATGTGTAGGCGCATTTTGAAGCGCAAAATGCGACAACGAAGACCCCGTACTGTTGCCCACCTTAAGACTTGTTTGCAGGAAGAATGGGACAAAATTACACCTGAAACACTTCATCACTTGGTGTCTTCAGTCCCTAAACGTCTTTTAAGTGTTGTGAAAAAGAATGGCAACATTACAAAGTGGTAAATGCTTTACTTTTTACCAACTTTTTTTTAAATGTGTTGCAGGTCTGAATGACAGGAAAGGATGCATATTTACAAATGACATGAAGTTGACCAGACAAAACATGAAATATTTTTTGTCCATATTGTCTGCAATGCAATACAAGTCAAAGTACATTTAGAAATCACTTTTTTTTTTTTATTTGCGTTTTCCATACTGTCCCAACTTTTTCTGATTTGGGGTTGTATTTAACCTCTCCTCCATTTTGCTTGGGAACTAATGTGGTCGGAAACCATAGTTTACAGGACTGCGTTTTCTGGAATCCTCTCAAGCGGAGCACTTCTACATTACGATTGGTTGCCGCTGAACTGCGTCATAGCTCATTACCTTAAAGTTGACCTGTTTTCAATTCTCCTGACTCCCAAACGCCCAAGATGTGCCACACTGCTCTTGCCAGAGCTGCCGGCTCTCATTGAAAATGAATGACTTCCAGCCACTTTGACGCTTTCGCCGCCGGCGGTGTGAACGCACAGCAGTGTTAATTTCGTTGACGAATAATTTTCGTCAACGACCTTTTTTCACTGACGAAAACGAGACGATAACTAAATAAAAACTAGTGTTGGATGACAAAAACTATAACGAAAATTAACTGTCATTTTCGTCAACAAATAAAAACGAGACGAAAATGTTAGGGAGCGACGATTAGGGAAGAGATCCAGTCAGAACTGATGTCCTGTGTCACAGATGTGCACATGTGATTTGAACGTGCTGATCTACAGGCTCACGCATCCCCAATCCAGCGCTCCAGAGCGGCTCACAATCAATGAATAACACTCATTTATGCCAGGCAATTGTTTATGAACTAATGCTGATGAATAATGACAATGTTTACTTTACGATGTTTATATAGTAATATGTTTTAGACGGCTTTAACAACCCATATTTTATCTCCTCATCTGAACTTGAATGAGCAGCTGCCAGTGCCACTGCAACAGAGGCGCAGACATTTCAAAATAAGAGTCCGGGTGTATTTCCAGCTTGTTTATCATTAAAAGTCACGCATTATATATTCGTTTTTGGTTACACAATAAACTGTATTTAATTTCATTCCCATTTAATTCATAGTCAGGAGGAAAGACCAGTATTTGACACATATTCAATAAAATATCAGGGTTATAATAGTTCACTAAAACCATTTTAAAAAATCTTCATTACTTGAAATTAAATAAATGCTAACTGAAATAAAAAAATAAACAAACTTATTTGAAGCTTTAGCTTAACCTGATATGGCCTACTAACTAAAACAGAAATACAAAGTTATAAAAACTATATAGATGTTTTTAAAAAACAAACAAAAAAGTGAATTGAGCTCTTTCGTGGATTTTTAATGTCAAAAACAAAATTATGTCAAAATGTCAGTTCAAGTGACAGTCGGTTATGTAATACTTAAATGCTTAATGAATTACAATTTAACTAAACTCATTAGATTTTAGTCGACTAAATCTACTGTAGATTTAGTCGACTAAAATCTTATGATATTTCTTATGATATTTAGTCGACTAAAACTAGACTAAAACTAAAAAGAATTCAGGTGACTAAAATATGACTAAAACTAAATGGCATTTTAGTCAAAAGACTATGACTAAAACTAAATCAAAATTTGCTGTCAAAATTAACACTGACGCACAGTTAGAGTTGTGACTGATGATAATGACGACACAGCTGTTACACGATTGGTCGGATTCACTGCATGACAGCGATCACGTGTGTTTCGTGTTTATTCTAAAACCTTCAGTTCCTCTAATGCTCACAAATCAATTTTTAATAACAGTAAAACCTCTTTTCATGTAGTTGCGATGTTATATTGTCATGTTTATCAAAATAAAAACAGACACTTGTACAAACTGGTACATTTCTTGTACAAACAGACACTGTATTAAGCAGTACATAAAGTATTGAATGATCTGTGATAGTGAAGTATGCAAACACAGCGCGAGCGTCACTACGGGAAGCAGAAAGTGTCCGACTTCACGTCTCCGTTTGCAGCTCCTCCCCGCCTGGGCTACTCTCTCCGATCAGTTGCATCCAGCCACAGCCGATGTCAAACACACCTATATTCTTCTGCAGAGGCGGTGCTTGCCTTCCTTTGACGTCATAGATCCCCACTTTGAAAAACCTATCATTTGCTGGGCCTGGTGTCAATAAAAGCTTTTATTGGACTAACAAGAAAGTTTTCAGTTCTGAAACTTACAGGATATTCTTATAGTATGATGACCTCTTGTTATGTCAAAAGCTCAAGGAAAATGTGGTTTCTCAGTTCATAACCCCTTTAACACTTATATTATAAATATCTATTTTAAAAAAGTTTAAAACGGTCACCCCCCTTTTGGAGAATACACATGAAAATGCACTATCCAAACTTAAAGGGCTGTAATTCAAGAATGCTTTGGAATATAGACCTAAGTTTGGTCTTGTTTTAAAGCAGACACTCGGCAGAGTGAAATATGAAAGTATGAAAAAGTTATGGAAGTTTAAATTTACTGCAAATAAAAAATACTGTCCTAAATATTTTTTATTTTATATAAAATATATATTTTACAAAAATGTTTTAATCTAAAATTACTATAAAATCAAAACCATATGTCTAACCAAGTTGTGTTCCAAATTTGAAGTTGATATCACAAAAATTGAAGCTCCCATGAGATTTTGTTTAGGCGCTATACCACAAATAGCCACCGAGTGTCATCGAAATTCCATTGATTGTTTTTTTATGCATTTTCCTGTAAATTTCTGTCCAAAAGTCACTTCCATCACAAACCGGTCACCAAGAGACTCAAACCTTTCCGACGATATGTGTTTTGTCAATATTAGAAAAGATTTTGATTATAAAGTAGTTAAAATAAATGTTGTAATATGAAACATGACACCGCCCACTAGGGGACGAGGCCGCTAGAAGAAATTAAAGTACCATTTCCATGGCAACGCAATGTCCAATTTCGAAACGGTTTTCACAGGATGAATTTTGAGTTTATGATAATTACTCAAATATATGATACGAAAAAAAGCAATCAAAAAAAGAGTGCCAGGTGTCCCACCAGCCAGACGGGGACAGTTAAGAGGCTAAACTCATTGCATATTGTTGGTTTGATTGCTTCTATTCATTTCTAAGCCACTTAGAATTCATTTAAATTCTTAGTTTTATGTTTTATGATCTTTCCTTGAGCTCAAACAGTAGAGCATGGCGCTAGCAAAGCAAAAGTCATGGGTTCGATTCCCAGGGAAAGCAAGAACTAACAAAATATAAAATGTGTACCTTGAATGCAATGTAAGTCGCTTTGGATAAAAGCGTCTGCCAAATGCATAAATGTAAAATGTAAAAATGTAATGATCAAAGCTCTGTAGTTTCAAAACATATAATGCAATGCAATACAATGATGACTGAGAGATGAACAAATAGACATTTCTCAAAAGCCTAATGGATTTTATTTGATCACATTTTAACATGATTTTTGTTTGGATAATCATGTAAGTTGCTTCAGTAAGTGTTCATTTTGAAATATTACTAACAATATAAAAGTTATCCTTACTTTTATGCACGTGAACCACGTCCTGAAGGTGTACGTTTTTGCAATTATACTAAAAGGCCTTTAACTCTAAACTATTAATCCAATGAAAGGATGTTGATCCAAGAACACGTCCTACTGATCTCAGAGTGTAATCTAGAGGTTAAAGCTCTGGGCTGCTAACCAAAAGGATGTAGGTTCAAACCGAGGTATGATCCATGTTCATTGTGCCCTTCATCGGGACACTTATCGTAAGGTCACTGTAGGAGGGTGGAACTTGTTGTAAGTGTAAGTCACATTGAATCGCGAATGACAAATTAGGAAATTACCTCCTGTTTTTGTTTCAGTGGCCGTGAACCATGCAGGTTTATTTTCATCAGAGGGAGGGGACAGAGCGGGATGGATTATTTTTAGCATGTCCCTCAATCATTCCTGCTTTACGTCTACCCACTGATAGACGGACCTTCTCGGAACAACGCAGGAAGGCCTCCCGTTTCCCTCTGTTCATGTCAATGTCACAGCGTTTTCCTCTAATGGAGGGTTTTACACGTCTATATGAAGCCCTGACACTATTAGCAACCCTCAGTGTGTACTCATATCACACAGAGGCCGGCTCGTGCACACAGAGCTATATGCACTCACTGCAGGACTAAAATAACTTCTGCGAAGAATGACCTTGTCTAGCAGTGTTTGGGCGCGGGGCAACAGTGGAAGATATGCCATCTTTAGCATGATGTAGTTTTATAAAATTACTCCGTTTATTTTTTGTCTCAGACTCAGACAGGAACACAATTATTTGAAAGAAATTAGACATTTGTATGCAAGAAAGGTGATTTTGCATTGTTGCTTAAAGGGTTAGTTCACCCAAAAATGTCTTCCCCTCATGTCGTTGGACACCCGTCAGACCTCCGTTCATCTTCAGAACACAAATGAAGATATTTTAGTTGAAATCTGATGGCTCTGAAAGGCCTCCATTGGCACAATGCACTTTACACTCTCAAGACCCTTAAAAGGTACTAAAGACGTCGTTACAAAGTCCATCTCACTACAGTAACTTTATAAAACGACGAGAATAGTTTTTGTGCACAAAACCCCCCCATAAATAACGACTTATAAAGTGATGACCGATTTCAAAACACAGCATCATGAAGCTTCGAAGCGTTATGAATCAGTGAGTCGAATCATGATTCGGATCGCGTGTCAAACCGCCAAACTGCTGAATCGACTCGCTGATTCATAATGCTTCGAAGCTTCATGATGCTGTGTTTTGAAATCGGTCATCACTATATAAGTCGTTATTTAGGTTTTTTTGGGTTTGTTTTTTAACCCTTTAAAGGGTTAGTTCACCCAATAAGTATCAAACTTCTGTGTGTAACTTTGGACAGTTTTTAAAGGTGTCATGAACTGGCTTTTTAAATGTTTTTATACTGTTGTCTGAGGTCAACTTATGACGTTTGTGTGGGTTTTTATATTCAAAAACATCATAATGAATAAGTAATAGGCTATTTTCTGCCATGGTTTTGAGGCCCTCTGAAGAAACGATCGGATTTGATGAGCGTGCTGCACTGAACACTTGGAAGTAAACACCCACTTTCAGGATTGGATAAGATTTGCATATTTAATGAGCCTCGGCTACCGTCAGTCCCAGGAATCGTTTGGGGGAAATGCTCAGAGCACTCGCAAAATATCAACAAACACAATGATTAAATCACACACAAACACACACACACAAATGCACGCACGCATGGACACACTGGCTCAACGTTACAAGTCCGATCATGAGTGAACTTCTTCACCCTGTGACAGTGTGCTGGTATGTAATCAATAGATTTGCAAAACTAACACAAATAAAAAAAAACATGTTTTAGCCTACTCACGTGTGTTCAGAAGGAAGCTTATGCAGGGACGATCCTTAGCTCACGAGTCGGTGGGCGGGGCTACAGAAACATATTTATCTGTAGAGGCGGCGTCTAGGTCCTGTTACGTAAGAGATCCGCATATTCTGAGAGCTCTCGTTTTCTGAGCCTGGTGTCAATAAAAGCTTTTCTTTGACTAACAAGGACGTTTTCAGCTCTGAAACTTACAGGATATTCTTATATTACCATGACCTTTTATGTATCAAAAGCTCAAGGGAAAGTTGATTTCTCAGTTCATCACCCCTTTAAATGCTGATGAACTTTCTATTCATCAAGGAATCCTAACAAATGTATCAGTTTCCACACACATATGAAGCACCACAACGGTTTTCAACATTTGTTTTCGTCATAATAATGTTTCTTGAGCAGCAAATCAGCACATTAGAATGATTTCTATATTCACAAATATATTCACATAGAAAACATTTTAGATTTATTTGATTGAAAATACAATAAAACAATGCAGTCTTGATGTGCATTTCTTTCAAAAACATTAACAAATCCTACCGACCCCAAACTTTTGAGCAGGAGTGTATGTCTTCTCTCAGGTCCAGTGGAACTTTAAATGCTGTTAAAAGTTCTCAAGCAGAACCAAGCTCATGAGCCTCTCACCCTTTTCACATTTTTGCATGTCTTTCTCTCTCTTGCTTGGTTTCAGTCTGCCTGGAGCCAAAGTCCCATGACCCCCTGCGCACACACACCAGCATGTCACACTCTTTCATTCGTGCATCAGATAAAATGTCTGGAAAGTCTTTTTTGGTGCCCTTTGTAGATCCGGTATACATATTTTTGGGGCGTGTGTATGTTTCAGCCATGACCTCCGCCCACGTGAGTCACGTCCCCTCCATTCTGACGCCTTTCTTCTAATAAGGCAAAAACACAAGCGGGTCTCAGCCGTCCCTGACCTGTGCTGCTTTATCCTGTTTCATCATCAACACACCCCTTTCTATGAATTACTCCTATTTTAGTCAAACTCTCTTTCTGCTCGAAACACATCAGTCCTTTTCATACACTGATGATGCAGGTGCTATTTATACATGAACACAAATGGAAAACCGTATGAAAACATTGTTATGGCTGCAGTGACGGAACTAGAGTTTTGAATGAATCTGAGTTCATGAAGCTATTGAAGCTCATGAGCTATTATCTGTGCGTACAGCCGCACACACTCACACAGATCAACATTTCAGAAAGGGTGCAAACACAGAATTGATTCCTCTTTGTTGTCTCCTTGTGCTTGAACGGACACAAAAACACAAAATGCTATCAAAATACCCGGTTCGGCAACTATAAACACAGCGGTTTATGTCTTAAGTGAAGGCAAACAGAAATATTACGGGGTGTGTATCAGTACACTGGATCCGTGCATTTGATCTTAAAGTGTCATTAATGTTAATCAACAAAACAGCTTAAAAAAAGATGAATCTATATGTATAACACATTTTAATGATTACATTTATGTACCTAAATACTACTGTATAGACCTCATTCCCAGCTGCCATCTCTGATTTGTAACGGGAATGAAAGCGAGGCTGTGAGGGATAGACATCTCTTCATTTAATGTGTTTTTGTATTGTTCTGCAGACGAAACACTGCAAAAATACAAGAAATTTACAAGAAATTTCAGTAGACAAAAAAGCCCAGACAATATGAGCTGTGGAAAATTACAAGTGATCTAGGAGCTTTATACAGCGGATGCCATTGAAAACACGGTAAGTCTATACCTGTCATGGCGCTGGTTTTAAGATGTAATAACATGACATTAATAATAACTATAATGAAGACTATTAATGGTGTTTTATTCAACCTTAGTCAACGATCCAGAATACCCGAGTAACACCTTAGCAACCAACATAGCAACGAGGCAGTGGTTTCTGCATGGGCAAAAAGTGCTTTCTTCCTAAAATGTTCAAATCTAATTCTAACAATACGATGCTAAGCCATTTGTTAGTTAATGCACAAATAACTAGAATAGTTTGTTTATTATAATAAAGAAAATATAAATGCAGCTATATAATTTAAAGGGCACCTATTGTGTTTGAACATAAATGTGTGTTGGCAGTGTGTGTACACAACCACCCTATAATGGTAAAAATCCACCCACTCCTTTTTTTTAATCCCAATAAATCATAAGCAGTGTCTCAGAACAAGCTGTTTGCAGATTCTGGAGAATGTGACGTTACATTTCACAGGCCCCGCCCACGAGTGTTGATGGACACTGCCGTATTAGCATAGACCCCGCCCTCAGAGAGCTATACACAGTCCGCCATGTTTATCTCCTCACCAAAGAATTTAACAGCAGCTTTCAAGTAAGAAATGTGTTCTTAATAAAGCATTCAGTTCATTCAGTCAAGAGCAGTGAGTAATTTTCTGTTGTTCTTCTGTTGTTTGATTCATATTAACAGCAGATGTAGCAGTAGGTTCTGTATATTACACTGCTTTCACTTTAGTACACAGACCTAATACACACACAGGGTTTCTGTACTTGCTGCATACATGCACAGACATAACCAACTGTGAACTTTGTGCGTTTCTGACATAACCTTGTGTGTATTTGACAGTTTAATCGCAATAACACATGAAAGAGAACAAGTTTAGACTAGTTTAATAGCCTACTCACAGCTCTCTGTGCACATGCGTTGAGTGTGTGTGCTTAAATTGAGAGTGATAAGGCTTTAAAACACATGCAGATCATAATATTTCATGATGATGAAGAACTGCAATGTCACATGAGCATGTCCGCGATAGAGATGATAATCAAAACAAACAGATATCATGTTTCAGTTTTCATTCGCGTTCACGTGAAGGCTCCGCCCTCTGTGGTGGGGAGCAGCAGCTCATTTGCATTTAAAGGAGACACACAGAAAACTGCTATTTTTTCTCAAACCCAAAAATTGTAATTTTCAAAATGGCATATTAAGTGATCTGTTAGGAATTTTGATCTGAAACTTCACAGACACGCTCTGGGGACACCTGAGACTAATATTACATCTTGTAAAAAGGGGCATTATAGGTGCCCTTTTAGACTCATTTGTACTGATGAGTTTGCATTTTGTTGTTATTAATATACTAAAGTAGGGATGCACCGATACCAGTATCGGTATCTCGCCCGATACCAAGTTCATGTACTTATACTCACACTCGTAAAAATACCCCCGATACTAAAGACCGATGCCTCACGTGGCGTAACTGACAGAATTTTCCGTGCACAGACACAATGTCAGCCTCAGGGCTGTGGAAATACTTCAAAATTTATGACAGCTGTGTTCTGCATTAATATCAAGAGGAGGTACGAAACCCAGTACATATAATACAAGTAACCTGATAAAACATCTAAAATTAAAACACAAAAATGAGAATTTGCCGCTAGCAGACAGTAGAAACACTCGCCAACACGGTTATATTTCACTGAACACTTTTGGTTGTTTACATTGGTTCCCATTGTTGTTATAAACATTTGTTCTGTAATATTTGTTTAGCACTTTTTGAAAGGAAGATTAAAAAAGACTATGTTTTTTTATTTTTATTTATGACAATGGTAATATGCCCTTTGAACTAGGGGTGCACCGATCCGACTTTTTCAGTCCCGATACCGATACCGATGCCTGGGCTTTGTGTATCTGTCGATACCCGATACCGATCCGATATATTGTTGAATTAATAATAAACTGTATATCTTCCACCTTATACCTTCCTTGAAGAGACTAAAGGCACCAGACTTTACTAACTAAACATAACTAAGACAAAATAACAGATGAATGTAAGGTGTTGAATTCTTATTTATTTAAAAAACAATTGTGCTTTCAAATCTAAAATAGAATGTAATCAAACTTCTTTAAATAAATAAAATGTAGCAGTGGAAACAAAAAACAGTCAAACATACAATAGTAATCTGACAGTTACCAAACATTTTTTACACTACAGATCATTGTTTTGGTATGTAATCATATCAATATTAAAAAGTAGCATTACAAATTAACAAATAGTCTTAATTTTCTGCCATATGCAATTTAATAAAAATGATCAGCTAGCTAATAACAACTTTGTTCTAGTTTCACCTCACTCCTGTCTAAATGATTGTAGGCTAGGCCTATTTATTTTACTACACATTGTCAACAGAAATAAGCTGAAATACTGTCGATAATTAAAAATAATTCTTACTACCCACTCTTGCTTAATTGGGTAAGCACTTGTGTTCTCATTTCAGATGCGTTCTGAGTAAATTAATAAACTGATTCATGAGTTCAGTGTTGGACAGATCAGTTGTTCTAACCAGTCGTTAAAATGATTCGGTTCAAATGAGTCATCAGGTCACGAATCGGACATTAGCAGACACGTTGTGTGTGAATCCCGTCTGTAAGAACATCGCGAAAGATGTCAACACAAAGAAAACACTTCATAACTGAATAAAATTTGTCTCCCGTTTATTGAAAGTATGCTTTATGTCAGCTGGTAAGAGAAGAGGCAATGTTTTTTGAGCGCAATTCACAACCAGCGATATTTCAAGGACAAATTTGTCCGAATGTGTCACGTGCAACATGGTTTCGGTCTTCCGACCTTTTGATTTGGATTAATATGTGAAATATGAGAGAGCTAACGCTGATTATTTTGAAGACCCAGAGAGTGTGCGCGGGGGAGGAATTCTCTGATCGTTCTCTCTGTCACTCAGTCACAAGCGCAGCATCTGTTCTACATCGCTCGTAAATCACAATAACTCATCAAATTAGGCTTTGGCGGCCGTCAAAAAATGTTCAATGCAAGAAAAACCCTGACTTTGCAGTAATACCACCTCCCCTCGAAACATTTAAGTTACTTTGCAGACATTGCGAACTAGTTCGCGTGGCAAGCGTGAAATATCTCCTCCACACAGCCGAGTCTCTTCTAGCATGCGACACACGTGAAGCTGACGAATGACGTCGGTTCTGCTGCGACGGAAAAAAACACCTGGATCGGCTTGTGGATCTGTTCATTTTTCCGATCCCCGATCCAGCTATTTTGTCAGTATCGCGGCCGATATCCGATCCTAATATCGGATCGGTGCACCCCTACTTTGAACAGGGCCGGCCCTGAGCAAGTGGCAACCTTCCCCAGTTTCTCTGGAAGCTAGGGATGTGACGGTGAGGAAATTTTCCCACCGGTTAATTGATGTGTGACAACACCGGTAATACTGGTATCACCGGCAGAGGCTTTTAAATCACTAATTCTATCTAACCGAAAGTAACATGCACACGACCGCTCTGAACTGAAAACGCACCAGTGCGCACACTCCGTGAATGACAGCTCGTCTGTAAATGCGCGCTCTGTGAGGCCATGGGTGCGTCTCAATCAGTTCCCTAGTTCAGTAGTCAGGGCACTGATCAAGCATTGATCAGTCTATGATTGAGATGCACGCCATGAATGAATAACAGTTCGTCCGTAAAGCTTGTTACTCGACGCGCCCGCACAAGTGCGAGGGTGCGCGCGGCAAAAATAAATGCGCGCAGTCAGCGTAGCGCGGAGGGTTGCACTGCGGAGCCAGGCGACAGTAAACAATGCGCGCTCTGTGCGGCCGCGCACATTTAACTTTCGGTTTTGAATTAGCGCCAATTCGGCTGCGGGTTGCTTGAATTGTGGATTCATTAGCCTATTATTTTTAATGAAAAACAAAACAAATGACAAACTCCCTTAAATAGGCGCTTTTACGTTTCGCTTTGAAACCAAATCTTCCGCGATCATCTCAGTCAGCTCATCACTCTTAAATCTGATGAATGACTCCTGCCGCTGCCGAGACTCACGGTCGGATCCTGCTTTATTAAGTTTTTAGTTTTTATTTGTATTGTCTGTTCTCTAACTGAACTAAATTATTTTATTACTATAAAAAAATCAAAAAGACGGTGGGCGGTGCCACGGTGGGCAAGTGATGTAACCGGTGTTGAGTCTGGACACCGGTAACACCGGCAACACCGACTATCGTAGCAAGCCTACTGGAAGCCAATACGGAAGTGACTTAAACTGCAATTCATCAACTGGCTGCTAGGGACAGGGTCCAGAAGGGAGCAGAATCTCATTGAGCCCCATGTTAAAATGCCCAACTTTACAGCAGAAAAAAAACATGTTTACAGCCTGGTACAAATTATGGTTTTGGTCTATACGGCTAATTTTGCCCTTCATGACAACTGTGAGTGGGGTGAATTTTTTTATAACTAATTTGTTTACATTATATAAAGCCTTAAAGTTCTGCATAATTAAGGGCGTAAGGTGGATTGCCTTTTGTCTGCTGTCTGTTAGTCATCACGTCTCCTCAGCTCCAGCTGCCAAGATGGCAACGGCCAGCTCGACCCTACTTTACGCTTCAAAACCGCTCTTCAGAATCCTATGGGTGACGTCACGGACACTACGTCCATATTTTTTTTTACAGTCTATGGCCCTGACCAATTTGCTGCCCTAGGCAAGATTTTACTTGGTGCCCCTTGTATCAAGGTTTAACACTACATGTTATCAGTCTAAGTTGTGGAAACACTGGTACTGTTGTATTTTTTTAATGCATGATTTTTTATTTATTGTTGTTTTATATGATGTCCAGTCCATTTTGCCCTGTCTTTATGTTCATGATATGTTTTTCTAATTTAATTTATTAAGGCTGATGATAGTTAAACTATACAAAAATAGCACCTATGCCACAATACACCCTAAACACAAATAGCAAGAGTAACTGCATTCAGCATTCATGCAGAAACTATTCATTGAGAACTAGCAAAAGTGTTTGTTTTCCAGTAGATGGCAGCAATCTTCCACTAAACTATGCACATTCCTGTTTTCACCATTAATTAAACTAAGACATTTAGATATTTAATGTGAATTTTACATAAAGTTATTTTAAAGCTACACTATGTAACTTTTCCGTCCACTAGAGGTCGCCTGTTCAAAACAAAGGCGTAGTTTGATGACGGCACGTTTAAGCGCAGAATCTCGGGACATGTGGTCTTCACCTCACAGCCGGTGGGAAACAGTCAGGATAGGACTCGGGCAGAAATCATGTTCATGGATGCAATTATTAACGTTACTGTAGTGAAGCAGAGCCGAGTGTTGTGGAGCTGAGCAAGGCCGCAGGAGCGATTGAAGAGCGGGACTGTTATTATGGCATAGTCGCTGGCGGGACTTTTATTATGACACGGTCGCCGGCGCCACTTCCAGTTATGAGTTTGAGGTAACGCAACTCTGTTTATCGTATTAGATATATCTGAGTGTGTTGAAAAGGAAGTTATGATGTTCTCTTGGCGGCTGCTGTGACACTTGTTCACACTGCAGTGAGAGTAAAGTGTTTCACTGAATAAAACCGGAGACCGAGGGTGACGCAGATATGACGCAATCGACAGGCGACTCCCTCAAACGCATAGCTCACACGTCCCGGTTCCGTGGTTAAAATGGCAAATTTCTCACGATTTACAAATAGTTGAAAACATTTGGGATATTCTAAGTACTCAACTGAACAAAATATATAACACTGGCCTAGTGGTTTCTGGATATTTTACTGCAAAAATCCTACATAGTTCACCTTTAAATAAACCTGTATATAAATATAATTACTAATTTCGGCAAATACATTTTAAAACTGTCGTACGTCCCCTTAAAACAGCACAACTGTAGAGTAAAAACATTAGGCTATTAAAAAAAAGAGATATTACATGCATTTAAAACACAGATATGTTTTTTTTTTTTTTTTTAAATCACACTGGCTGTGGCCTCTGGAGAACCCAGAACAGCAGCTTGCATAAAGTTTAAGGTAAAAATAACTGGAATTAATTAGCGAACATTAGTATTTAACAACTATGCAATTTGATAAACTGTTCATTCATTAGCCTACATCCCTTTACCTCTGTCTTTATCCCTTATCTTCCCTGCATCAGAGGGCTTGTGTCTTCTTTGACACTACAATTCGGCCATCCGTCATTAATAATCAGAGTGGCACCCCTGGCATTTGCCTATTCCGCCACGGGCCGGGCCGGCCCTGCCTTTGAAGCTTATTGGACACTGAAATCTGTGCTTTAAGTTTGTGATAAGCACATAAGCAATATGTTTTTCATTCGAGTAATAATAAAGCAGCTGTCCTACATTCATTAGTCTCACTGTGTTGTGCTTGGAAAACTGCCACATCACCAATAAAAATAATGGTACTCGTACTCGGTCCTTAAAAAATGGCATCCGTGCATCCCTATACTAAAGCCAAAATACATTAAGTTTACTATAATTATTAAATCATTTTTCACAATAAATATTAGATCAAAGCATTTAAAAAAAAAAAAAAAATATCTATTCAAATTTTCCACAAACCCCAGACCAGTTTGAAAATCCCTGATTTATGCACATGACTAAATGAAGAATGTCCTACACAACACAAATCTTAATAAAAAAACTGAGTAACTGAGTATTAAAAGTAATTTATTATCTTATTATAAATAAAAAAACAACAACATTAACAACATTTGCGGGCTCAGAGATCCACTGGTGAAATGAATGTGTGTCTCTGGTGAATCTAATAGAATGTCCCAGCATCTGGTCTGTTAGACACCAGAGCTCTGGTTCTGTCGTATCTCTTGCTCACGTTAAAGCTCCTCCTGACTGCTGCGTCTCTGTCCGAGTTCAGTCAGTGACCTCATCACATCCTCCAGTGACTTCTGCCCGAGTTGCTTCCCTCCTCTCGTCCGCACGCTAACGGTCCCGCTTTCACGCTCTTTCTCTCCGACCACTGCATTACAAACAGAGCAAGGTTTGGTTTATCTGACCTTTTCTTAATAGGCCCCAGAACACTCATTCTTTAGACATGTGTTTCCAGGACGGGAACTATTAAACCATTAAACACTTGAAGCCGAAGCATGTTCTGCACTATATAGAACTGCAGAAATCATATGAGAAAAAAAAAAAAAAAAAGACATTCAATAATATTATGGATTTAAATGCACTGACACTACCGGATGAGAACAAAAGTTGAACTGAATTGAGCTGAAGGGTGACAATATTGTCTGCAGAGCTGCTTTATAATTAATGAACGTTTGCAATATCAACACTGTTATTGAACTGAATTGAATCAACACAGAATTAAAGGGGGCATTAACTGGCTTTTTAATTTTTTTATACTGTTGTCTGAGGTGAACTTATGACGTTTGTGTGGTTTTTACATTCAAAAGCATCATAATGAATAAGTAATAGGCTATTTTCTGCCCTGGTTTTGAGCCTCTCTCCTGGAACGCTCGGTTTTTATGGGCGTGCCGCACTGAAGACTTGGAAGTAAACACCCACGGCTAGGATTGGATAAGATGTGCATATTTAATGAGCTTCAGCTCCCCCGTCAGTACATGTTTGAAAGCGTGTGGGAAAAAGACAACCGGAATCAATTGCCCACAGGGCTCGCTAAATATCTTTATCAAACAAACACAATGATTTATCTCTCATTCACCCGCAATTAATTGGAATGTTATTTTTTTATTACTTGGCCCGCCCGATCGGTGGATAGAAGCGCGAACCGTACACACACACATGCACGTCAGAAAAATCAGCATGTTCAAAACTTCCGCGATTGTATTTTTCCTTCAAATATCAAGTCAAGAGAGTGAACAACGCACATCAAGAAAGGAATGTTATTTCACTATTTAAGATAGCCCGTCGGCAGGCAGGGCTTACGTTTTGGTAGCCCATCTGGAAAACACATAGCCCCGGGACATTGGGTTTTGCGAGCCCTGGCCCATAAATGTCCGAGTCTGATTTCAAATCGCAATGAACCAACACCACCACAAATAAAGGATACTTCAGCCTTTGACAGCGTGCCAAGTTATGTTCAGTTAGACACGTCCACATAATCAATATCAAACGATCTGTAACAATGCAATACTGTCACGTGTTGCTTCATTCATTCATATTATCTGTCTGCAAATCCAGTCTCTCGTTTACAAACGAATCCGTGGTGAAATGAAGGAACAAACGCGCAATGTCTTCCCCAAGTGAGCTGGATATTCATTAAAAATAAAGTTCATCCATGCATTCATAATATTGGAATCCGAATGAAGCTTATGCTGAATGATTATTGCTTAGAAGTTCGATCCGGTTTAGCTCTATGTAGGCCTATGTCATGTCAGGCATTATAAGGTGGGCGGGGCTACAGAATCAGGCGTTGTTCTTCTTCTGTTGAGGTGGTCTTTTGCTGGGCCTGGTGTCTATAAAAGCTCAGAAAATTACAGGATATTCTTATATTACCATGACCTTTTATATATCAAAAGCTCAAGGGAAAGTTGAATAGTCTTTTTAGAGCGTTTACATCATTGACTGTTATTTTCCTGTTTATTACTATGAAGCTGCTTTGAAATCATTGGTGTTGTATAAAGCGCTATAGAAATAAAGGTGACATGAATGTATGAATGTGTTGAAATATGGCAACATCCCAATGAATCCTTACCGAATATATAATTGTACTGTGCGAGCTGCGCGGAGCGGATTTTCTTATTTAAGGTGTTGCCACGATCATCATCAATGTCAGCCATGAATCCAGCTTCCCTCAGTCTGCAGACCACCTTAAAACCACAGGACAATGCATCAAACACCCTTAACTATCCATAAAGTGTTCATATATAAATGAAGTTTGTCCAGATAGTTGTTTCTTCTGACCTCTCGCCCATATGTCTCACTGTCGCCCCCTACTGGCACAACCATCACCTGTGCTGGAGACAGCCAGAAAGGCCTGAGAAAGAAAGAAAAATGAGAACCAATTCCAAACATTGTTGAACTCACAAAAACATGCACACCCACCATTTTCCTCCAAAGTTTTCGGCCAGGATAGCGATCATCCTCTCCAAGGACCCCAGCACTGCCCTGTGTATCATGATCGGCCTGTACATCTGTCCATCAGCCCTGAAACACACAGAAATCACATTAATTTACAGACACTGAAATAGAATATGCTAAACACCTTGTTCTCCCCAATATAAGTATAACAATTAACGTGACATCCAGACATTATTTATTAAACTGCCTTTGATTTACCGTATTTCTCAGAATATAAGCCACATTTTTTATCATCTGAAACATGCTGTGACTTAAATGCGACTCATATAATGCAATTAACGCAAAGCACACAAAACATGGACACAGGCTAGACGAAATTGTTGAATAAAGTAATTATTTTAGTTTGTTTTTTGCACAAAAAGTATTCTCGTCGCTTCATACAATTAAGGTTGATCCACAGTCACATGGACTATTTTAACGATGTCTATTTCCTTTCTGGGCCTTGAAAGTGTTAATTAAATTGCTATCTATGGAGAGGTCCGAGAGCTCTAAGATTTCATCAAAAATATCTTCATTTGTGTTCTGAAGATGAACGAAGGTCTTACGGATTGGGAACAACACGAGGGTGTGGAATTAATGACAGAATTTTCATTTTTGGGTGAAGTAACCCAAAAGTGCGGAGTAATATATATTAACTACATGTACTTACTATAGGTTAAGGGTTTAGTTTAAGGTTAATTGCTTGTAATTATGCATCATTTATAGTTTACTATAGTAACATGAAACTAGAAAACAAAGAGTTGCCTAACAAACTTATTTCAGCTAGTTAACCAAATTAAAACTGAAAAATTTGTAAAAACTATAGACATAAAATAATAAAAAAATTAAATTAATGATAGAAACAACAAAATTACTAAAACGTAAAAATGAAAAACGAACTTGATACACTAAAATAGCAAACTAAAACTAAAATAAATATTAATAAAAACTATATAGACATTTTAAAAAATAAGAAAATTATATTTTATATAAAAAAAAAACTTTAGGGACTAAAATAGCAAAACAAAACTGAAATAAATTAATAAAAACTATATAGACATTCAAAAAAACAATATCTAATAAAATGATAAAAACAAAATTACTAAAACGTTAAAATTAAAATTTAACCTGACACACTAAAATATAGATTAATAAACTATATAGACATTTAAAAACAACTAATAAAAATGATAAAAACAAATTTACTAAAACATTTAAATAAAAAATTAATTTGACAAAAAAATAGCAAACTAAAACTAAAATATACATTGATAAAAACTATTTATACATTTAAAAACAAACAATAAAGGTAACAAATTACTATTAAAATATAAATTTAAATAAAATGCCACAATGCACATAATAAGAATTGTGGGGGAAATGTGCTTAATTGTGCTTCACAATCACATTGCAGACAATCTTACTGGTCTTAAAACAGGCTTCATTTTCTTCAAGCAAAATATATTTTCACATTTTCTCATATTGTATTCTGATTTGGGGTAAAAAGCGACCTAAACATCTATATGTGACAGTATCTGTCAGGAGAGATCTTACCCAACATACTGCAGGTTAAATCTGATGGGCAGCTGGAAGTCCAGCTGAATTGTGGCACACTGGTGTTGTCGGCCGAGGGCGTCCCGTATCTGGATGTCGATCTGAACACAGTGTAAAAGAACCAAATGAAATGCCAGTTGAACACCAAATGTCTCTGTAGCCAACTAACAAGGGATGAGCTACTGAGCTACAAGCGTTACTGCTCAGAAAAGCTCTGTAGAAACTAAACGTGACTGAAGCCTAGAACATATACATATATATAAAAATAAATAAAATAGCTGAGTGAATGAATCTGATGTGTGTTTAGAAACATCAACCCTCCAGCCAAGAAAACTCTGAAAAAAACTCAGTTCTGCGCAACTAAATGTCATAGGTGATATTGGTCTACTGTGACTCCATGTACACCGCCTTTCAAAATTGTGATTTTTGCTATGTTAAGAAATTATTACTTTAATTCAACAAGGATACATTAAACTGATCAAAATTGATGATAATGTTATAACATATTCATATTTCAAATAAATGCTGTCCTTTTGAGCTTTCTATTCATCAAAGAATCATGACCTTTTTTTTTATCATGGTTTTCCAAAAAATATTGCGCAGCACAACTTTTTTTAAACATTGATAATATCAGAAATGTGTCTAGAGCAGCAAATCATCATATTAGAATGATTTCTGAAGGATCATGTGACACTGAAGACTGGAGTAATGATGCTGAAAATGCAGCTTTGATCACAGGAATAAATCATTTTTTAAAATATATTTCACATAGAAAACAGTTATTTTACTGTTTTTACTGTATTTGATCAAATAAATACAGCATTGCTAAGCAAAAAATAACTCAAAAACATTAAAGGTCCCATTCCGCATGATCCCATTGTTCAAACTTTAGTTAGTGTGTAATGTTGCTGTTAGAGCATAAATAATACCTGTAAAATTATAAAGCTCAAAGTTCAATGCCAAGCGAGATATTTTATTTAACAGAAGTTCCCTTTCAAAGCCTACAGCGAACGGCTGGCTTGGACTACATCCTGGTACTTCCTTCTTTAATTACGTCAGTAGAGCAGTAGAACAGACTGACCTCCGCCCACAAAGAAATGCGAAAAAGGGGGCGCGGTCTTGTTGCTGTCCCACGTGGAGAAGCGGACGGTCATGTGGAGAAAAGGAACTGTTGCGTTGAGTGTGTTTATCGCCATGTCATCGAGACGCTGTTATTTTCATCCAGGAGTCAAATCACCTTTGTTTGGCTTTCCCAGGGACGCTGTAGAGATTATTGAACGCATACATCTCTCCGTTAAGAGGCGTGACCTTTCCAACGTGCGCTAAACTGCTGTCGAATCACAACACAGGAACTGCTGGCACGTGCGCTAAGCTGCGGTCGAATTACAACACGGTAAGCGCTTGCACAATCAGAACTCGTTACGTATTTCTGAAGGAGGGACTTCATAGAAAGAGGAAATCACCAGCCGTTTTTAGGACAGTGAAAACAGCGGTACACAGATAAGTACATTGTGTGAAAAATACTGTGTTTTTTTACACGCAAAACATGAACACATGTTATATTGCACACTGTAAACACAATCAAAGCTTAAAAAAAACACGAAGAACGGGACCTTTAATTTTAGGGTCAGTAAGATTTTTTTGTGTATACGGGTAACTGATGCATAATGCGTTTTGTTGATCAACATCAAGGTTAAACATTTATGAGGGAAAGCGAATATCTTTTTCACCATTTTGCTTCACTAGTTAATTTTTTTTTTTTTCATGCCGTGTCCGGCAGTGTCTCTCTTTCTGCCGGCCTCACCTTAGGTCCATAAAACGCCCCGTCTCCGGGGTTTAACTCCCAGTGCTCCTCAAACTGCTTGAGACTGCTCTCCAACTGCTGCTCCGGGACAAATACAAGAGAGAGACGTTTCAGAGGGAAATCTGGAATGTGTCAGTGTACAAATTGGCTCAGGAAGCACTAATAAAAGAATCTTCTGTAAACATTTAATTCAATAATCCAAAAACATGCAGAGCTGAAAACACATTAGTTTGAGGAAGAGAGCGCTAGGATAGATATTACAGTTTAACAAAAAAACAGACAACCCTGCCAGGAAACCACTTTCATCCTTTTAAAGCAAAGGCCTGGTGCAGTGCTCTTAACACTGACATCCTTATATACGGTATACTCTTTTCTGATTGGATCACTGATTCTCTTTACCCATTGGCTGTATGTTTCCCTCCTCTGACACTCATGACCTACTCGCCTCATTCCACACTGTGACCCTGATCAACATTAATGAATCCCTGTCACGTAACCCGTCTGTTTGGACCTGCCCTACACTTACTCCACATGTTTCCTATATTGTCTCACCGCATATGTCGGTACATGTGCAGACAGGCTCTTATAATCCTGACACCAGATGCAGGAACACAAACAGCCTTCTCCATCACGCACCAGTGTTGTTAACTAAAACTACTAAAGATTTCAATGATATCTAAATATTAGATGATTTTAAATTAGAAACTGGCATGATTTTACTTAGTAAGTATGATTAAGTTGAAGTACAAAAATTACTAAAGCTAAAAAAATAAAAAAAATACAAAGATAAATTAATGCCAAATACAAATCTATATAAAAGTGAGAAAAGCACATAAAAATACTAAAACTTCAAATGAAAAAGTAAATTTAATGTTGAAATTAGGGATGCACCGAATCCAGGATTCGGATTCGGCCGAATATTGGGCTTTTTGACGGGGTTCGGTTTCTGCCGAACCTCAGAATTTTTTCCCACCGAACCCGAACCCTAGGCACTATGCGTGCCCCCGCTGGTCGAACGTAATGATGCCGCCGTTGAAAGTGAAAATGGAACTCATGAACAGAAAACGTGGCAGTATGCTACTTTAAAGGGTTAGTTCACCCAAAAATGAAAATTCTGTCATTAATTACTTCCCCTCATGTCGTTCGACACCCGTCAGACCTCCGTTCGTCTTCGGAACACAAATGAAGATATTTTAGTTGAAATCTGATGGCTCTGAAAGGCCTCCATTGGCACAATGCACGGTTCACTCTCAAGACCCTTAAAAGGTACTAAAGGCGTCGTTACAAAGTCCATCTCACTACAGTGGTTCTACAATAACTTTATGAATCGGTGAGAATAGTTTTTGTGCGCAAAAAAACCCTAAATAACGACTTATATAGTGATGACGATTTCAAAACACGGCCTCATGAAGCTTCGAAGCGTTATGAATCAGTGAGTCAATTCAGCAGTTTGGATCGCCAAATTTCAGCAGTTTGACACGCGATCCGAATCATGATTCGACTCACTGATTCATAACGCTTCGAAGCTTCATGATGCTTTATAAGTAATTAATGACAGAATTTTCATTTTTGGGTGAACTAACCCTTTAAGTCAAAAGAAGGCGATTCAAGTGGAGCTACATGTTCAATTTGCAATGGCGATTTGTCTCGTGATGACAAGGACCCTAAACAACAGCCGCTGTTAAAAAAAATGTGCGTATGAAACATCCGAGAGAATACGAGTTGTGCATGAAGGAATACAGACAGGAGCCAAAATGTATTTTATTTTACCGTGCAAACAGCCGCATATAGACCAGATAAAATATAAATAAAAATAATAAAATACATAGACCTACACTAAATATTTTTCACTAAAATAATTACCAAATTAAGATGACAAAACGAAAATACACTGAATCCGTAAGCTTTGAAGAACCGGAATCGTTTTTTGTCAAATAAAAATAGAAGGCTACCTCAATCCACATCTTGTATGTTTTTTGTTTGTTTTTTAAGCAACATGTCCAGTGATGTGGGTTAGTCTGGAGCGCAGCCTGTTGACAGTTAAACCCGCGGCGGAAAACAACCTCAATCCTTCTGTCTCCGCAGCGCGCGCCTCCTGCGCTCTCCGTTGTGTTGTTCTTTGAAACGACAGAGGACGGCACAGGGTAATTGTTCTATAAACCATCAGGAAACAGCCGCGAGAAGAACATACGCAACAATGTTTACTTTAGTAAACTTGACCAAAACCACACTATTAAAAGCCTTAAACAAGGCTTCAGATGGCACTGATGTCCCGGGAATACAGAGATCGCTAGAGCGGCCAGCCTCGAGAAGCGCTGTTCATTTGCTTTCCACCAGTCAGGAGCTTGTACTACTGCTGTATTTTTCTGTCGAAATGGTCCCACACAGTAAGCTTTCCGTTGCTTCATTTTGCGAGATATATCTGGTTTGTGGTTGCACGTACATGTCGACGCGCTCCGTGAGTGAACAAATAACGCTATACAGCATATTTTTCTTAACCATGCATCAAAAAACAAACAAACAAAAAAGCGTTAAAAACATTTAAACCGTTTAACTGATATTATTAATCGGTCAAGGTTCTTACTTTCGGTTAACGGTTAAATGGTCAATAGCATCCCTACACTGCTGTGGATGTTGTTTACTTCGTTATTGTGTTTACTGTGATAATGGACTGAGGATGGGAGAAGGATTCGGTATTCGGTTTCGGATTCGGCCGAATCTTAACCAGTGGATTCGGTATTCGGCCGAACCCCAAAAATTTGGATTCGGTGCATCTCTAGTTGAAATTAAATATTACATTATTTTTAATTAGAAACGGGCATGAACTCAAATTACAAAAACTAAAATACAATAATAAATGAATGCTAAACAGGAATATTAAAAAAAAAATCAGATAAAAAAAAAGACAAAAGCTCATAAAATATTAGATTTCAAATTAGAACAGAATTAGAAAAGAAATAAATATGATTAAGCTGAAGCATTAATATTACTAAAACTGAAATAAAATTAAAATAATGCTAAACAGAAATAGATAAAAAAAAAATGAAAATGACAAAAGCACAAAATTACTAAAATTTTAAATAAAAAGTGCAAAAGTTAATAAAATGAAATAGAAATATTAGATTCTTTTAAATTAGAAATGATGCCTAGGCAAATAACAGAAATAAAATAGTTTTTTATTAAATATTATAAAAAACAAAATGATAAATTAATCCTAAACATAAATATTTATATATATAAAATAAATTAAAATAAAATAAAATAGAGATATTTGATTATTTTAAATTAGAAATGTTGCCTTGGCAACTAACATAAATAAATGATTAAGCTGAAGTACTAATATTACTAAAAATGAAAAATAAAAACACTAAATAGAAATATATATAAAAAAATCTAATAAAAATGATAAAAGCACATGACAAAATTACTTAAATTAAAAGTAAACATAATAATAAAATGAAATATAAAATGAGATTAATTTAAATTAGGAATGTTGCCTTGGCAACTAACAGAAATAAAAAAGGTTGAAGTACTAATAAATTAAAGCAAAACAGAAAAAAAAAGCAAAAGCACATCACAAAATTGAAAAGTGAAAATAAGCTCATTCAAATATTAAGAAGTACTATAATAGTGAATACTAAATATGAATACTAAATATAATAATAGTATATGAATAATACTAAAATAACACTGTCACATACTGTGGTGGGCGGGGACCAACAGGTGAGGGAGTGATTGATTGACAGGCGTACCTGTTCAGCACTGTCCCAGAGGGCGGGCTCTCCCAGACAGGGCGTGGGTCGTGTGGAGAGGAGACAGTGAAAGGAGAAACCGAAGACGCGATATACGCTCCTCACAAAGTCCAAACATGCCGTGATCTCCCCCTCCAGCTGAAGAGAGAACAGAGAAGCAGCAGCGAATAAACAACTGTAGGGCGTGCATGAGAGACAGTATAAACACTGACATTATGAAAGATAAATCATACGTCAGTCCAAACAAAAACGAGCGAGACGCATTCCTTCACTCAGAAGACCAAAGCAAGAGCTGCACAAACATACTGACATAAAAACACTGTTATATGACGAATAATGTGCTTTTGTTTGAAAATGACATTCTTTACTTTCAGAAATACAGATAGGTTACAAGGAAGGTCAATGAAGGTTTTGCTACTGGCAAAAGACCCGCAGCTTTTATATAGAAGATCATTTATATCAGGTCACACTGGTGATCATTTTGTGATTTGAAGCATTCATTATGTTTAAACTCATTTAAATAAAAAAAATGCGGTACAATGCGGTAATTAAATTGAGCTAAATAGAATAACTCCAACCATAAGGAAACCAATTATAGACCTTAATCAGGGTAGCACCATAATTCATTTTTGACAGGAATGAAAACGCAGCTGCGTTTGACAACATACCGATTGTTCAGATTGATGAAAAAACAACATTCAGTAGACCTATGTCTACATTTCAGCTTTGTCTCCATACTGGCATGATGAATCTGATCATCAAGCAAAAGTACCTGGATGAAATATTTGAATGCTATTGATCCACAATCTGATTTCTGACTTGTGATGCAGCTTGAGGGTGCTTTCACACTTGGCTCGATTGCCTGGACCGAACCAGACTGTGTTCATATTAGGGATGAAACGATTACCGGTTTCACAATAAACCACGATAAAATTTTGTGACGGTTAGTAATATCGTATTCAATTTTATTATCATTAAAACCGCGTGTGATTATCACGGTTGTGAAAACTCGCGGTAAATCTTGTCCAGTCAGCGTCAGTCTGGCGCACCGCTGTTTCTGAATGAGAAAAAATGGCAGAAAGCAGTGACAGCACTCGGGGGATTGTTCAGCCTTCTAAAAGGACCAAATCTGAGGCGTGCTTGACCATATTTTGGCTTTTACAAAAGTCCTGAGGGAAACTTAATCTAAGATGGTCACCTTGTCTGCAGAACATGCCAGAAGAAAGTCGCTGTAATAGAGGAACACTTCAAAACTACGAACGCAAGGCAATTGGACTTTGACCTCAATACCAAACCTACGTCTGGCAAATAATAACGTGAAGCGAACGAACAAATTCAGACAAGACTAGGGTGACATTTAAGGGATAATAATCAGGGCTTGACATTAACGACCGCCATTTACGAGTGTAACGTTATTTCGGCTGCACACTAGTCACTCTGGCTGTTGAACTTATAATAGTCTTCTCAAAAGCCATCTGTTATAATCGCGTTGCGCATTATAAGCACTTACACGTAATTCTATTGAGTTTATGAATGCAATGTCTCAAAATCAGAGGCGTTCTATGGAGTCAAAATAGGGCCACATATATCTGCAAAATAACACAATGTTTTGCAAACAAAAAATATGTTTTGCAAAAAAAAAAAGTTTTGCAAAAAAAAAAAATAATTTTGCAAAAAACAAAATAGAATATTGAGAAAAAAATGCTTTTTTACAAGTAAAAAAATAATAATTGCAAAAGAAAAGTTACCACTGAGAGAAAAAATAAAGTTTAGCACTGCAGCACTGACTTTGCAACACCTTTGCGCCGCTCCTTTAAATCCGCGTTTCCGTCATCCGTGCCTCTGCGGCGCAAGCTTTCCTTTGCGCTTGATTTTTCTTTGCGCCTCGCTTTGTGTCCCTGATTTGACGTGGGGGAGGGGTCAAGAGGTTGGGGTGTGTACATGGGTGTGTACAAGGGACGAAGGCGTCCTTCTCGTTACGTCAATCAATACAATCTGACTTAAATTTGGCCACTCGCCCTTGAGGCTGAGCAACTGTGCTGATCTCTCGCTGTCTCAATTAATTTGCCCAATCTCATTCACTTTCTATGCAGAGGATGATCCATCGATGTCTAGCATTCTGGTGTAAGGGTTATAAATACCCATGTTGCATGCATGCAGCTCTCAGCTATGTTAACTAACCAAACTACATCAGGAATCATTTCTTGAATCTGTCTGACACATCATCAGTGTTGGGGTAAAGTGTTACAAGTAGAGTTGTCAATTTAACTCATTAATTAAAAAAAAACACATGATTAAAAAAATGTATGCAATTAATCATGCCCAATATATTCTTGTGTTCAAAGACAGCTAGATGATATGCAGCAGAATGACACACAGAGGTCTCGAGATCCATACGGTCTGGGGCTCGCGCTGATGACGTAACGAGAAGGACGCGCCTTCGTCCCTTGTACACACCCATGTACACACCCCAACCTCTTGACCCCTCCCCCACGTCAAATCAGGGACACAAAGCGAGGCGCAAAGAAATATGAAGCGCAAAGGAAAGCTTGCGCCGCAGAGGCACGGATGACGGAAACGCGGATTTAAAGGAGCGGCGCAAAGGTGTTGCAAAGTCAATGCTGCAAGTTTTACTTTGCTAAACTTTATTTTTTCTCTCAGTGGTAACTTTTCTTTTGCAATTACTATTTTTTTACTTGCAAAAAAGCATTTTTTTCTCAATATTCTATTTTTTTTGCAAAATTATTTTTTTTTTTTGCAAAACATATTTTTTGTTTGCAAAACATTGTGTTATTTTGCAGATATATGTGGCCCTATTTTGACTCCATAGCGTTCAGATTAGCGGAGTTTTGTTCAGAGCGCGCGCCGCGCTCACTCGTTGAAATCTGCACTCAAAGCAGAGATAAACGAGCGATGTACGCAAGAGATTCACTCATCATACAGTCGTTGACTGTTTTTGTTCTATTTCAGCAGCGAAAATGGTTTAAAAAAAACACAGCAGAACCACAGCGCATCTGATATGACTTGCATAACGCTGGCGAATTTAGGGACCGTCTGTAAAGTTACATAAAACATTGGTAACGTTACACGTTTCAAACTTCAATAGCATTTGAAGAGAATGACAGTCATAAAAAGACTGTAAAGTGATCATCTAGGTGTCAGGTATGATGCACACATTTTGATATTTAATAAAATAAACTGTCAAATCATATGGAAATATGGATATGCATTATTTCACTAGGATACTGTTTGGGCTCTAACATAAAATATGCTAGATTTAAATGTGTCTGATAGAACACTGATGAGAATATTGCTTGGGAATATATTTACAGTGATAATATTAGAGATTATATTTTTGACAAATTATTATTATTTATGTGTTATGCGTTGCTATTGATGACGGCCATTAAGGAAGGAAATCCCACAGAATCTAGCTTAAAAAAGTGCATAGAGCTGCTTTAGTTATTTGTTGTTTGTTGAATTTCAAATATAAAACTTGTTGAAATGTTTTAAGTGTGTGCATCTGTTCTTTTTGAACACTTTCATCTCGTTTGAACAAAACCGTGATAATATTGATAACCGTGATAATTTGGGTCACTATAATCGTGATGTTAAATTTCCATACCGTTTCATCCCTAGTTCATATTATATTATTTGGGTCCGAACCGGGGTGCGTTTGCGTCAAAGCAGCTGCTGTTCACCCGGTTGCTTAGTAACGACAGCGAGCGTGAAGGTGGCAAAATGCATAGCGTTGCTCACCTCACTTTTATATCTTTTTTTTTATCCATTGGTTTTGTTTCCAAAGCTTCAGTACGTAATGGCACTTGCGTCTATCTGCCGCGAATGTACTGCGATGCTCTAAAGAACGCTGAAGGCGAGCAGAAATGAAATCTACAGCTCTCTGCTTGCAGTACATCAGTCACGCTAGCCAGGAAAATGAGTGAAACGCACACAAACACACATTTTTATCAAATCATACGTCATGAATAGTGGTTCACCTCCGCGATTTAGTAAAATTGGATCACATCAGCAGCGAACCCGAGGTCGGAAGACCACGTTCACATCATCGAACCCGGATGCGCACAGTGTGAAAGCACCCTCAATCATAATCTAACGGTGTTCGTTCGTTGCCCCCTTGACTGAGCCTGGTTTCTCCCAAGTTTTTTTTTCTCTATTCTGTCACCTGATGGAGTTTGGGTTCCTTGCCACTGTTGCCTCTGGCTTGTTTAGTTGGGATACATCGGGCCCTATTTTAACAATCTAAGGGCATGGTCTGAAGCGCATGGCGCAGGTGCACTTAAGGTGTCCGAATCCACTTTTGCTAGTGTAATGATGGAAAACACGGTCAGCACGACAGGCGCATGGTCTAAAAGGGTTGTACCTAGTCTCTTAATGTGTCATGGGTGTGTTTTGGGCGGAACGTGCAATAAACCAATCAGAGTCTCATCTCCCATTCCCTTTAAAAGCCAGTTGCACGGATTTTGGCAGATTTGCTATTTACATGGCGGAATATGGACACCCTCAACTGACAAGTCAGTTATGTGTGTATTGCCATGATTGGTTAAATAATTTGCCACTTTCATTCGTCATTACTGCAAATAGGTAATTCTGATGCATGCAATGACTATCCATTTTGACATGTAGGCATTTTTATCTTTATGTACACAATAATCATCTTTTACATTTGTAATCCGTTTATTTTTTATATTTGGCACGTTTGTGTGCGCATATTACTAACGCGCCCTTTAAATAACACAAAAAATAATGCACTATTGACTTAAATTGTTCACTTTTAAATAAACTTTTGCTGATAGTTTACTCACCCCCATGTCATCCAAGATGTCCATGTCTTTCTTTCTGCAGTCGAAAAGATATTAAGGTTTTGGATGAAAACAGGGTTTTTCTCCATATAATGGACTTCAATGGGCTCCAAACGGTTCAAGGTCCAAATGACAGTTTCAGTGCAGCTTCCAAGATAAGACCGCTAGATAAGACCCTTATTCACCGTTTGGTATCGTTTAATCTTGAAGCTGCACTGAAACTGTCATTTGGACCTTGAACCGTTTGGAGCCCATTGAAGTCCATTATATGGAGAAGAACCCTGTAATGTTTTCATCCAAAAGCTTAATTTCTTTTCGACTGCAGAAAGAAAGACATGGACATCTTGGATGACATGGGGGTGAGTGAAATTATCAGCAAAAGTTTATTTAAAAGTGAACTAATCCTTTAAGACCAGGTTTTAGTTGGTCAATGGAGCAGTCGTTTTCAGTTCCTCAAAATCACAACACGCCAACAATGCGCCTGAACACACCTCGTTTTCAGACCAGCACGCCCATGGGCGAACAGATGGGCACGAGTGCATTTGCTATTTAAACAACGTGGCGCAGGATGTGAAAATGATAACTGCATCAGGACGAAACTAGCAAAAAACATTGCGCCGGGTGTATGATAGGGCCCTTAATATTCAACACTATTATTGATCTGACTGTACTGACGCTGTTGGATGAGAACTGAAATGAACGATGACATCACTTTTTTTCTGCAGAACTGCTTTATAGATGAAATGGACTAAATTGATGATCTTTATAACTGAACAGAATCAACACTAAACTGACTTCAGCTGAACAATGACACCATTTTCTTTTTAGAGCTGCTATACAGCCGAAATGAACTCTTGTTTGCATAATTGAATAATTTTCCTGTTATCACTGTTAAGCTGCTTTGAGACAACCTGTATTGTATAAAGCGCTATATAAATAAAGCTCACGACATGACATAAAAACACCATGAAACACTTTTATAAGTTGTGAAAATTACGTGATCTAGGAGCTTCATACAGTGATTGCCATTGTAAAGACTGTAGTATATTCCTCTCAGACTTTTCATCAAAGTTAAATTCAATAGAGGCTTTCACACCAGGTAGTTACAGGAACTCTCAAGTGACAGAAGTCGTCCGACAGTGACGTCATTTAAGCATGGCGTGTGCACATGAATACACGGTCACATCTTGTGCTATTGTGCAGTTCACTGCTGAATCTGCTTGACAGATGCTTCTGCTTGGTCTAAAAGTCCTCTACAGGCAGGCAACTAAATCTTTTTTTCATTTTGATAAAAAAACTAAACTCCTTAAAATACATTGAATATCTCAAAACATTGGGGAGAAACTTGGAAATTCCTAAGTGGAGAGACACATGTCCTCTTATAATGGTTGCTACGCCCCTGTCTGGTACCCTTTTATTCTGCCATCACTGTTTGATATTATTGATGCTTTTTGAAATGGTACCTGTTCTGGCGTGCAGAAGATGTGCGCGTCGTCCTGGCAGAAGCGTCGGACTCTGGTTAAACCCCCCAGCGCCCCTGAGTGTTCATTACGGTGCAGCGCTCCAAAATCTGCCCAGCGGATGGGAAGCTCACGCCAAGAACGCACCCTCTGCTCGTACATCACACTGCACAAAGGACACAGTTACTGGACTGAACGGGTGGAGGATTCTTGATTCAATTCATGAGAAAATAATACATCTTTCTTATGATTTGAAATAATTTATGTCAATTAAAATTACATATATTCTTATATACACTACTGTTCAAAAGTAGAGGTGGCAAGATTTTTTTTATTGTAAGTCTTGTCAAATATTATTGTAATAAAAAAAAAAAACGTTTTTATTTTTATTTATTGGATAAAAAAAAAAACATAATATTGTGAAATTTCAATATAAAACGTTCTCTATTTATTTTTATATAGTTGATCAAAAATACAGTAAAAACAGTAATATTGTGAAATATTTCAATAAAAAAAAAACTTTTCTATGTGCGTTTTCTATGGATGCAACAATATAGTTAGTCCACGGTTCAATACATACCTTGGTTTTTTAAGCACGGTTTTCGGTTCTGACTCAAAAATGAAAATTCTGTCATTGATTACTCACGCTCAAGTTGTTTTACACCTGAATAAAGTTCTTTCTTCCATTAGACATAACATAAATTTTGAAGAATGTTGGAAACCAAACAGTTGCTGGTCCCTATTGTAGGAAATAATAATAGGAAGTTAATGGCTACCATCAAGTGTCTGGTATTCAACTGTCTGTGTTCAACAGAAGAAATGAATACAGGTTTGGAACAACATTAGAGTGAGTCAAAAATGACAATTTAAGGACAAGCGGCAGCATGTTCACTAGGCTGCACTGCTGTCAATTCAAGACCTGCACGCATCTAATATACAGACACACACCCCTTTTTACTTTCATTTTAGACATAACCGATGCCGTTTATGTTGTGTGTATTTGACAGTATTAGCGCAGTAAGACTACTTAGTCAAGTAATGGCGTGTTTGACAGGCTTTTAGTGCGCACGCTCAGAAAAGCGCATGTTAAAATAGTGCATAAGCACGCAAATGAAATGTTTAACCGGCAAGGCTTTAAAACGCATGCAAATAATGAACTTTTGTGATTGTGAATAACTATAGTGTTCCGTGAGTATAACTCTACCACTAACGTGTGATGTGAATGTATGTTGTGTTGTTCAGTATATTGGGATGGAGGCAAATGATAAAATGTGTACAGTAGCATTAAGATATTTTTTCCAAAAGCAGATTGTGACATTTTAATCATCCACAATCAAAAATCATGATATTGCACACCCCACCCACATAACAGGCACACTCAAACAGAGCCCATTTAGAGAGAAATAAAAAATAATTAATTAAATGCAAAACCGATTCAAAGCAAAGCCATTCACAAGCGCATATTGAACCGTGAATGCCGTACCGAACGGTTCAATATTATATTGATAATTGTGGCATCCCTAGTGTTCTCTATTTCTTTTGATCAATCCTTGCTGAGTTAAAATGTTAATTTCTTTAATAAAAAAAATCTTTTGACCTGTAGTTTATGAGTAAATTAAATAAGTAAAAGCCTATTCATACCATGTTCAAAAACATTTGAACGTTTTCGAAATGTTTAAATTCTTGGATGTTTTTTCAATAAATTATGAAAATTCATGAACGATATGAATAGTTTAGATGCCAAAAACTAAAGTGTCAGACTCACCAGTGAGCGGGGCAGTTCATGGGTTTGAGAGCGAAGGTGTGCGGCTCACAGGTCACCGTGAACATGTTCTCACTGTAATGCTCCCAGTGACCTGATCGCTCCCACAGAGACGTGCTGTACAGGGTTGGAGTCACGACTTCACTGAAGCCCCGCCTCCTGTACTCACTCTGACAGGAAGAGGAAGTAGTTACATTAGCATTACATATGCCATGAGGAGCACAGTCCCGATTTTTTGAGGCTTTGAAGGACTCTCCGAAGGAGGCAAAACATGAAGTAAATATCTAATAATTTTTTTTTTTTAAATCTTTGTAATAATATGCATGCATATGTATGCAGAAGCTCTGAAGCCTTGGAAATCAAAGGTTTTAACCCTGTAAAGCCTGACATGAAATAATAGTATATTATACAGGGAGTGCAGAATTATTAGGCACGTTGATTTTCTGATCATATTTTTTTTCCAGGCACATTTGACCAATTCCAAACCACAGTAATCCTAATAACTACTATTGATTTAGTATTTAATAATGTATAAGTGATATATAATTGTTCATGAAGGCTGGAAATGAAAATCACCTTATATTCAGGTGTGCAGAATTATTAGGCATGTTTTCTTTTACAGATAAATTGAGCCAAAAAAGAGATTTAACTCAGACTGAAAAGTCAAAAAGTATTAAATGCCCATGAGAAGGATGCAATACTAATGCAATACTAGACATTGCAGTTAAGGCATGACCATTGGACAGTGAAATGCTCGTTGGGTCAGCAGGGTCAGACAAAAACAGGTGGTGAAGAAAAGACACCTGTTAACTGCAAAAGAATTAAGAATTAAGGTGAAGAATTAAGGGTGAAACCATCAGGAACCCTTTAGTCTCCAGCGCCACCATTTTCCAAAGCTGCAACCTACCTGGAGTCTCCAGAAGTGCAAGGTGTCAGGATCTCAGAGACTTCAGTTAGGTAAAGAATCCTAAAAAATGACCCCCACTAAATAAGAATCATAAGCTGAAGTGTTGTAAAATACATGAAGAAGGTTTTTTTATAGGCTTTATAGGTTTTATAGGTTGAGAATGACTCTTGAAGGACCAGCACCACATCCTCTAGTACCACTGTTTGAAGAATTCATCTTCCAGAATCTGGCAGTACGTTTTGGGCGTTCATTTTAGTCCATCCTGAAGTCCGTTTTGCAGAGATGGACTAAAAATGAACTCCCAAAACGTACTGCCAGATTCTGGAAGATGAATTCTTCAAACAGTGGTACTAGAGGATGTGGTGCTGGTCCTTCAAGAGTCACTCTCAACCTATCTGTCCATAAAGCCTATAAAAAAACCTTCTTCATGTATTTTACAACACTTCAGCTTGTGATTCTTATTTAGTGGGGGTCATTTTTTAGGATTCTTTACCTAACTGAAGTCTCTGAGATCCTGACACCTTGCACTTCTGGAGACTCCAGGTAGGTTGGAGCTTTGGAAAATGGTGGCGCTGGAGACTAAAGGGTTCCTGATGGTTTCACCCTTAATTCTTCACCTTAATTCTTTTGCAGTTAACAGGTGTCTTTTCATCATCACCTGTTTTTGTCAGATCCTGCTGACCCAACGAGCATTTCACTGTCCAATGGTCATGCCTTAACTGCAATGTCTAGTATTGCATTAGTATTGCATCCTTCTCATGGGCATTTAATTCTTTTTGACTTTTCAGTCTGAGTTAAATCTCTTTTTTTGGCTCAATTTATCTGTAAAAGAAAACATGCCTAATAATTCTGCACACCTGAATATAAGGTGATTTTCATTTCCAGCCTTCATGAACAATTATATATCACTTATACATTATTAAATACTAAATCAATAGTAGTTATTAGGATTACTGTGGTTTGGAATTGGTCAAATGTGCCTGGAAAAAAAATATGATCAGAAAACCAACGTGCCTAATAATTCTGCACTCCCTGTACACTTATGCTCACTTCAACTGCCCTACAATGAGTAGGACAAACTGTAGTGCTAGCGGCACATCACTCAATAATGTACATCATATGTGTGCTTATTCTCTTAAAGAGTAATACACCATGATATGCTATTGCTGAATGTGAGAAATGGATGTTGCAAGCATTTGCAGAGTGCAAGGGTGTAACCGTGCCGAGTTTGTACCTTTATAAAGTCAGTGAGCGTATTGTATATATGAGCTCCTTTAGGCATGAAGAAACAGCTGCCAGGGCTGACATCATGAAAGAAGAACAACTCCTGCGCCTGTGACAGGTCAAAAACAGAACAACATCAGTGCCAGCTGGAAACATCTTACAAATAAACAAAACATTGTTCAAGATTAAGTTGCTCTGGCCGGTATGGAACCCATCTTGGGCTTATTCTGACACCTAGCGACATGAATAAAGCATCATACAAAAGCAAAGGCTTTCAGGTTCTGATGACATTGTAGAAATGCTCTATTTAGAAGTCTTGGCTTGACATTTCAACAATACAGATTCAATACAGAATACATATTCAACAATTAATACATACACAAAGCCTTAAGATAAAATAAGCAAAAACATTGTTTTTATTAGGGCTGGGCATTGACACACAATTAGATTTGCAAGCTTGTAATTCCAAATTCATTAGGATATATAATCGGGTACAGTACATGATAATTTTTTTTTAAAGGAAATATAAAACCTCAATTAATGCTGTAAACAGGGAACCCTGTCAGTTATTCCATTACCATAATATTGAAGGTTAAAATTAACAACTAATTTGTATACAAACATTTAAATTGCACAAAAGACAGTTTTTAATAATAATATGGTTATAATAATAACTTTTCAATGAAATAATTGTGTTTCTAATTTATTTTTTAATTTAGACTAAAATTTAAGCGGTGGCTTTCATAGAAACTTCATGAGATTTATTAAACCATATATTACATACTGAAGAACAGGCAAAGAAAAATATGGTAACACTTTATTTTAGGGTTCAATTCTCACTATCATATAGTTGCTTATTAGCATGCATATTATTAGGATATTGGCTGTTTATTAGTACTTTATAAAGCACATATTAATGACTTATTCTGCATGACCGCATTCTACATCCCTTAATCCTACCCAATACCTAAACTTAACAACTACCTTACTAACTATTAATAAGCAGTAAATAAGGAGTTTTATCAAGGCAAAAGTCATGATTAATAGTTAATAGTGAGAATTGGACTCTAAACTAAAGTGTGACCAAAGAATTTATGAATAATATTAATAATACCAATCATAACCATTTTGTCCAAAAAAAAAACCAGACAATAGAGTTAAGGCCAAAGTACACTTCACTTTTTATGCGTACGCTTGGGTCAGCGTACAGTGTGCATTTTGAACGCGCACCGCCAGATTTTGTAACCACGCATACTTTGTAAAACGCTGCTTGCGCCGAACTCCTGTGTACATGTACAAGTCAAAAGAAGTTTACTTTGCAAGGCTGTGCATTTGACTGTGCGCATACACTCGTGTACGAGTAAAAAAAAACGAAGTATTCTTTCGGCTTTAGTAGATTAACGTTGTGGACTAACTTGAAAAAAGGTGTGTGTTGACGTCTTTCCATGGTTGAAACAAAATACCTTATGTTTATTTCATGCTATAACTAGTAGTAAAGAGGAAGAGATGATCGATTCGTGTGCCCCTTGAACTGAGGCACTACATATTAAACATTAAAGAGTCACAAAACGTTTTTTTATTATTTGAATTTCTTACAAATGACACAATTTGTAAGCTGAGACTTTTTTTCATACCAAAAGTAACCTGCTCTGTCTGTCTTGCCGGTCAGCATGTTTTCAGTGTCCTCTTTGCTCCGTGATGTATTTTTTACTGCCTGAGAACATGATGCGTGGCGTAAGACATAGCAAAAGTAACCAAGGGGGGCGGGTCTCTGCGAAGGGTCTATTCCACCTAGTAGCAACAATACGATAGTCTCAATTTCGTTGTGTACGGAAGAGCTTTTGTGCTATTATTGGTCAACAGCACGTGACAGAACCAATCGTGGAGGACCGTAAAAAATTAAACATGCTAGCCTTTCCTTTCTAAAGCATTACAGACACATCGGTTGTCGTCCACTATGACACACTATAAGAGATTAAATGATCGATTCTTGCATCCCGACACCCATTGTCATTTACCCTATGTCAAACGGATCGTGCCGATATTGTGTAGTCTAAACCCGGCATAAAAGATAGATTCTTGAGGTTTAAGAATCGCTATAAGTTCATCAAAATGAGAACTGATTAAAATCGAGAAATACATATTTTCAACCCCGCCCTAACTGTTTATAAATCAAGACTAATTTGACTCCACATAATCATGCTAATGAAGCTGTTGTGAGCCTCTATATATCAGTATAAGGAATCAATCAGAGGTGCATCTAACCAGCTGAGTTACTACTGTAGTGACACCACAAACAACACTCACCTTCCCGATTCTCCTGTGGTCTCTCTTTCTGGCCTCCTCTTGTTCTCTCTCCCATTCCTCTCGTTCTCTTTCTCCTGGAAAAGCGACTCCAATCATCCTGAGGATACCTGAAGCCTCTGTTGAACCGGACAGAGTTACAGGAGACACCTGAGAGAAAGACAGATACAGCGTAAAATAAGTGTTATGAGGAAGACAATTAGGAGTTTAAAGGCATATTTCTGAATGTGATGTGGACACAATCTGAGCTTCAGTAGATGAAGAGACTATTTCATAAGACTTCATAAGAATACTTGCACTACTATTAAAAAACTTTGGACTAGAGACCAAAGGTACTTGTGTGTGTGCAGGTTGCGGGAGAATAAAAAATATATCTAAAAATATAATAAATTGTTATTCATCTATTGCAAAAAAGCAACAAGAACAACTAAAACAAAATAAAAACAATTTACAGGTGCATGTATAGGCAGAGTTTCTGTTTCTAACATGTTTTTGCTGCATTGTGCAATGTAGCCAATCACGGACATTTGTGTTGATTTCAAAAACGCAATGGCCAATCAGATACATTTAGTTTTTGTTCAGTGCTGAATTCTGCATGCTGGCAAATCCTGATTATAACAAAGAAAGTGTAGACATTATGGAAAATGAATTGTGCAGTCAGCTTCATTGAGATCACAAACTGAGATGATAGCTTTTTAGGGATTATAAAGTGAGCGCACTTTGCACGCATTATGCCACGCAAAACCATGCATGCGCTTGCTTTTATGTTAAATTACTTGAAACTGTTTTATGGACGTACTGAAAACAAAAATCTAGTCATACTTTTTTGTGGGCGGGAGCGGGACAAAACATGACTGTTGCGTTCGGGAGCAGGAGAAGGTAACATATTACATACGGATAACTAAAGTGGGACCGAATGCTGCGGGAGCGGGACTGAAAAATCCATCCCACGCAGGTCTCTACTTTGGACTACCAGTGTTTCCCACACATAGACTAATTTGTGGGGGTGCGCCACAGAATTAACACCATCCGCCACATATTTAAAACACGCAGCGTATTCGTTCAGCTGCATTTCCTTTCCCTGCTCTCCCTCCGTCTCTGTCATTCACACGTGTGTGTCTCTCTCTCTCTCTCACACACACATGGTGCGTTCCATTCGACCGTAAGCAGGGTTGCCAACTCTCACGCATTTGGCACGAGGCACACGTTTTCAGGCTCTGTCTCACGCTCTCACTCTGCCCAAGTAAATCTCACGCCAAATTGCCAAACCTGCTTTTAATATGAAATAAAGTCTAAGCTATTAAAATTTTTAAAGTTTTAATACGAAATTCAAACAATAAATAGCGTTTTGGCGCTAATGTGGCATAACAGTTAAGCCAGAGGCGTTGAAAAGTTGAGTTGCGACATGATCTCATCTCCCGGCGGCGCGCGGTTCACGGAGCTCTCAATAGTTCCAAACAAACCAGCTCTGTGTCAATGCATTTGAATGGCTTAAGCGGATAGACAACAGCTTCACTATACAAGTATTTGCAGCAATTTATGGTAATCAGTACAGCATAGTTTGCATTGATTATTACGTCAACCATATTTACAAGATCGTTTTATAATGGAGAGTGATGGAGATGCAACATTGTTAACATTAATGTTATTGTATTTAGCCCTCAGGTATTCCTTACTAATAGGTCACACTTATACTCATTGGTGGTCAAATGTAACCATACACCTTAACAATTTTTTAATTAAATACATTTTCTATATTTTAGTTTAATAATATTTTTGAGGATATCTTTTGCTACTAAATAGACCTACTATTTGTGCAATAATTTTGGTCCATTAAGGACCACTTCAAATATTTTATATTACAATTAGTGTAGTAATTAAGGTTAAAATAGATAATTCCAATGCAAAGAGGCAAATTAGAGTCATTTGGTGGCTGGAAAAATAATAATTTACATTTGTAATGCAATGGTTCGATATTTGTGCCAATCACCATATGCCCCCCGAATACCCCAACCCACCATCCAAATCCCCGCCCACCCACCAGACACCACAAATTGGTTTCTAATCTGTAGGAAACACTGACTACTATTAAAAAATGTAACATTTTATAATAGATTTCATAATAAAAACAAGTATTTATAAATGTTACAAAACAGTTCAAACGCTGTTCTGTTGAACATTCTACTCATCAAAAGAATCCTGAAAGATTTGGATCACAGTTTCCACAAAAATATTCAGCAGCACAACTGTTTTCAACACTGATAATTATCAGAAAAGTTTCTTGAGCAGAAAATCATCAAATTAGAATGATTTCTAAAAGATCATTTGGCACTGAATAGTGCTCATTTTGTCAGCCATTTCTTAATTTAATCCTGTGTCAAATGTACTTTTTCTTGTTTTGTTTTCATATTTAGTCAACCTTGTCCTGTTTTTGTTTGGTCAAGTTTTAGTCGAGTAACCTTTCACAGACAAGGCTTAAGATAGTCCCAGACTAAGATGCATGTTTTAGCCGTTTTAACTGAAAGCAACTTGCAATGACATATCTTAAAATAATGTCACATTGTTTTATCTCAAGACACACACCAGTAATGTTTTTCTTTTTCAAGGACACGCTTATAAAATCTACTTAAATGTCCTAATTTAATAATCCTGTCTTAACTACAATTATTGCACTTTCACCTCTAAGCACAAATCAAGAGAATGTCAACTCATATGCATGGTTTATTTTACCCCATCTAGTTTCCTGATTTATTTTAGGCTATTTATCATACAGACGTAGACGTGGGACGTAGAAAGAAGAAACTTCTCTCAAAAATTAAAACAGCGACATTCAATATCAATAAAAAAAAAATCAATAATCCAATAATTCCAAATTACATTAAGGTTTTTATATTAAATAACAGCAAAAAAGACTTTATATCGTCACAGTGGTCACCTCGTCTTAGTAATGGAAAAAAAGGACGCCAACGAACATTTTATCATCCTAGATTTCGTTAACGAAATTAACTCTACACTGAAGATTGGAGTAATGAGGCTGAAAATTCAGCTTTGCATCCCAGGAATTAATTACATTTTAAAATACATTACAATAGAAATCAGTTATTTTGAATGTAAAATAATATTTCACAAAATGACTGTTTAAATTGTATTTTGATCAAATAAATGCAGCCTTGTTGAGTAGAAGAGACTTTCAAAAAAGTGAGTGTATTTTTAAACATTTATGGTATTTTTTGTCCATTTTGCAGTGTGACATTTGTGGTCTCAACAACGTCATATAAATAGAAGCTGCATAAAGATTCTTCATTCTAGTTTACAAACTCCATGAAGAAGGCCATTGCTTATCAAAAGCATGACGTAAAAGTTAATCACATTAAATGTACAAATGCATCAACATCAAACTCTCATTTAAACAAACCCAGAAATGTGGATGAAAAACAAAATGATCCATAAATAAAACTGAACTAAGAGCCATGTCATGACCCAAAAGAGAGAACGACAGCCTGTGAATAGGGAAGGGAGACTGTGAAACAAGAAGAGCCAAAGATATTAATGCAATAAACAGGAAGTTAACCATGCAACAACAATGTAAACACTATGACAACAAAAAAGCCATTCAAGCAGCAACATCACAACAAACACATTCAGTCAAACACACACACAGAGGAGTTACCTGGAGCATCTTAAATGCCTTCAAGAAGCCTGTGTGTGGCAGAAGAACACCTGGACACACACCCAGACTGTCTCCACACCTGACAGAGAGACACAGACATCAGACTCCAAACACACACAATCTTCTCCAGCAGGACAGTGAGAGCGACTTCAGACCTGTAGACGCCGACTGTGTTTCCCATTATCTGCTCTTCAGCCAGCTGCAGTCTGACAGCATCATCCTACACAAACACATTGGATTTTCATGTTTTATGAAGACATTCCATAGACATAATGACTAGTGAGGACTAGTAAACTAGTCAGTTATAATACTATTTCACAATATTATTGATCTGACTGTACTAACACTGTTGTATGTGAACTTTACTGAGCTGGAAGATTATATCATTTTTTTGAAAAACAGCTTCATAGATGAAATTACCTAATTAAATAATTAATGATCTTTACAACGGAACTGAATCAACACTGAACTGACTTCAGCTGAACTGCATCCTTTTCCTGTTATCACTGTAAAGCTGCTTTGAAACAATCTGTATTGTATAAAGCACTATATAAAGGTGACATGACTATATAAATCAGGACATTTGGCCCTCACAAGTATACACACACCACCTGATGAATCAGATTTGAATCTGCTCAGAAGAACGTCACGGCCACACCGATCTCAAACCGTAAATATTCCACACGTTGAATCAAAAGTTGGACAAACGCACACCGTTTTAAAAATCTGATAAGATTTTAAAACTCTTTCAGTGTGGGCCAGCCTTAACATCTGTTGTTTACGAAGTGTATCCACAGGAGAGTTTTTGGGAAGGCCTGTTTTACAAGCAAATTACTCTGAATTTACTCATATATTTACAAAAGTTTAATGAATGGAGGCCCAGTGAGATTGTCAAAAATTTTCCATTCCTTATCTAAATGAGTAATGCTGCGTTCACATCAAACGCGAATAGAGCGTCAAAATCGTGTCTACCGCGTCTAGTTGGACGCTTGAACATTTTGCATCCATTCTATATGTATAAATTGAGCGTTTGAATCGAAATAGACGCATGTTAAGGCGCTCCAGGAGAAATGTCATAAAACACCACTCTGCCTCTTTTCATTTTCATTAAAAATATATATTAAACATTAATAGCCACACAAATGTGGTCCAGGCAACTCCTCCTTTATCTTCACTGCATGTATATTTAAATATCCTAAAAAAATTAAGTTATGAAACTTCTCTTTGCCCTCAGTCAAAACGATTTGGCAGACAACAAATTATAGATTAATGACACCAAAGATCGCCCGTTAGATCCACACAAGACGAACCAATACAGGATATCAGAGCCAGCGGCAGACATCAGAAGGACAGGCTAAGGAAAGGCTGCTCTTGCTGGGGTTAATGAGCGCTGAGCGCCCGGTGATCGCCTGGATCTCACAACTCCAAAAACACGAGATTATTTTTTTTAAATAGGAAAAAGTCTTAAAACTACATTTTGTGACACAATAGCAGTATTTTTAAATTATGCAGGGTTTCTCATCACGTCACTTTACCACGTGACAGCAGCAAGCAGGCTCCTGATTGGTTAATGCGGTGCGAATTGACGCCAAAGTTTAATTTTTTTAACTCGGACGTCAGACACGAATTTGCTTCAAACGCGTGAATGCACAAAAAGCACCACTCGTGCATAACGCGCGTATTGTGCAAGACGCTCAATTTGCGTCCAATTCGCACAAACTGGACACGCGAATGAGGCGGAATCGCGCCTTTCCATTGACTTAACATGGAAATCACTCGCGCCTGACGCTCTATTTGCGTTCGGTGTGAACGCAGCATAAGAGTAAACTTAAAGGGATAGTTCACCCAAAAAGGAAAATTATCCCATGATTTACTCACCCTCAAGCCATCCTAGGCATACATGACTTTCTTCTTTCAGCCAAACACAATCAGAGTTATAATAAAAAAAATATCCTTTATAAATGGTACCAAAAAAAGCACATCTATTCATCATAAAAGTAATCCATACGGCTCCAGGGGGTTAAGAAGGCCTTCTGAAGCAAAGTGATGTAGTTTTGTAAGAAAAACATCCATATTTATAACTTTATAAACTATAAATAAATAGCGCAGAGGATAGAGCAAAACAAAGGTCACGAATCAGAAGTCTAAAATGAGAATTTGTCTGAGAAATGTCAGAGGAGCTTGAGTTTGTTGCCCAGCCCTATTTGTTCAAACCGCAAGAGGCGTCTGCTCTCACCTGAGCTTATGCTACTCCTACATCCTACGTCGTACATCATGTGTCAGGTCAGAGGTCACTCTTCCGCCAGAACTCGACTCGCGTACGGCTGTTGCAGGAAGCCAGTCAATACAGTTTATAAAGTTTTAATTGGATATTCTTACAAAAATGTATCACTTTGCTTCAAAAGGCCTTTTATTAACACCCTGGAGCCATGTGGATTACTTTTATGATGGACATTTTTGTGCATCAAAGATTTTTTTTCCCATTCACTCCCATTCTAAAGCTTAGAAGCTTTTTTTTTTATATAACCCCGATTATGTTGGAAGAAAGTCATATACAACTAGAATGGTTACAAAGGGTGCGTAAATTATGGGAAACTTTTCATTTTTGGGTGAATAAACCTTTTAAGGAAAACTAAAATGACAAAAACGTCAAACCATGGGCACAAGAACACTGTAAAGCTCAAGAGGGGATGCTGACCTGGAAGAGCTCTTTCAGTTCCTGTACAGTGATCTCAAGCCTGATGATGCGCATCTTCCCAGCTGCTATCTGCTTACACCTCTGCTCCACCTCCAACAGAGAGAGAGAGCTACGACAAACACAGATAATGAAACACACAGCACTACAATTTAGTTATATTTCAATTTGAAGTTTTGGTTAAATGCACTTAAAATAAACAACAAGTATAGTACACTAGACTACTGGAATACACTCACCTAAAGGATTATTAGGAACACCATACTAATACTGTGGTTGACTCCCTTTCGCCTTCAGAACTGCCTTAATTCTACGTGGCATTGATTCAACAAGGTGCTGAAAGCATTCTTTAGAAATGTTGGCCCATATTGATAGGATAGCATCTTGCAGTTGATGGAGATTTGTGGGATGCACATCCAGGGCACGAAGCTCCCGTTCCACCACATCCCAAAGATGCTCTTTTGGGTTGAGATCTGGTGACTGTGGGGGCCATTTTAGTACAGTGAACTCATTGTCATGTTCAAGAAACCAATTTGAAATGATTGGAGCTTTGTGACATGGTGCATTATCCTGCTGGAAGTAGCCATCAGAGGATGGGTACATGGTGGTCATAAAGGGATGGACATGGTCAGAAACAATGCTCAGGTAGGCCGTGGCATTTAAACGATGCCCAATTGGCACTAAGGGGCCTAAAGTGTGCCAAGAAAACATCCCCCACACCATTACACCACCACCACCAGCCTGCACAGTGATAACAAGGCATGATGGATCCATGTTCTCATTCTTTTTACGCCAAATTCTGACTCTACCATCTGAATGTCTCAACAGAAATCGAGACTCATCAGACCAGGCAACATTTTTCCAGTCTTCAACTGTCCAATTTTGGTGAGCTCGTGCAAATTGTAGCCTCTTTTTCCTATTTGTAGTGGAGATGAGTGGTACCCGGTGGGGTCTTCTGCTGTTGTAGCCCATCCGCCTCAAGGTTGTGTGTGTTGTGGCTTCACAAATGCTTTGCTGCATACCTCGGTTGTAACGAGTGGCTATTTCAGTCAAAGTTGCTCTTCTATCAGCTTGAATCAGACGGCCCATTCTCCTCTGACCTCTAGCATCAACAAGGCATTTTCTTCCACAGGACTGCCGCATACTGGATGTTTTTCACTTTTCACACCATTCTTTGTAAACCCTAGAAATGGTTGTGCGTGAAAATCCCAGTAACTGAGCAGATTGTGAAATACTCAGACAAGCCCGTCTGGCACCAACAACCATGCCACGCTCAAAATTGTTTAAATCACCTTTCTTTCCCATTCTGACATTCAGTTTGGAGTTCAGGAGATTGTCTTGACCAGGACCCCAACCCTAAATGCATTGAAGCAACTGCCATGTGATTGGTTGATTAGATAATTGCATTAATGAGAAATTGAACAGGTGTTCCTAATAATCCTTTAGGTGAGTGTATATCAGGTGCTGTAAATAGAGCAGACAGTGTTTACTTGTTTTGTAGCTGATAATCGCAGTACAGGCCCGTGTCAGACACTCCCTCTCGACACACAAGAGCACTGAAGTGATTCTCCAGCACACTACCTAACACACACGCTCCTGTGCGCCACACCACCTACAGCAGAGAACAAACACTGCCATCAACAGCTTTATGGTCAATCACATCAAAACTTGTGCAGGGGTCTGTTCTTTTGTACGTCGCTTAATACATCGGAGATGATTTGACAGATCCCAGATCTTTTAATCGTGATAATCTCTGGCTAATTTGGTTCTTCAAACGAATTTGGGGACTAGATTAAAATATCTGGATTAAATTGTCTGAGATTACCGCGTGTTCTTGTGTTTCCTGAAGAGGGCAGATGCATCTATACTCGAAACCATGATCAGGAATGCAGCGATTGGATGGCGGCAAGACAGCAACATAATGACATCATATAATTAAAAAAGCCACCTTGCAAAAAACTTGACGAATAAAAAAAAAAGATGAATTTCTGGATGTGTATAAGGAAACAGCCAAACCAACATAAAAGTTATAATAGATAATGAACAGTGCATTGTTTATTTTAAACATGATTCCCAATTATTTGTATATTCACGATTTTATAGTATTTGTACACCCTTTACATTTTTATTTCAATGTTGTAATTGCAATTCATTTAATATTTAATTCAATTTGAAGCAGATTTTTTATGTGACAGCATTAATTAAAGTTTCTTAAGGGTCAAGATCAAGTTTTCTGCTTCTCCTGCACTGCATCAAGCCATCCCATAATATCCATCATCACTCAAAATAATGCACGGCTCAGATTAACTGTACAACATGTATGTAAACCTCCATTAAAAAGTAATTATTCCATCACAAATAAATCTCTCAATCAAGTGGCTGTGTCTATAGTATTATACACAACATTATATTATTATTTTCAAATGCATTTTAATATTATTATTATTGTTAATATTTAAAATTATTAATTTATTATTTATATTATTATTGCTCCTGGTTCAGTAAGGTAATTGAGTAGCAGAGGTTGGGACAAATTTTTTCTATCAACGCCGCTTAAAAAGATGCAATCTAATCCTGTTCACATGAAATAAGTTGCTCCCGAACAGGTTTAAGCTGACGGACCTGTTGCTATGACAGCAAGTCCAGGATGAGCGTCGAAGAACCAAACAATCCAAGATCACGCCAAATCGTCAACAATCATATCAAGCTAACCGAGTTAGTGACGTACGAAAGACACTATAATATAATTATATATATATATAATTAATTTAAAAAAAGTTTTATTGTGACTTAAAATTATTCAAATTAATATATTATTATTACATAAAGAATTTAATTGATTATTATACAAATAATATTTATACATTTATAAAAATTAAACTATACATACATAATACAAAGAAATCATAATTCTTTTTTGTTTTGTTCTTTGACCCTGAATAATTATTGTTCGTGTTTGTTTATTTTTTTTCTCAATTTCTGTTTGCAAAATAAACACCACAATTCAAAATCAATATATATTGTTTTCCTTTTGATTTTAAAGTGAAATATTACACAAACATGTTGTTTCGGACAGTTTTTTGCGAGTTTCATCATTTAAAACAAACCTCTTGAATACACAAAAGCCTGTACCTGTTTCCCCTCCAGTGAGTCGAAACCCAGCAGCTGCAGTTCACAGTCCTCCACAAGAGGGCGACTTAAATCCCATAAATCCCCATTTACTCTGCTCACCACTGCACCTTTAAAACTGTAAACACACACACGCGTTGGGTTTCTGTGTTTTATGAGCAGTCTCCATAGACAATCATTTGTATGCTGTACAAACTTTACATCCTATCCCCTAACCAGAGCACTAAACCAAACCTTACAGAAAACATTCCGCTTTTGTACATTTTTAAAATATAATTTAGTATGATTTATAAGCCGTGTCCCTCATGGGGACTGACTGATTTCGCCCCCCACACAAATTTCAGGTTTTACTTTCCTTGTGGAGAAATTTGGTCCCCCAAATGTAGGGAACCAGACTAGGGTTGTGCGATATAGACAAAAAAATACTATCATGATTCTTTGATCAATATTGTGATTTCGATTTTAATAATGATTCTGGAACAATATTTCCTTACACACATACTTTTTTTGGGGGTTATTGACACTTTATACAATACAGATAAAGCAGCTTTGCAGTAATAAAAAAGGAAAATAATGATTAATTAATGCAAACTGAATTCAATTCTGCTGTAAAGCAGGTCTAAAAAGACAATTGTAAACAGTCATTATTCAGTTAAAATCAGTTCAGTGTTTTTTTTTTTTTTAGTTCAGTTCAATAACTGTATAAAGTTCAATTATGGAATGAGTTCAATTCATCTATAAAGCAGCTCTGGAGAAAACAGCGATGTCATCATCCAGCTCAGTTCAGTTCTCATCCAATAGTGTCAGTGCAGTCAAATCAATAATATTGCTGAATATTAAGTGTCCCCAACTATGCAAGCCAAAGGCGACAGTGGCATGGAACCCAAACTCCATATGGTAGCAGAAATGGAGAAAGTACTAAATTTACAGTTATATTAACATATGGGGATTTGGGGGGTGTGAAAATAACGTTGGACTCTGGGGTTGGGGTGGCTTTGAGTAAAATAGGTTGAGAACTGCTGATCTTAAGCACCTTTTTATTGCAAGTCAAGAAGTTTTTTATATTTACCGTTCATTCTGGGCGATCTGTAATGGTGCGGTCACACCAGCGGAACCTTTCACTGTTCTTCCATCAGCCAATCGAATGGTCAGGTCTTGTCCCGATGCAGCTCCTGTCACCTGCCGATCGCGTAGAGATTCGAAAATCCGCAAGCGCTCGGCCTGACTGGCAGACGGCTGCAGCTGAAACAGAGAGGAGGGGTGTGTGAGTCTGGGATACATAGATGACACATCAGTCACTGTGCAAAAACAACAGACTTCCATTAAATGACATTATGGGGAAGGTTTTATATCAGAAGTAACCACTGGAAGAAAAAAAATCTGCATGAAAAGGTCAGAAGAGTGGATTACTTGGCATCAAGGACATAATTATATTATATCAGACTAACCATATATAAATTAATTACATAACATGTATAACAGCAGACAGTGAGGCCCCTATATATAACAATACATAGTGAGACCACTGACGAAAATGTGCATTTTCCCCCATTATAAATGACCTATGAGCATTACAATTTGAATGAAAGGTGTAATACATATTAATATCTCGGTATTGGGTGTATATTTTACATTAATGACTGGAGCTAGATGAACTAAACTTGATGATCATGTTCTCCAGCATGATTTATGATCTAAAAAGCATCTTGAGCTTCAACTGAAGAACATCTGACAGTCCGTGCAAAAAGGTCACATGGTCAATGTTAGCTTTGTTTATGACATAGCAGAATCTTTTATTTATCCTTTTTCATCATAACATTTCTATGAAGTTTTTTCCTAATATATATTTATTAAATAAATAAAGCAATTTTAGTGTGGTCTCAAACTTTTGGTGCCCACTGTACTACTGCTATTTATGTTACAGTAATCTTTATATAAATATAGAACTTTTCATATTAGTAGTGTTACATTAATGTTAATGTGAATAAATAAACATTTCACATTTAAAAAGTGTCTGAATCCAGTCATTTCATACATAAACACACATGCATGCTATTCTAACTCAGTTATGCTCAAACAGAATAATGTGTCACAATATGACATGTCTGCCAGATCCTCATCAGTCGCACACTACACAGAATCCCGCACACCTTCCCGTAGTATCTGGTGCTCCGGGACGCTGCTCTCACTGCCGCCTGACAGACGGTCCACCTCGAGAACACGGCTACGGGCATTTTACACCCAAAACTCCAAGCTACGACTCCATAATTTCTCCTACAAACATCAAATGTTGCCCTCTCTCAGTGGGCCGCCATTTTGCAGGAACTACTACAACGTCACAGAGCAAGAAACCCGATTCGCCGAGAGCAATCGCATGAGGGCGGGCTCTGTGTGAGAAACAGCCAATGAGAAGCGAAGTCAGAAGTGCGTCATGAGCGTCCACTCAGTGCGCAAGTAAACACAATCACTGACGGATTCTCCTACATATAAACAAACCACATTCAAATAAACGGATTTTACGGAGGACCGAAAAGACAATGAACGTTTATGAACGGAACACTACAATTATTTCGAACCAAAGCAAGACAATATATTCAGAGAAACAAGCTCAAGTTAATGCTCCATCACTTCTGCCTCCAATAGCCTGAACTGGTGTCTTTATACGGGGTATAAATGCACTCAAAACACCCTGTTATTTCTACAGGATCCTAGTGACGAAATGCAAAAATCACAAGATATAAACACTCATTTATACACACTACTTACTAGTGAGTACATCTGTCTTCTAAGGGAGCACTTGTAAGGACATTGTTTTCACAGCGTTTATAAGCATTAACTATAGTTACGCAATCAGACTTGTTACTACAAATTTACAGGCAAGTAAAAAAAAAAAAGCCACGCAGATTACTGCAAAATTTAAATAATCTGCCCATATTTAACAGTTAAAGATCATTATACGTTTCAGACAGAGCTCCAACTTAGTTTTAAATAAGTAAATGTGCAAACCTGCCTGATTGCAGTAAATTAAACCCTACTCCCTCACCATTAGTTTTCAACTACTGAAGTTCAGGGCAAATATACAGTATAAACGTCAAGGTACTGTGAGTGTTTATTTGCATGATCTATTGGTCACTGAGGAGGGTAACATGAAAGGGAAAACAAGTCACCCATTACTGCAAAATGATGGCCAAGTTTATACAAAACTAAACCAAATTCAACAAGTTTACAAGTGCACAACGTTTCAGATATGAAGAATGCCATCAATGAATCACTGATTATCATCATACTGTGACAATGTTGGGTTGCACACACACAATATCAGTGACCAGTACGGTTGCCAATGTGAGAAATAGGGATCTGCTACAATTCATACTTCACATCTAGATCAATGGTTAGTTGGATATATGTGTGCAGATGTTGTTTTTGTGTCTGACACATTCCCTTTAGATAAGAATCCATAATAACAACCACAATATGTTGTTCAAGTAATGGTGTGAAGATATTAGTAGTCCCAAATCTCTGGAAGTGTAAGTGTCATGAATATAAATGCAAAAAAATAATAATAAATAAATAAATAAAATACATAAAAAGTAGAACTTGGGGGTATTAACAGTTGTTTAAATGTGCCGTTTGTTCAGTGTCTTAACACAGCTTACCATCAGTCATCAGTATCATTACTGTAAGGCGACAAAACTCAATTCTGCAATTACCAATAAAACAAATTGTATTACAAACAAAACTGATTTAAATCATGGGACGAGTCATAATGGCGTCCTTTGTGAGGGGCGTTTAAAGATTGTTGCAAAACAATGATGCACTCCAAGGTTTTGCCATTGTTTCATGATAACTGTATTGTACATCAGTTTAATTAACTAGTCCACTCAGACCGCTATCTGTACCTTTGACATGAATGAATGGATCCAAATTTTAGGCTTCGAAAGGATTGAGCAGTAAACCTGTGGTGCAGCTGGTACAAAACGTATAGATGTGGCTCTAAGTGAAGGAGCGACTCGCATTTCTGCCACAACTGAAGACTCATTACATTTAAGCAGCAGGCAGATCCATCATAAATTCTATTCTGTTTGTATATAACCTTCTGATGTGCAACATTACACATATTTTAAAATAACTCCATAGGCTTTCTGAAATGCTCCTCGTGGAAAACACTCGACAATGAATGCAAATGTTGTCCAAAAGAAGACACCAAAACATGTCCCTCGAATATTCAACTTTCCAGCACTTAAAAGAAAGATTACAACTATTATGTTTCTTACACAATGCATGAAAACTCCAACAATGTACAGGTTATATTTCACATTTTAAGTTGTCAAACATCATTTTGTTGGAAAGCAGTGTATCAACGTTGTTGTCAAACAATGTACCATTTCCTTTAGTTTTATGAACAATGCATGTGACATTTTGAAAATGCAATGCCTGGAAGTGTGACTCGTATTGAACACACAGATAGAGAGACACAGATTTCAATCATGTGTACATAATAAAGGGTTAAACTAATTGTCAAGCCTAAATTCTGGAGACAAAGGATCGACTTAAAAGATGACATTTCCAGATACAATGGGAAATTGACCCAACTAATTATTTCATCAACTTTCATTTGAACCTAATGTTCAGAGCTGTGTATTTTAGCTCTGCACATTTCTGAAAACATGTTGGACACCATTACGTTATAAGACTTACAGGATCGCTGTTAAGTAAAAATAAAATGGCAGAAAATAATCCAGGTACATTTGTTCTTGAACAAAGTATGAGACCACCTGTAAAGAAAAGTCTCCTTCCTTGCAATAATATTTCTCATCACAATGCTTTTATTAATCAGAATACATGTAAGATCTATTGAAACTGAAGGGGGGAGAAAAAGAAAAAAAAATGCAAGGGAACTCTTGAAAAGCACTCAAAAACTACAAAGTAGTTATGCCTTGAACACTTGGTTAGCTTATACTGTATGTAGTGTGAGCCAAAATCTTCACATCTTGGGTGAAGGTTGATAAAGTGGCTGTATTTTAGCTTTATGAAGCTTAAAGATCACTACAAGCAATCATGGTTGCCAAGCATTATGTCAATGACAATAATTTAATCACTCTGAAATAAAGCAAAGTTGAAATCCACTGGCTCTATGCTCGAAGTGAGAGAGTAACAGAGGTTAACAGACAGAAAACGGTACATCTGTAACCTGTAAACAGCAGAAACAAGTATTTTACATGAGAAACAATGGAAAAACAAGTGTTATAGGGTGGGAAAGTGAAGGAACAGTTACTGAAGGAAAGAGATAGTCAGCGTATCCACTAGTCATCCATAATACACACTCATACACTCTCCACAAGCACACTCTTACATTACACAAACTGAACAGGATAACCACCTTTTGCATTCCTTCATATGGATGTTTCTGGATCTCCATATTCTCCTCTTCCTAGTTCATTCCTAGGGTATCAGAAAACTTCTCTTCCAAGAAGAGTAGTGCTGTAACATGGCTGCTCTGGGGCAGGGCGTGCCGGTGCACGTGTATTTACATGCAGTATAAGTCTCACGCTGCGATTCACAGGTGATGCTAGCTTGCTACACTGCCCATTTCAGGTTGTGCAGAGCCTTTAGTACTCATTCTAAGATGCTAATATCGAGGGGGCAAGAACGGTCTTTTGGGTGGGTTGAAAGGCCCACTGCCGAAATTGGCAGAGGGACGTTTTGTTCCAGGCAGAAGGGGTTCACGGTTAAGGGAGGGGGGCAGGGAACCTCTGGGAAACTGTGGAGAATGGAGTGTATGATGCTGGTTTGGTAAGTGGAGAAGGGACAGAGGGGAGGAAGAGCGGCGGGGCCTCTTATTTGGGGTGTTGAAGGGTAGGCGGTTGGGGATGGACAAGTGAGGACGAGGTTCACCTGCTGGGGATGGAGGTGTGGTTGGGGTAGAGGGTGATGGTGGTGTGGGACTGGGGCCCTCTCGAATTCTGCCCAGGAGGGGTGGGGGAACTCCAGGGGTGCCTGGGCGATGAAGAGGTGGGGCGTGGCGCAAGGCAAACTGCTCTTTCACCGTGCCTGGCCGTGGGGGTTCACCTAACAAGGAAGGGAGTTGGGGTTTGCCGCCTCTTGGAGGGGCACCACCACCGCTACCTCCAAGTCCCGTCCCATCGGAACGGAGGTTAACAGGTGGGTAGGGTAGGACTCGGTCTATGGGTACAAGGACACCACCAACCATAACAGTGGAGGTGGTGGAAAGGAGGTCTCTAGGAGGGGGTGGGGTTTGAGGGATGGGTGGAAGTGGTGGTGGGACACGAGGCATAGAAGAGGGAAAAAATAGAGGGGGAGGATGGTGCTGAGGAATGCCATGAGAAGGTCGTGTATGGTCCTCATTTACGTAGGGTGGAGGTGGGTACTGCAAAGGGGGCGGAGGATGAGCAGGAAGAGGAGGAGGAAGAGAAGGGACCAATCCTAATTCTTCAGAATTCTCATGGCCGTGATTACGAGAGCGATGTGGAGGCGGGGATTCCATAAACTCCTCCTCTTCATACCAGGCCCCACCCACTCTAGAACCAGCACTACTTCCTCTTCTTGGGCCTCTTCCAACCAAGCGGATGCTTTCCACCGTCTGAATGCGGTTGCCGTAATCGAGGGTTTCGATTGCCGCTTCCTCATTGGAGGATGAAGAAACAAGAGTCTCAATGCGATGGTAGTGGTCTCCATTGTCGGCCGAAGCTTTCCTCTCCTTGTCTTTCATTCCATCTTCAGATCCTCCACTTGACTTGCGGGAGGCTGCACTTTTCCCTCCCTCTCCGTCCTTCTTTGATTTTATTCTCTGATCCTGCAGCATGGCTGCTGATGGAACGTTCAAACCCACTCCTTTTCTCTTCAGCCCTTCTTCATCATTGGTTTTGGTCATAGCCTTGACCGATTTAGTCGCACTTGGGCTAAAGGCAGCAAGCCTTGGGGGTGGTGGGGTGCGGTAATCCCTGTCTTTCCGCTCATTTTCTCCCATAGCCTCTCGTGGAGTGATCACTGCATCCCAGGGGTCACTGTGATAGGCTGTAGGAGAAAGGTTATGCCCTCCAGACAGACCTGCACTCTGGGGGTCATTGAGGACATGGGGTGAGTCCATGATTTCGTCTTGAGTGGGCGTGCTACCGCTTTCATCTCGGACAGGGGTCCCGTCCAGGTTGTCCCCACCAACTAGGAGAGGGCTACTGCTGCACACGTCATCCAAGCCAAGTCCGAGAGCGCTGAAACCAGGATTCCCCTGAAGGAAACTGTTGATCTTAGACTCCAAGCTGGGCAATGCCACAGCCTCGCTCTCACTTTCTGCCTCTTTCTCTTTCTTTTCTCGTTCCCTTTCTTTCTCTCTTTCCCTCTCCTTCACCTTATCCCACTCTTTCCCTTTCTCTTGATCAGACTCTTGCTTAAAACTGTTGCCTGTGGGCTTTAGGGTCTTCGGTGTTGTTGGGGTGGTGGAGGTCGCTGCCGCTTTGGTGACAGCTGAAGAGGATGTAGAGGCAGACGAAGATGGACCAGGGTCTGGAGTGGTGAGAGTGCCTGAACGAGCTGATGAAAGGAGAGATGACAAACCTGCAAGACAGAGATTTAATAATAATTAGTAGTTCAAACAGGTTTCCCAAACACTCCCCCCATCTTCCGCTGACAAACTGATTAGAAATCAATGGTGTAATGTGTCCTACCCTGCAGGTTGGGGCTGTGAGTCTGTGTTTTGGTGAGAACATTCAGGATACTCTCGGGGGAGAAATCTACTTTGGACAGGATGTTGGCCAGAGGATTGGATGAGGGAATGCTGCCAGGGGTTAAAGGAGGGGCTTTGGACGAGGAGGCATGGCTAGATGGTGTGGTAGGCGTGCCAGGGGAAGGACGGGACACAGGACTGACACCTGGGTGTTGAGAAAGAAAAAAATTGTGTCATGAAAGGAGCTATAATGAACAAAGTCTTCTCAAACTCTTTCAGTTCTATTTTTACTTCTGGAGCCCGTTCTGCAAAAGGAAAACTCACCAGTGGTTTTCATTGCATTAGAGAGAGAGCTCAGAATGGAGCTGATCTTCCCCAGATCCACATTGGCCAAGTTCACCGGCAGGGGTGAGGGGGTAACGACAGGGGCTGGTACAGGCGTGGTGGTAATGGGTGACGTGTTTGCAGGAGGTGTTTGATTGGTTGATGACACAGACACCGTCTTTGTGGGATTTGCTAAAATCTGGGATGGTTTAGAAGCAGTGATCTGGGAGCTTTTTGTTGCGGAGGCATTTGTCATCTTGGACACAGATGGAAGACTTGACTTTTCTTTCCTCTCATCAACTAGAGGACAAAGGACAACTATGTCAGTCAAACATTACATTTGTGATGTTACATAGCATGCTAACATAACTTTGTTCCCCTCAGCTCGTCTCTCTCACCAACGATTCCAGAATTTGCTGTTGTTTCCTCTTCCTCAGACATGTCCATGTCCTCAATATCTCTGTTGTCCTTCTGTTGCTCCAATCCTCTCCCACCATTTCCATCCCCAGTGCCCGTGTTCCTCCTGGAATTCAAGCCATGGAAGGGTGACTCTGAGCCAGTGGGGGAAGGGGCGTCCTCAGAAGGGGACGGGATGGGAGAGTCCTCCAGACTGGGCAGTGTGGCCTTCAGAGCGTCCAGCTTACGCTTCAGGCTACACACGCGATTGGCAAAAGCTTTATAAGCCTACAAGAAATGGTGAGGGGTTTGAGAGAAGCACAGTATGAGGATACATTATATAAATTGATTGATGATACATTAATAGGCCAATTTTTGGCATTTTGACACTGGCATCAGGCATTGCCCGCTTGGTTGATGAACAGAAGTCTAACCTCAGAGTGCTCATTACATTTTTAATAAGTGGTGTTTGCCAAAGCAAGCGTGTTCACAGGAATGTTAACACATTTTAGTTGAGTTGTTGACTCACATTGGCAACAATTTTGACCTCTTTGTACTGCATCTCGTAAAAAATGTCTGCGTTTCCCAGTGCCTCCAGCAGAGGGGGTCCTGCCTTCATCTGGTCCTCCAGGAATGTCACAAATTCCTGCAGCTTTGTACTTCCCTCCTCAAAGTCCTTTGAGAACTTATTCCCTCCTGCTTTATCTGTGGATATAAGGAGAGAGAGATTTTGAAAAGCTTATTTTTCCCACAGTTATATAGTGCAGTTCTTGGGAAGTATGTAATTACCTTTTAACCTTTTGAGGGCCTCAGTGCTGCAGACGTCCACTCTGAGTGCAGCTAACTGCTTCTCTCTCAAATCACTCTCAGCCAGTGAGTGCTTGTATGACATTAACTGCTCCACAAAATCATGCGGCTGACAAAGAGAAAAATACATTATTTTTGTGTTTAATAATTAAACTAATTAAAGAGGCAGGAAAACCACTAAACCTATAGACAGATCATGACTCACAACAAACTCTGCAACAATTTTAGACTTCAGAGCAGTTTTGGGGTTGACTGGGGCTGCGGAAAGAGGGGGAGAAAAAAAACACGGTCAAATTATTGCTTTATGCTTATTGTTGCTTTTAACACTTTGGATTGTGATTTATTGGATAGCTATTTGTTAATGCATGCACTCTTCATTTATATTCGGCCACAACAAACCCAGTGTTTGGGAATATTGCAGTAAATACATTTCTTAAATTACTTTCCATTTCAAATAAATTTAAATAATGTCAATTACTGAAGGTAATTTCAGTAGTTTGCTATGGCTTTAGTACAATGACCAAAACTACGTTTCTTGGCTGGATAAAGCAAACCAGTGTCTTGCTAGTAAAGTTTTGATGATGCTAATTGTAATCAAGGTAAAGACGATAGCGGTGACATCCATGCGTTGTATATATATTGATGCGCAAACAAACTGTGCATGTGCTCTCTCAACACACAGATCGCACATTGTATTTATGCACAAAGACATTTCAGTACATTCCCGTTTTTTCCACACACACTCAGGATAATTTGTTTTGATTTGATTTGATTTGTCACGTGTATGTTGCTGTGTTTAGTAATTCTGAATGGATCCGTACACTGTAGTAGGCATATGCAGTCAGGTCAAGGCGGTTGGTTTAGGGTCTTTTTCGGCATTTCCACGTGGTCCTGTCCTGTATCGCAACTTTACTTGTTTAAAATGTAAACAAGGCTGCTGCACTGTACATATAATGTGTACATACAATGTGAATTCTGAAAAGGTTTTTTTTCTGTAATGTTTTTTCATGGGTGCTTTACATAAATGTATGAATTATATGGACTCCTTATATCCTTTTTTGGAAAGACATCTAAATTTACCTTAAAAAAAGCTCGCAGAAAATATAGTTTTGTGAAAATTACTCTTCAATCTGATGGATATAGCAAATGATGACAAAATGAACAAAATGTTAAACAAGGTTAATGATGTATGCTAAATTTCACAATAAATGTGTGTTTAAAAATGTCTATTGAAATCTATTGCCCTAATTGCATACAAACATGAAGTTGTCTTTATTCTTTTTAGAAAGAGGGTCCCCTTCAAGAGGATCATTATATTTAGGGTCTCTGGCATTAAGAAGTTTAAAAACCTCTGCACTAGACTAAAGTCCACCATTGAAACTTGACGCATATAGCTCAAAAACTTACCAGGAGGAGGGGGTTGCTCTTTCACTTTCTCCTTTTCCTTTTCCTTGTCTTTCTCTTTTTCTTTCTCTCTCTCTTTTTCTTTCTCTTTCTCTTTGTCTTTCTCTCTCTTCTGCAGATTAGCTTTCAGCGCAGAGATCAGCTCCTCAGAATAAACGTTCCTCTCCTGCCAAATACTGAAGATCCTGTCCACTGACTTGCACACTTTAGCGTCCCTACAAGCACACAGAGAGTGAGCACAGAATGCACTTCTGTACTAATTACACTTATTTACACACACACAAGATTTACTAACTTGACCAGCAGGGCGGCATCTGGCAGCACATCAGCGAAGGCGGTTCGGTAAATGATGGCGTTCTTCCTTTTGCAGTTCTGAATGACATCATTAGCAAGGTAGAAGAGATTTAGCCTGTGGTTGGCATCCGCTGCAGAAAGAACAAAAGGGAAATGGGGAAAAGATTTGTTATTAGAATGCAACTAACATAATAGAAAGATAAAGGATGAGCATATCAGAGGTGGGTGCAAGTCACACGTGTTCAAGTCACAAGCAAGATTATACGAATTTTTTTGAAGATAAAACAGTTGAAGGTAAATTCACAAGTGTGATGCATTAAAGGTCCCATGGCATGAAATTTTCATTTTATGAGGTTTTTCAACATTAATATGAGTTCCCCTAGCCTGAATATTGTCCCCAAGTGGATAGAAATGTTGATCGGTGTAAAACCGAGTTCTGGCTGTCTTTCTCTGCCTTGCTGAGAAAATGACAGGCCAGACGAGCCAATCCTGAAGTCTCCTGGTTTGACGTCCAAGCAGGAACGGTTACCTCCCTTTCCTCCACCCAGAGAATCTGGCACACCCAGATCATTGCTTGTGAACGAGTGAACGCTGGCAGTTTCTCAGTGTTTGGATGTACAAATGAAAACAGAAGTCTTTTTTCAGTTCCTTCTGATCTGTGATCAGTGATTTCTGATGTGTAGCTAATTATTTATTATTCGTGCACACAATGCGGCTTCTCTCTCTCCCGACAGAGCGGTGTTTTCGTGTCTTCTATCTTGTGAGTCAGTGTTTTTGTACGTCCTCGTCGCGTCTATCTGTTCTAAAATGTGCATACAGTCATGAGTTTCTGCTCAACATCGGCAGAGTAACATCTTTAGAGATAAACCTGACACACGCCGAAGCTCGGGCTGCACTGGCCGTTGGCCTTCAACATCCCCGACCCCCAGTACTGCATCTGGCCCACAGCGGAGGCACCAAACGCGGCGTGAGATTAAGCAGAAGGGGGGTAAGCGTGAGCATATTCGGGCTAGCCAGCCTAGCCCCACAATAAACTGGATTACATTCGATTACTGCTGTTGTGTCTTTGTTTGCGCTGTGTACTCAACGCGCGTCACTGACGCTTTTATTTTATTTAAAAAATAATGCTATAATCAACACTTACTCGTAATTTGTTCATCTCGACAGCTGTAATGGTACTTTGCATGTGTTCCAAAGTTGGTAATAATGATGAAGACGGACTCGGTGTGACTGGGACTCGTGTTTATTCAGAACTCTCAAATACAAACACAATAAACTCACGCTGACTGACAGCGCTCTCATAACTCAGTAGTTACTATAAATAACTTTGTTAGCAATCGCTGAGCTCCATCTCTGGTACATTAGTGATGTCCGGTTCGCGAACGATCTTTCTTTTGAACCAGTTCTTTTTAGTGAACCGAATCAGTTCACCAAATCGGACTGAATCGTTCTAAACGGTTCGCGTCTCGAGTCAGCGCTGATCCATAATTTACTAAAGTTACTAACTTTCTGACATGAGTGACAGTCCCTCCGACTAGAAATAGACTAATAACCTGAAGTATATGCTGTAACTACAACAGTTCAGACATGCTGAGAACTGATGAGAAGTGAACTCAGGTCCATCCGTCTCTCTGGCAGCAGCTCGTGCCTGCTCGTGCCTCGTAGACCTCGTTAAACCACGCCCCCTCTGCTCATTTAAAATGCAAAGATGTCAGCCAATCACAACAGTGGGCGTTTTTACTGAAGTCTCACAGCAGACACGCCTCTTGAAGCAGGGCATTCAGCCACAGGGCAAACAGCAGTATAGAAAAAATGCCTTTTATTTCTAAATTATGACATTTTATTATGTAAAAGTCATACTAACAATATAAGTACACCTCAGGAAAACATTATAAAATAATAGAAAAATGCCATGCCATGGGACCTTTAATCATATTGGTTCATAGTAAATGTTAACTTAAAAGTTAAAGTTAATAAAGTTAATAAAGTTAAAGTTAAAAGTTAACTTTGTTTAATTTTTTTTTTTAATGGAATATCACTTACAGGGAAGTGAGAGAAATACAATTTTCCATTAAGGGCCAATATTTGACCCTTTAAATTGATTTCCAAGGACATTTTTTTTATGTATACATAATCTTAGAGGTGAATGTATTTACACTGCAATTACAACAGCATACATAATGTTATGAGATTAATTTAAATATTGAATTTTGAATATAGTACAAATGAGATGGGGGAAAAATAATAAATTATTGCCTACTTTTAATTATGAAATTAAAACCAGTAGGTGGCAGCAAATCACTGTCTTCACAAAAGCATTCATCAACTGATTCGTTCAAAACGGCAGATTCATTCTGGAACGAAGCATGTGACCGGGCCACTGAATCACTGAACCAATTTGTTTAAAACCCCAGATTGTTTAGTGACTAAACACCACAGTAACGAAACTGCTTGCCACAGATTGCGTATGCTGTGGCTTGTTTTGAGCTATTGTTGTTGGAGAAATAGAGAAAAAACAGAATATTGTCAATATCATGTCTAAAATGTCACTTATCACATTATTAACTTTTTGTTTACTGAACTGTTGTATAAATGACATTTACAAATGATGTAAAACATGTCATAAATATAAAAAACTAAATTTTTTCATTGCATTTTGGGTGCATTATATTAACTCTGGTGGCATTTTGCCCCACTAATCTCTTTACATTAAGAGAAACATTGATAAAACACTTTAACTCAGTTTAACAGTTTTGTATATTATTTTTCGTCATTAGAAAGAGCAACGTATTTGGCATTAAAGCACTTAGAAAGAAACTGGCAAATCTCAGCGAATTTACATCACGTAAATTACAAAACATGACATTAATTATCATTTTAATCTAGTGACAGCCTTAAGCTATAATTGAAAACATAATTGTGTATAAAGCACACTGTTTTGACCACTATTGTCTCTAGATTTAGTCAAATTAACTCTAAGAAAATGACTTGAGCTAACCTGTTCTTTGTTAATTTAGTCAAACAAGTCTCAAGTCCTTAAATTTGAGACTCAAGTCAAGTCATGTGACTTTAGTCCCCAACCTCTGGATTATATGTAAGAAATCAATACAAATTTCAGCAACACTTTATAATAAGTGCAATAAAGTACTTACAAATATTTGCAAACTATTCGTTTTTTTAGTTTATTCACAGTTTATATATTGTGGTCTCTACATTGTTACAGTTTTTTTCAATTGCTTACTCACTAAAATTAAAACTTTGCCACAATTATCAAAACACTAGCCTAGATTTGCACAACTGTAAGCACACTTTTTGCAAAACATTACACACAGTGATTTGTAAAACACTAAACACATGCATTTGACACAGAAATGTATCATGATGTAATTTCCTTGCAATTTCAAAGCAATGGCTTTCAAATGAACAAACCCATGAACCAATTGGTTAAGGTGTGCACACACACTGGTGCTTAATTGTAGACACACCAATCAGGATTAAGCACTAAAAAAAGGCAACATGTAAGTTCACCAGTCTTCAGCAAAAATGGAAGGCAACGTCGTAGTTGTCGAAGAGTGAGGATGAGAGGGGGAGCCCGTGGAGGAAGAGTGGTAGAGAAGGGAAGAGGGGAAGAGAGGGAAAGATGGGGGTAGAGAAGGGAAGAGAGGAAGAGAGGGGTAGAGAGGGGGAGAGGGGAAGGGGTAGACCTGGAGTAGAATGTGGACAGAGTCAGGGACCAAATTTATCAGATGCGATTTGCGCAACCTTGGTTGACCATAAGTATTGAGTACCCATGTGTTGACATCGAGAGAGGCTGGACAGAGAGTTCAGCCCAACCTCAGCAGATATAAAAAAAATAAAAAATAAAAACTTTGAGAATGCATGAATGAATCGAATGATTTTACAATGTGGAGAGAATAAATATTTTCATCAATATGCAGTACTGGTCTTGGTGTACTGTTTGGTCAATATATTTATATACTTTAACAATATTTCTGGAAAAAAATCAAACCCACATTATATCATTAGAAAAGTAGAAATTTTGAAGTGTTTAAGATTGAGAACAGCAGTGTGTAAATGAATCAAACAGAATCAGATTGTACGAACCATGTGTGTGCCAGACGGTGTCAAAACTGGGTTGTGTTAAACTATTGTAAAATATTGAACGAAGGGTTTCATTTTGCAAAAGAACTGAGGTGTTCTGCTACTTGTGTGTGTGGATGAAAAAAGAGCCTTGTTTTTAAAATTGTTGCTATATATTAAAATATTGCTATATACAAATAGTGAGTTCTTCATTAACTGTCATTATAATTAACAAAATTTGGGTTCGTTTCTAGTGTGAAAGCATTTTCTGTATGGTTCGGACTTTCAGACCATTTACAGAAAGTTCCAGTTTATGTTTAAATATGATGTTATTTTTAAATTTCATCTAGGCTATATTGATTATGAAAAGTGTAAAGATGCGCAATAGGTCAGAAGACAGAAGGTCAGAAATGATTTTGACCACTTCATTAAGCTTTGTTTTGTAAAAAGCCTTTCTTTTAAGTGAATTTCGTTTTGTATAAATTGTATCTTAATTTTAATCAATGGTTCATCAGCCAATTGCCTGGATTTAATAAATACGAAGCACATAGGCTATAGCAGACAACAATCGTGACATGGAGGCGCCAGAGCGTTCACTTGCATCGCTCTTGAACATGTCTCATAAATAAACTCAGCAGCTACTTGCCTCACAGACATGAGAAATGTGTGTATAGAAAGCTTGAAATGTCCACTTTTAAACAAAACAATTCAAAACTAAAAGAAATAGTCAAGCAATGCGCACTGTTCATTCATTCTTGACAAGTTACCCGCCAAATTGACAACACGCTGACATCAGACGCACGTCCGTTTACAAACCAATCAATGTCAAGATGCAGCCCACATAGATGTTGACGACAGGATGCAAATATGTCATGTAAAGTTCTTTAGTGCGCTCGCATAATTGCAATGTGAAACCAAAGCAAAACTAACCAAATGTATAAAATGAATAGAAATTATCTTCAGCGAGTCGAATCATGATTCGGATTGCGTGTCAAGCCGCCAAACTGCTGAAATACGTGACTTTGGCAATCCAAACCGCTGAATCGACTCTTCGAAGAATCGAAGCTTCATGAGGCTGTGTTTTGAAATCGGTCATCACTATATAAGTCGTTATTTAGTTTTTTTTTGCGCACAAAAACTATTCTCGTCGCTTCATAAAGTTATTGTAGAACCACTGTAGTGAGATGGACTTTGTAACGACGTCTTTAGTAGCTTTTATGAGTCTTGAGAGTGTGATCTTCATTTTGTGTTCTGAATATGAACGGAGGTCTTACGGGTGTCGAACGACATGAGGGTAAGTAATTAATGACAGAATTTTCATTTTTGGGTGAACTAACCTTTTAATGTGTGATTGAATAAATTCTTCATGTTTTTATGGCAGTCACCATTTAAAAAAAAAAAACGAGTAGAAACGTTATTATTATAAAAGCTTCCTTATGTGTATTTTAAACCTGCGAGTACATCGGGACCCATCAGGCAGTAGACCTCTAGTCTGGGCTAAAGGACAGTAGTCAAGATAGAAGTAATCATGGATAGTGCCAAATACCAGACCATTATGGCATTATGTGGATTTGCTTTCACAGCAAAGAAAACAACATCTTCTAAACATGTCGACAACATGAACCAAAGTTTTCAAGGGCTCAACTACAGTGTTTGAGGTAGGGATGGGCGATATGGCTTTCATATTGGTCGATATCGATAATTATTGATATTTTGTATGACCCATTTTAAATAAGGACCAGGAGAAAAATATTTTACATTTAATTTTTTTTTATTTTAAACGTAACCTTCCTCTGATTGTAATCCCCTCAGTTATAAAGGCAGAAATGACAACACAACCATGGAAAACGCTCAAATAATTAAAATATAAACACAAGTCTAAAATCAATGAACACTTAACAATTATCTCTTAATATTAAGGTTCAGTGCCTCCGTTATTTATTTTTAACTGTTACCGTTTAGATGTTTTGTCATAAGGCACTGATGCAGAGTAACATTACCTCTCCATGTAGTTTCAAAGGCTGAATCTGATATCGCCCCCTATACCCTTAAATAGGGCACTATTTGAGGGGACAGCCATTTGTAGTGGTGTCAAACCATAGTGGACGTTATTGAGTGCACTCATTCTATCCCACTTTGCACCGCAATAACAAGTGTACAGCCGATGTACACACAGCGGCTGTCCGAATTCGCTCACTTATTTTCATTCACTCCTTCAAGTGAACTGTATTAGTGGATTAAAGTAGGGAATAGTGATTGAGGGTTTAGGGGACAATTTCGGATTCAGCCAAAGTCAAGGATAGCACAACGGCGAGAGCGTTGAGTATAACCACGTCCCCAAACGAACGAGGCGCGCGCTGTCAGCAGAGGCTCGCGCTGCGGAGCCAGATGAAAGTATAAACGAGGCTGGTAAAACAAGTTTGTGGTATTACGAGGCTGGTAAAACAAGTTTGTGGTATTACCAGTCTTGGTGGGGACAAAAGGTCTTGCATATTTTGCAGACGACATTGGTCTGACTACGGTCAGACTTATAAAATCCAAAAAACTGCCATACTGGCGAGCTGACTTGTTTTCCTGTTTTATCATCAATTTCCTCGCTCGCTGCGGCACTCATTTTCCACTTATCACTCCAGGCCGGTTCTGTTTACTGAAGAATTAATCCAACACGAGACAATGATATGGCGCAACCAAACAGATAAAGTTTCATGATTGGCTGTTAGCCTGTCACTCCCTAAGTTGCTTGGTTACCAGAGAGCGATTGCCTTTGTTCATGCAACAAAACTTGCTTCGTAACCTCTGGTTTCTTCCAACAAAGAAAAAGAAAAAAAATATTGAATGTTTCATCGAACAAATTTTTTTATTGATATCGATTACGTGTCTGTCGCGATACATAGCGTTATTATAGCGTTTTTTATCGTCCAGCCCTTTCAGAATGATTGACCGATTCATTTTTTACTAGTCAACTTCAAAAAACATAACTACATTATGATTCGGGTAACATTCTCTTTATTAACCATCTGGTTAAAAAAAAGTTCTAAGTGATCAACATGGAGTAAATGTAAATCAAATGACTTGTTATTTGTTGAATATCTTTGCAGAAAATATGCATGAAATATGAAGACAAATATTGTACAAACGCATCCAAAATATATCCTATATACTCAAAATAAAAAATAAGAAAAATGCTAAATATTCCAAAAAACTAATAGTAATAAATAACACCAGTAATAGGCTATTATTAACAGCAAATACATTGCAAAAACAGAAAATAACAGCAGCTTTCAGCCTGTATCAATTCGCGCAAGACGCTCAATTCGCGTACAATTTGCGTCATTCACGCAAATTGAGGGCCTATCTATAGCTGATTTTTTTTAATCTCATATAGGATGCATCTGGTTAAAAATTAATGCAGTAGTGAAGCGTGCCGGTGATCAGCGTCAGTGCATGCAGCTCCAACAGCAATGCACTTATACTAAAATTATAATGACTATGATTGGGACTGTCATGTTACACATCATTATAAAGAGAACAATATTGTAATGCATCGTTGTGAATTTAATGGGTCTAGTTGGCGTTTTCAGCGCGTTGTTTCAGGAAGAGCGCGTCCACACATTCTGAAGAGCATGCATCTAAGGTGGAGTTGGTGACACGTTGACTTGTATTACTCATATTTGATTATTAAATAAGTAATTTAACTAAATGATCAATCACATCAATTCATTTTACAATCCTGTAGCCCGTTATTTAGATTAAAAACCCTTCTCATTGATTTGGTGAGGAACATGGCGTTTTGTCAGTGTTTGCACACTCTGTCATGCAGTCGGCTATAAGCCACTGCTGTAGACGCATATGCAGTGTTAAGACTAACGATTAATCGATTAATTGATCGTTAATTTATACGACGATCGATCATGGAAATTTGTGTAAATTGACATCCCTAACACAAACATATACCTTCGCTTCAGAAGGCCTTTATTAAGAGAAGCAGAGGAAGAAGAGGGTGAAAAATGTCAGCCTGAGCGGCTTCAACATGATGTCTGTCAGTAATGTACGTAATACATAACTGACTCTCATAAGCATAGATTCGGGAACTTGACACAGGTGACTTTTATAAAATGTAGTTTGATCACCATCTTCTCAGTTGTTTAAAAGATTATGGCAATTATCAAAGTTTGACAAAATGTTTCATTTCCCAATAAAATATATATTTATTTTTACAATGATTTGTCACATTTAATTACCCCTTAACAGATTTTGACTCGTATAAATAAACATGACTTGACTGGATCTCAAACTTCTTTTTACTCCCAAGCAAAGAAAGAAAAAGCTGAGTATGTTGGGGTCTTTAAAACACAAAGTAGCATTTGACATCAACCATCATGGGAAGAAACTAAAGTTAAACATTACAAGGAAGTCAGTGTTCTAGCTCTGTCATGAGAGTTGGGCACTGGAGAAGCCCATGTTATTTAGTGGGTGTGAAAAGCTGAGCCTAACGCTCTTGATTAGAAAAGTCTGACACTTTATGATAAAGGACAAACAGTTAGTTGTGAAGGGTGAAGTCATCTGAGACTAATGAGTCAAAGACATTCTATTTTACATTATTTTGTAAGCGGATTCCTAAAAATGTCCTCTCTTAAAATTGTCTCACTGTCTTTGGAGCAGGTACTCTAGTTGTGGGGTCACACTAGTTCACAGCCATTGTTTTTTTTGATGACTTCATTTAAACTTTCGCCTACCGTCGAGTGAGTGAACACCAGTAAACCGATGTGCTACAACCCAGGCAACTAAACACAAAGTATTCCAACATTGACTATGTTTACATGTGCACCAATAATGTGATTTTTGTCCAATAATTAAAGATAGACATGTTTACATGTCACAAGCAAACCTCTTTACTCCCGTTTTGTAAATTTCATTATTCTGGTTATTTTTATTGCCATTAGTCACATACCCCAATGAACAGTACAAATGATGAGCTCATACACCCTTAAAAATAAAGGTGCAAGGAAGAACCAAATAGGGGTTTTCATGGTGATGCCATAGAAGAACCATTTTTGGTTCTCTGAAGAACCGTTTTGTGAAAGGTTCTTTAAAGAACCATTTCTCTCTAACCTTTTTATAGTCTAAACCCTTTCTGCCCTACAAAGAACCATTTGTGTAATGGAAAGGTTCTTTGGATATTAAAGGTTCTTCATGGAACCATACACCCCACCAAAGAAACATTTAAGAACCTTTATTTTTAAGAGTGTATATAGTAGGTGTGTTACTGGCCACTGCTTTAATCTACTTAAACACAATTCTATGGACATATTGGATTTTTTTTTCAGGTGACATGCCTAAAAACATCTAAATCTCTATGAATTTCACTATCAATATACTCCATTATATTCATGTCACAACGCTGTCAACATGAACTCCTTTTATCAGCAACCCAAAAATGATGCATCATCGCGGTCACGTCTGAGCACTCCTAGATAACATCAGTGTCAGCAATGCTATCAAACCAATCCAATGGCAACACGAATTCTACTATATCCATCAAAATTCTAAAGTTATCGATATAACTTGTAGATGAGGTTGTAAATGGCATTCACATGTATCCAAATAAAATGAATACTCAAGACTCCAACCTTTTTTTACACAGTCTTTCGATTCTCCATTTGACATGTATGTGTAGGTTTTTGGTGCATGCGCCGTATGACAAGCTGACAAACATTCACATCTGAACATCAAATAATCTGAACAAATAAATGTTGAAAATATAAATGTATCATTTATTTCTATTACCACAATTGCATAGAATATCCTGTGTCTGAGAGCCATAAATATTATTTTTCCAAAGTCCCTGTAACTCTAAAAGTATTAAAGATATCCAAATATAATTTCAGAATCTGGTTCTTAAACTTTTATTTTGAAATCTTCATTTGCAGGGACCTTTATGGTTCGACCACATAGATATGGGGATCCCAATGCAACACCACAGGGCTCCAGAATAACTTTTTGCCTTGTCTACTTTTTTATTTAGGTGCACCAGCACAAAATTTAGGACCCAATTTATGCACCCAAATTATTACTCGGCTTGTGTCGCCTATATGGAGCATGACCTTTTTATCACGCTCATCTATATATATATATATACACACACACACATATACCCTGCTCCTGGAGAGCTACCGTCCTGCAGATTTCAGTTCCAACCCTGCTCCAACACACCTGTCTGTAATTATCTAGCACCCTGAACACCATAGCTGCGTCTCATTTCGAAAGGTTGCGTCCTCCAGAGGTCGCATTTGAAGGCTGCAGCGTCATCAAGGCTGTCTCATTTCAGAAAAGTAAGTAGGACACTCCGAATGCGACCTTCAAATGCGCCCTTCTTTTCAGAAATTTGGAGTGTGCATGGGGTGTATCCTTCGCTGCTGCAGATAACCCAAAATTCTTTGCGTCGCCATTACCAACCGTCATGTTTTTTAAAAATTATTTGAAAAAATGGCGCCGCCGCCAGATATACATGCAAGTGAAGATGTGGTCTTTAAACTTAAGTAGTTTCAAGCTTGTTTTTGTTTTTAAGCTGTATTACCTCAAATAGATAGTTGTGGTAAACAGGATTACAAGTGTTTAGTGATTTTTAAACGTTAAGAACAGTACTTTGCTGTAAAGGCAAGAAACATTTCATAGTCATTTTCAAGTTATAAATAATTTTCATTCATATAACTGGTGTGAGAGCGCAACTCCACTGTGAACGTGTTGGCATAGCAACGTGATACTTCCTGCCTGTGTGTCCTACGGAGGACGTCTCGTTTAATTCTGATTTAGGACACTCCGTATACTGCATCCTTCACAGGATGTGTCCTCCAGAGGATGCAGCCTTCAAAATTAAATGAAATGAGACACAGTGCATGATTAGCTGGTCCAGGTGGGTTTGATTGAGGTTGGAGCTAAAATCTGCAGGGTTGTAGCTCTCCAGGACCAGGGTTGGACACCCCTGATCTAGGGCATGTCATTTAGTCCAGATTAAAATATAAAATGTTTAAGTTTGAAAATAAATTGCCTTAAGTCTTTAAGTATTAAGTATTTGGTGATGTGATGAGCACCGTAGCGAATACTGAAATCTGAATGGCAGCGCAAGTCTGCTTTGTTTATGAGGATTTCCAGAGAAACGGCTCCCCTCTATCAGCGCCCTCTGCTGTCAGAGAGTGAATCGGTTTTCATTCAGCTTCACTTGTTCCACCATGTGCTCGGCTCATGCACATTGGGTCTGTTTACATCAGTTCCTCTTTGACGTGTTGTTCATTTTTAACGGTTGATGGGTAAAGTATTCTTAAAATGCATTTTAAAAATCTGAATATTTCGTAATAAATAATTATTCACGGTATTTTGAAGTGCCCACGATAATATTGTGCATGTTCATTATTGTGATATATCGTATAACCGTATACCGGCACATGTCTATGCGGGAGTGCAGGTCTCTAGACCGGGGCTTGGCATCTTACTAGGGATGGAACGATTACCGGTTTCACGATTAACCACAGTAAAATGCACTAGGGCTGCAACTAACGATTATTTTAATAATCGATTAATCTGTCGATTATTTCTTCGATGAATCGGATAAAAAACATTAATTTCCAATCCTTTATTCAAAAACAGAACTGACAGTGCAAATTCACAGTGCAAAAAATCTTCAGAAAGTGCACAGGTTGCTACAATAAATCTATGAATCTTTTTTAGTAGTGAAAAGCATCAATATTAAGACATGATTTGACCGTTTATATGAATAATTATCAAAAATGTTAAAGGTGTGCATCATAGCTGACACTTAGATGAACACTTTACAGTTGGTTTGGATACTGTAAGTCATTCCGTTCAAATGCTATTGAGCTTTAAAATAAGGCACATTTTGTATATGGTACAGTACAGTAGTGAAAAGCATCAATATTAAGACATGATTTGACCGTTTATATGAATAATTATCAAAAATATTAAAGGTGTGCATTAGTGCTGGGCGGTATGACCAAAAATGTATATCACGGTATTTTTCTAAACTATATCGGTTTCACGGTATATGACGGTATTTTTTTCCCCTATGCATGACCGGGTGTTAATCACATTTTCTACTGATTGAGGGAGGAAATACTGCAGGAGATTGACTAGAATGCCCTGTTTTACTGTCATGACGAGTGAATATTGTAGAAAAACTCCACACTAGAGTTAATACAGGTTTACAAAGCCCCACAAAATGATGCTGTGCAGAGACAACAACCAATAAAACACATACTACAGAACAACCAATACACAGACCTGCAACACGCTCAGAGTCATACTTACAGACACCTGAATATTAAAAGTTGAGTTGAGGGCACCTTAAGAATTTTAAAAATCTAACCTTATATAACAACAAACTGCCAAAACAAGGGAGAAACGCGGATATTTGCAATACATTTAAGAGCACTCTCTGAACGAATGACACACATCAGTTTAACACAGAAAGAATAAAGCAGTTACTTTTTGGCCAATTCTTCTTCGAATTGTGAGTTTATTTATTCATTTACATCATTATCTTCTGTGTAGCAGTATAATCCATCGTGTCAGCGCATTCGTGATCAGACATAGGCGGTTGTATCAGTGTAATCAGTGCATACATTTCATTTTAATAAGACGTGATGAAATATGCGCGCATACACGCTTCTGGTTCATGCCTAGAGCACTATAGTATATGAAATATGTCCATAAAAAATGTAAACGCGATCGCTCCGGTCTAGATCTGTGCTATATGATCCATGTGGAGAACGCAGTTAATCTCATCACGGCGCTCCGCGCAGAAACCGCCTTCTCTCTCGCGCGCCGCGTGTAGTTTGAATTGTTTACTGTAATCAAGGGTTGAATCCGAAATCGCCCCCATAACCTCAAATAGGGCATTATTTGATGGGACAGCGCTTTGTAGTGGTGTCCGAAACCCTAGTGGACGTTATTGAGTGCACTCATTCTATCCCATTGCACCGCAATAACGAGTGTACAGCCGAAGTACACACATTGCTGTCCGGCTTCACGCACGTTTTCATTCACTCCTTCAAATAAAGTGATAACATGAGGAATAATGAATGAGAGGATACGGTGCTCTGACTGCTGCTCTTACTACAGTGCATCAATGAAATGGGTCCCCTCTCAAACAATGACGCGCTGCGCCACGTTCCGAACGTTGTTTAAGCGACATATACCGGTATTGCGGTATCATCAAAATTCATATCATAAAATAAATAAATACCGGTATTCGGTATGAACCGGTATACCGCCCAGCACTAGTGTGCATCATAGCTGACACTTAGATGAACACTTAACAGTTGGTTTGGATACTGTAAGTCATTCTGTTCAAATGCTATTGAAGTTAGAAACGTGTATACCAATGTCGTATGTAACTTTAGAGACGCTCCCTAAATTTGCGAATATCGAACGTCCAACGGGTCCAACGTCAAAACCAACTTTATGCCAGTGTGACACTTGCTGCCTTCACGTGCTATCGGAAATTTGATGATTCCGACTTCTGAAGTCGTGATTACGAGCGCATTGCATTCAAGTTTCAAAATGTGAGGGCGTACATGTGCAATGTTTACCTAGGAAACTCGTATTTACGATAATTCCGAGAGAACGTGAAGGCAGCATTGACGTTCCCCTGCTGTTGAACTCCCTTCCTCCTCATCAAGGACTCCAATATGTTTTCGTTTTAGGTGCTGAATCACCACCGTGGTGCTCCCATGCCATGTCGCGTCGCTTTTGCTGCAATTAACATACCTTTTCGATTTAATAATGGCGCTTTTTGACTGGTACGCTCGGCTCGGTTTGCTTTTCCGCTGCGTGGTACGACGGGTATAGCACGGCTCGCCCGCTTCCACTCTGCTTTGCGCTCAACCGTACTTTTTTTTATACTCAACCATCTCTGCGTCTTATTGACGGGCATAATAGTCACGCGACACAACGAATCGATAATGAAATTCGTTGCCAACTCTTTTAATAATCGATTTTTATCGATTCGTTGTTGCAGCCCTAAAATGCACTGACGGTTAGTAATATAATTTAAAAATTTATTATCATTAAAATCGCACGCGATTATCACGATTTTGAAAACTCGCGTTAAATCCTGTCCAGTCAGTCTGATGCAGGCGCAGCGCGCAACGTTGTTTTCTGAATGAGAAAAAATGGCAGAAGGCAGTAGGGCTGGGTATTGACACAAATTTCACAATTCGATTCGATTTCAATTCACAAGCTTTTGATTAGATTAGATTTTCGATTCAATTCAATATCGATTATTTTGGATATGTATCAGGTATAATACATGGAAAATTTTCTCAAGGAAAACTAATTTCTGAACTAATGTTGTAAACTATGGCAGTCAGTTGATACTACATTAGCCTACTAATATTGAAGGTAAAAATTAACTGATTTGTATACAAACACTTAAATGACACTAAATTATGTTTTTTTTATATAATAATAAAGTTATAATATTAACTTTACAATTATATAATCATAATTCTAGTCCAATTAGTTTTTTTGAAATATAAACATTTAAAGGGTGGCTGTCATAAAAACTTGCCAGATTTATTAAATATTGAAGAACATTGACAATGAATATCCTATGTAATGTGGTGCATATAATTAACAAAATGCTCCTCTCGAGTTAATATTTCCAGCTGACTAACGAGTTTATGGACACTGGATATGGTTTTTCTGAGGTAATGATGTTACGTGACATTGACTTGTAAGCCGTTTTACTTACAGTACATCTTTCTGCGGTTGAAACACTGATTGAGCGATTCTATGTGACATGATACAGATTTCGCTAAGTTGTCCTGTATCTTTTAACACACTTTCAGAAGCTCATTCGTGTTTATTTCGCGCTGTTACTGGTAATAAAGCGGAAGAGAAGATCCGTTCATGTTTGCTCTGCGCTGCTGGTTCTCTTGAGCTGAGCCGCGGCAGAACGATCTCACGCCACAGCGATCTCACGCCACAGCGGCAAAAACGGTATTTATGTTTTTGAATTTCGTAAAAAAATAAATAAATAGATTAATCGATTTTTGGGATTTAAGAATCGATATTGTTTTGTAAAAGTGAGAATCGATAAAATCGAGAAATCTATATTTTTTTACCCAGCCCTAGAAGGCAGTGACAGCACTCGGGGGATTGTTCAGCCTTCTAAAAGGAGCAAATCTGAGGTGTGGTCATATTTTGGCTTTTACAAAAGTCCTGAGGTAAACTTAATCAAAGATGGTCACCCTGTCTGCAGAACATGCCAGAAGAAAGTATGTAATTGGGGAAACGCGTCAAATCTGCAAACGCAAGGCAAGTGGACTTTGACCTCAAGAGTCAATACCAAAACTACGTCTGGTATTACTACCACTCACACTAGCCACTTTGGCGGTTGAACTTAATATAGTCTTCTCAAAAGCCATCTGTTATAATCGCGTTGCTCATTATAACCAACTACACGTTTCTAATAATCAGAGGCGTTCAGATTAGCCCGAGTTTTGTTCAAAGCGCGCTCTCACTCACTGAAATCTGCACTCAAAACATGCAATGTACGCAGGAGATTCATTCATCATACAGTGGTTGACTATTTAGTTCTATTTCAGCAGCGAAAATAGTTTCAAACAAACACAGCAGAACCACAGCGCATCTGATATGACTGGCATAGAGTTGGTTTGACGTTCGAGATTAGCGAATTTAAGGACCATCTCTAAAGTTAAAACATTGGTATACACGCTTCTAACTTCAATAGTATTTTAAGAGAATGACTTACAGTCATAAAACTGACTGTAAAATTATATATCGGTCTAACACTACTTATAAACATATTAATTGGCAAAAGTGTAATTACACTGTATTCAGCACAAACTGGGCTACCATAAAGCAACATGTACATGCTGGTATTTTTGAGAGAATAACGTTTATGCAGGGTTATTGAAAAAACAAAAAAGTCACACAAAATTAAGGCCACAATATGCACAGTAAATATGTGTCCACAAGACTTTTGACTAATGGATGTTGTTGCCTAGAGTTTTTGCTTAAAACTGATCTGGGGATCATTGTGCCTACTCATTCACATAAAACAATATATTGATTCAAAATATTTTTATTTGTTTACAAAGCCCATATGCGAAGAGGCGTGAACAATAATAAATAATGCTGTGATTCACACCTGAGAGGACAAAATAACCACATAGGGAGCCACATAATGAATGAGCCTTTGGATCTGTATCATTGTATTGAGCTACATAATCGCACAGCCTTACAGAGTATGTGCGGTTAGAAAAATCATCCTGTGAGAAAAGTACTATGATGATGAAATTCGCATCATGTGCACTGTACACTGACTCTAGTGTATGTGTAAAAAGTAGGGTATACTTTGGGCTTCAGGCACACCTAAATGGACCTTGTCTATGGCTGAAGGTTATGGGTTTCTGCCTGGAAAAATACAGATGAGAGACAGGCACAACACAACACTGTAGATACCGATAACTAGGTTGGACCGCACTTGCCGATAACCGATTAATCGACCGATAGTTTTTAAAATGGATACTGGATAAAAAAACATAATTAAAACAGAGCTGAACTTTGAAAATGTGCTAAATTAAAAACATATAAATATGAATTAGGGCTGAAACGATTCATCGAGTTACTCGATTAACTCGATTACAAAAATTCCTTGAGGCAAAAATTCTGCCTCGAAGCCTCGTTAAATTCCTATGACACGCACTATACGCGCGGTTATCTGATTCACACGGACCGCTGTTCAATGTTCAGGAAGCACACCATAGCGCGTGATACATTTTGAATTTAGTTTAGATTCTAGATGCCCAGAATCACTATAGTAACTGCATGTTTTACACAGTTTATGTAAGTTGATTACCGTTCTTATAACTGCCACACACACACACACACGCGGCGCGCGCAAGCCCCGAAGCCAGATCGCTTTCACTTTCATCCTCATAAAGTTTGTCAAGTAAATGCTTTTAAAGCCTTGCCAGTTTGAACATTGAAGCGGTTGTGCACTATTCAAAAACAACAATACGGAAAACTTATCCGTTCAGTGCTCAGCTTTTTTCTGTGACATGGAGAGCCGAGCCGTGTCGCGTCTTTGACAACGAGCGCGCGCCCTGAAGGCGGACCTCTTTTCGCGTGAAGATCGCGCGCGGAGAGCAGCGCAGAACTGATAGTAGAAAATCAGTAACACACACACACGCATGCACCCTCCTCTCTCTCGCGCCAGTCAGACCAATCGTGGCAATGCATCACATATGCTTAAACTGTTATGTAGCCACGCAACAATAATTTCAGCTTGCGTTCACTGTATACACCGGGACGTGATGTTGTGACGCGATTTTTCGAACGGATGCTTCACCTAAAATACACCGCTATGCAAGTGATGCAAGCCAAATGCAGCGTTCTATTAAAAATGAATGTATGCGCACACACACACACACACACACACACACACACACACACACACACACACACACACACACACACACACACACACACACACACACACACACACACACACACACACACACACACACACACACACACACACACACACACACACACACACACACACACACACACACACACACACACACACACACACACACACACAGGTTGCTAGGTAACCATAGCAAATAAGCTCACCACATATGATATATTATTTGTTTGTAGCCTAATGGTAAATGCTGCAGGTGTAGAAATCTACATAAAAGATATTTACTTTGATGTCAGGGCTAGATTACAGCATTCCTGTTGTGCATATTAATAAATTAAATTGCTTTTCCTCTTCATTTTCGTTATGCATTATTTGTTTTGGTTGTTTAAAAACACAGGAACAAATGTATCCGATTAATCGATCGATTAAGTGATAGATTAATCGATTACAAAAATAATTGATAGCTGCAGCCCTAATATGAATATTAAAATGAGAAGTTCAAACAGAACAAATTCTTCAGAAAATAATTTAAATATTAAAATATTACAGGTCAAATTTGTTTCTTTACCTATAATCTAGAAACATGCATAAATTTCATAGGTAACACTATGCAAGTCCCTATGCAACAAGGATGTATAGCTTACATGAACTAAGCATTATGCATACATTTTTACAGCATGTATTAATATGAGCAATACAACTGTACCATGATCATTCATGTTAGTTCATTGTGCATTAACCAAGGTTAACAGATACAAATTCAAACAATTTAATTGTTGAAATTAACATACTAACGATGAACAATACTTCCACAGCATTTATTAACCTTAATGTTACAAATGAAATATTGTTATAGTGTCACCATTTCATACACATCCAGTCTGCTTTTAGAAGGAGATTATCTAATAAAAAACGAATGCGCATCTGCTTTGTTTATGTTTCTGTCGGCAGCATGATGATACAGTTTGCTTTCTCACATCACTAATTTTATATATGCAACATTTAGGTCTGACTTGCGCGTGTTTTTATCACATTGTTTTAACTGCTTGAGGTACTGCTAATGTTAGCGTCTTCTCAGCCTCGTCGACAAACATACACACTGCTGTTATATCATCTTGTCAAGAAATTGATTACTTTATCATGATTTGGCAACAAGTACTGTAGTGCTCTGTATTCATACCGTTTCGCTGTCGTGTTTTAAACATCTGAAGTGTCAGCGCTCTCTGTGCAGCGTGCTCTCTCCGTTCAGCGCGCAGCCTCACGTGGTAATGTAAACAACACACGTGAGGTTTTTTTTCACCTCTAGAGGTCGCTCTCGTGCCATTTCATGCCAACAGACCCTTCTCAATGCTCGTGTACTGTGTAATGACAGCACGTCTCAGCCGCTCCAGCAACGGACGCAACACGGGAAAACTATCGGTGAGGATTTTTGCAGATAACCGATTGTTCCACCAATCAACTATCGGTGCCGATTAATCAGCAAAACCGATGAATCGGTCGACCTCTACAACCCTGTCAAACTATACCACCTACCCAGTGCTAAAATCAACACACTTTAAAAGACAAGCGGATTTCACTCAAATAAACAGATATGACTCAAACAATTGTGGACAGAAAATGGTTTCAACAGAAACATGCCCAAAATACAACCAGGGTACACTGCATGAATTCAGAATCCCACAATGCATTACTCTCAAACGGAGCTATGTGCAGCGCCACAAATGCACTGGAAGGTCTTCAGTCTTATTTAATGAAAATACCAAGAGTAAAGGCTCGTTCACACCAAGGACGATAACGAACGATAATAAAAAATGTTTTAAAAATGGTTCTAAATTGAAAAGAATAGCATAGTCCACTCCACAATTATAATGATAATGACACTGCGTGAACAATATTGTTGCAATACATTTTAAAATGACAGTTGATGAATGATAAAAACAAAAGCCAATCAGAATCGATTCTGCATGATTCTGGATAAATTGAGAATCATGATTTATTTCAAATAGAGGTTACGAATCTCCCACTATTCTGAACAGACAATTAAATAAAATGACATGTAATTAACTAGAGGTCCTTACAGAATTTTAATTCCTGTGTTGTTTAATTAGAATTAATGTTTGAATTAAATATTCAATGAATCACTCAAAAGACTTCCCTTGTTTAGTTACTGAATGAATCAGCGTTTTTGAACAAATCCCTCAAGTTCCTTTCAAAAGGGAATTTGCTCTATTTGAATATCTACCATAGAAATCAGTGTTTATATCCGAACTATAATCTTTTATCCCAGTATAATTTGAATCATTGTAAAACAGAAATAATGATACTGTGTGGTTGGAAAGGATGTCTTCTCTAAAGATTCAGTTTGCAAGCAGCATAAAGCTGCCTTCATGAACATACAGTAAACCCAAGTGTTGTTTACTCAGCTGCGCATAACTGCACCAAATTAATAAAAATAAAAAAACACAATATATTGACCGGTTCTGTCTTCAATCATGCGGCGTTAATGTTTGTGATGACGTAAGATGAACGCAAATGCACCAGGGTTTGAAAGAATCAAGTTGAGTCAGTGCGAAACCCAAACCTGCAACATGAGTCCTGAAAACTGAAAACTGTGACTAAAAGCAGTATAGGTCATAAAGCCCGCCCTCTCCATGTATTCTAATGGGACATAAACTAACTAAACAATCTTCAAATACAGAAGAATTACACTTCAAATAAAAGGTGTTTTCTGTCATTTTAGGCTGGTTTTAAATCACACTGATGTAGTAATGGGCGATATAATATGATATGCAATACAAACAATACAAAATTGGCCTACGATAGAGATTTTGCATGTTTTTTTCCGCGATAATGCATGTTGATCTACCCGTGAAATTTAGAGCCATGAGCTGCAACTGGCTACAACGCATCATCGTATTCATCATCTTGAGTAAACATAGCTGAAAGAGAAACGGAGGAGCTGGTGAAAAGACCGGTGCAACATCCATTATTTCCATTATAATTCGGATTTAAGCCGTCCGATGAGCAGCAGCAAGCTATATTCGGGCGCAGATGCGCGAGCGCGCACGCACACACACAGACACACACACCCGACTAGGGATCGACCGATATGGATTTTTTAGTGCAGATGCCGATACCTATTTTTTTTCACCAGCCTTAGCCGATGACCGATACGGGCTGCCGATTTTCTTGAGCCGATATTTGGAGCCGATACTGCTTTTGCTCCCTCAATTTACATCATAAAAATGACACAATGATCATGATGATAATTTAAAATTTAAATTTTAAAAAAGGAACATTTATTGAACTAAAAAAAACTATATTTAACAAATAGTAAAAACAGGTGTTTAGAACAAGAAAAAAAAGAGTTCAGTGGTGAAAATAAATTCTGAAAATAAATATTTAAGCATAAATAAAATAATTACACTATTGCACACAGTATCAACAAGCAAGCAGCATAATAAAGTTCACACTGACTGTACTATACTTAATTTTAAAACTATTTACAACCTAGTAATTTAATGGTTACACTCTAAAAAATGCTGGGTTAAAAATAACCCAAGTTGGGTTGAATATGGACTGTAGTGAGATGGACTTTGTAACAACGTCTTTAGTACCTTTTAAGGGTCTTGAGAGTGAACCGTGCATTTTGCCAATGGAGGCCTTTCAGAGCCATCAGATTTCAACTAAAATATCTTCATTTCTGTTCAGAAGATGAACGGAGGTCTTACGGGTGTCAAACGACATGAGGGGAAGTAATTAAAGTCCCTGTAAAGTCAAAACTAAACATGTGTTCTGAGTTCCTCACACCACAGATAAATGTGTTATTAACCACCCAGCCAAATTTGAATCATAAAAAAATCCGGGAAGTACATAAAATAGCTTATGAAAAACCTGAAAAAATGAGCAGCATTCTCTGCTCTCAAACGCTGGGGGTGTGTTCGCTGTCGGCGCCGAAACCACGCCCACTCGCGGGAAAGCGGCAGTAGCACACAAGACAACACTCACTGATCACGAGCGTGTATGATCACGACGCACCAGATGTCGGCGGGACGGGAGGATGAAGGCCTGGGCGGGGGATAGTCGGTTCTGCAGCGGATTATCAGTGAATCCCAGTTGTCTCAGGTGAAAGTTTGTAAAATGATCCGGTGTAAAGTCACTGAAGAGGCAGGTGTCGGTGATGATCCTCAGCTCTCCATCAAGGTTGCTGTTCACAAAATTAATCCACCTCTTCATCGTTTTTGTTTTGTAAGCTGTTATGTAAGTTGTTGATTATAGTAACTAACAGTACTAACAGTAACTCGCGATCGAACTGATGCGAATGTGCTCTAGTTATGATCATGTTAGGGGAGGAGCCAGGCTCGGTGGCTCCAGTGTGTCATCGAGCCACCGTTTTAGCCCCGCCCAGAAAATCCTGAACACACCAACGGTGAAAAACTGTTTAACGGTCTAACTTCTGAATTAAGTACTTCATAGTTCACAGTCTTTGTAATGTGTTTCAGCAATACATTTCTAACATTTATAATGTGTTTAGAAACAAATCTCAGAATTGCCTTTACAGGGACTTTAATGACAGAATTTTCATTTTTGGGTGAACTAACCCTTTAACTTAAAAGACACCAGTTTTTCCTGTTCTCTGCATCTTGGGTGGCATTTAAGAACCAAGGACATTCAAGCAGAAATAAAAAAAAAATTCTGATGGCTTGCACGCACACTCACAGGAAGTAACAGCCAAGCTCAGTATTTTGACTGAATGATACGGTTTCTTTCTTGCAAAACCTTATGTCTCCTGAACACTTTCCATATATGCCGCGAGTCTCCCTGTATCATTATGTGATACTTTTGTATATTTTTTGTAAAGTTTTAGCCTGGTCATCATTCATTGCCATTATATAGATATGCGCGTAACGGACATTTCTTTAAATTTCTGCTTTTTCTTTGTTAAAAGTCTCTGCAGCTAGCGTACTTTTATTTTATTTATCTGCAACATTATGTTGTATAATTACAGTTTTGCACAATAAATGTTCTCAAAACTACATACAATGGTTCTTTCTTTCTTTAAAAAATACATTTAGCAGTTTTGCTAAAGTACAGGTTGGATGGCAGTCTTAAAAATAAGCATGGGGACAGAAAAATTTGTCCCAAAAAACTTTTGCATTATCAATTTGCCGATTATGAGGCAAGACCAAATCTAACATGTGTCCCATTTTATGGGTAGGCATTTAAACCATTGCATAAAAATTATTTTATAAAATGGGTTAAACATGTCAATCAAGATGAAAAATTCCTTTAACTGTGTGTCCTTACCATGGCAAATGTGAACACATCACCCAAAAAAAACACCCAATCACCCAAAAGTAAAAAGCTTTCATATTTTGTAGACATTTTACTCAAAAGATCAGAAAAATCCTGGACAATGTCTATTTGGTTTCAGGGGCCGATACATTAAATCGACTGTAACAGGGTACACAGCAGCAATTTGAAAAAGTTGAAGTTCAAAACTTGAAATGGCTCAACCAGAAGTATCTAACATTGAAAATTATTTTTGTAGATAGACAGTAATCCCCCAACACCCAACCACGTCGACCAAACGGCTGAGGAGAGTTGATACAAGAGTAACCATCAGGCAATTGTTCAGACAGCGGAGAAGTTTTAGGCAGGTTTCTGCTTGTAACCCTTTAATTAAGTTGTTAATTTGGAAACTTTACAATAAACTTATTTGTTTACATCAGCTAACATGAACATACAAAAGTCAACACATTTCTTTAAAACAAACATTGAAATGTAATGTTTGTTTTTTTTAAATCAAGAATTCACTGCACAAAACACATTAAAATGCCCCTATTATGCCATTTTAAAGTTTCCTAATTTAGTTTTGGAAGTCTCTAACAACAGGTTTACATGCGTCAAAGATCAAAGGTTTAATTTTCTCCTAATATACATTACACATCACCACAGTGTTCAATGATTCTCAAACGACTCGATGGATGAATCGCTCTAACTCCCTCCTTTCCTCTGCTCTGATTGGTCAGATGGCCCATTTCGGAAGCTAAACGCCCATTACCATAACTGAACTCCAGCTCAGTCCGGAAGCTTCCTAAAGCTCAGCAATAACGATGACGTTGATTTTTAGACCAGTCCCACCGCGAGCTCAAATCGATGACGAAACATCGGAAGAACTAGTTATTCAATCCGGACCTTAAGCAGGACGTTTCTCAGTGATGCTACTCAGTTTGAGCTACATTATGAGATGTTTCAACTGTAATTCCTCACCATCACCATTAACAAGTGCATAGGGATGTACAATTAATCGAAAAAATAATCGGAACTGAAATTCAGAACCTCTAAGCGACGTATTTTTCCCGTTATTTCGGTTAGTCATCTGACTCCGCCCCGTCAGTCACATCAAGTGCAGTTTGCAGGCACACAGAGAGATGCAGGAGCAGTTATCTTTGTTTATAGATGCCCAGAATCACCATAGTAACTGCATGTTTTACACAGTTTATACAGGTCAGTTCATTGGCGTTCTTATAGCCTACGCGCTGCCACACACACACACACACACACACACGGCGCACGCAAGCCCCGAAGCCAGATCGCTTTCACTTTCGTCCTCATAAAGTCTGTCAAGTAAATGCGATTAAATTCTTGCCAGTTTGAACATTTAAAGCGATTGTGCACTATTCAAAAACAACAATATGGAAACCTTATCCATTCAGTGCTCATGAGCTTTTTTCTGTGACACAGAGCCGTGTCGCGTCACGTCACGTCACGTCGCGTCGCGTCTCTGACAACGCGCGCGTGCCAAGCCTGCAGCGCTCCTGTCAGAAACTGAAGCTTCCGCGCCTCGATCGCCCCCCCGTGGCTGGTCCCAGTACAGCTCATAAACTCCACCTCTCCATGTATTAGAATCAGTGTTGGGAATAACGGCGTTATAGATAAACAGCGTTACTAACGGAATTACTTTTTTCAGTATCGAGTAATCAAACGAATTACTGTTTCTTCCGTTACAACGCCGTTAGCGTTACTGAGAAAAAAAAATGCGGCGTTACTATAATTGAGCTCACTGAAGCGTTTTTCATCCCAACAGGCTCTCTGTCAGTTGGACCTGCAACATGCGCGTGTGTGTGTGTGTGTGTGTGTGTGTGTGTGTGTGTGTGCGCGCGCACGCCAGCCATGCGTGTTGGGGGGTGGGTTGGGTGCTACACATAACTGATGATGATTGGTGGGTGGGAGACAAGGTTGAGGTTGATAGGTTGAGTTCACACACACACACACACACCTATGACGCACACGCATATGCACAGTCAGCGGTGGCAGTCCAACGACTTCAAAGGTAGTTTTCGCTAACTGGAAGTATTAGCGCTACTTTTCCCTCGTTGAGGTGAAAGGTAAGAATGTTTATGTAACGTGCAGATTATGCCCAGGAAGAAAGAGTCTATCCAAGTCGGTGGCAAGTAATTATTTTTCTAATCTAATGAAGCCTCACGTCATCACAGCCACAACATTAGTGGCTAAAAACCCAGGTGATAACGTGAGCTCCACTACCGGAGGAGTAGTAAAGAAGTACTGATACTATTTACACAATATTTAAACTATAGTAGTGATACTACTGATAATATTTACAATAATATATTGAATTTGATAGGTGTCTTACATTGTCCACACAGCAACATTACAATAGTGTACATTTAATGTACAATGTTTTATAATAGCAATTTATTCTATTTATTGTCCAATTCATTCATTTAACATATTTAAAATTGGGGGCATCCAAGTTATTTGACATATTTGAACATTTGAAAAAAAAAAAGTAACACAGTAGTTACTTTCCTTGGTAATTAGTTACTTTTATAATGACGTAACTCAGTTACTAACTCAGTTACTATTTGTAAGAAGTAACTAGTAACTATAACTAATTACTTTTTTAAAGTAACGTGCCCAACACTGATTAGAATGAACGTGAGACTAGGGATGGGCGATATCTTATCGTTTGCGATATACCGGTAAAAATTCTCCCCACGATAAGAATTTGTCTTCCCGCGATAATAACGATAAAGCCTAGTTGATGGCGCGACCCATCCGCACAGTGCCGCCGCTGGCCGTGTTGATGCCCTAAGCGTTATTACTTTATGATGGCCGCGGTGGCTGCGTTCGTCACTTTGTATAGCTGAACGGGGGTTGAAGCGAGATTTTTCTTGTGGTGCCCCCCGCAGCACTCGGTGCCCTAAGCGGCTCTGAATCCGCATCTCACGTACAGAGCGAAAACAACTATGGCGGAAGCTGCGGAAGAGTTCATAGCTAAACGAGGGGCTACCTGAGGGCAATCTGAATATTTTCACTCGCTGAGCACTTGGACTGAGCGCTTAAGAGATTTGCTCTGTCTAAATCGATCGGTAAAACATACTATTTCTGTTTAACTCAATGAATGTGCAGTGTATTTGACGCACAGTAAACACTAGTGTGAGGCTCGCGACTGAGAGCGCTCAGTGTTTCACACACACTCAAAGAGAGAGCGAGAGAGTCTTATACCACACAGAATTGATGTGCTACATGTAAACAATATCCTTTGTTGTATTTTCTTGCAAAATAATGGCGTTTATTTGGAATTATTCAGCCTTTCATGAACAGGAAGAAACAAATGCACAAACGGGTAATCTCATTGGCTGGCGTGCACCTATTACTGTGCTTGTTTTGATTTCAGCAAATCAGTTTGAATGAGCGCTGACAACCTGATTAATATTCATGAACCCAGAAGCTCATTATTCCTTAGTGCAGTTTATTTTTATTAGTAGAAGAATTCGTGGTATTATCTTATCAACTCAAATTACTGAAGTTCTATCATTAAATCATTATTTTCAACTTTTTTGTAATCTGAAGACATTTTTGGGATAATTACTTTTGCTGTTTCTGCTATTTTTACCACTGTTTGCACCATGAGTGTATGAATATATACAGAATCGGTTTACATGTAAAACTTGTCATTGATTTGAATTATTATTGTTTATATTGTGTGATGTTTTTCAGCACAGTTGCACTATTTAAACATTACCTGCACTTTTACAGAAGAAATTATATCTGCAACTTTTCCATTTCTGAAAAGACTGGTGTGGAATTTTACATAAAAATAAAAATAAAATATAAATATAAATTATAAAATATAAATAAATATTTTATGTATTATAGGAGCCTATTTGATGACATGTACGTTTTACTTTAGATCATTGTTTGATTTTCTGAGACTCTCAAGAATGCATGCAGCTCTCACTTGTATCCAAAAACATGGGGAATGATACTACATTTATCGTCATTGATATCGTTATCGCAATAAATGCTAGAAAATATCGGGATACATTTTTAAGTCCATATCGCCCATCCCTACGCGAGACACACTAAACAATTCAATTACACTTAGAATAATTGTTTCCTAAAGATAGTTTCTGTCATTTTAGGCAGTTTTTATTACGATGATTTCATTTCAAGTGTTCGTTTTTTAAATAAGTTTAGTTTAAGTGAGTTATGTGATGCTATAAAAACGGGGGTGTGACCTCATGATTGACAGCTGAGATTGACAGCTTCTCTGAGTGAAGTTGTCACTGAGGCACTAACAGACTATTTCGGGATTTTTGGGAGGAGATTGGAGCTTTAGCTTTCATTTCTACATTTCCATAACTGTTTATTTCACACCAACATAATGAATTGTTCTGCATCTGTGAGAGTGTGGGCGGACTTTTGATAATCGTGCCTCTACTTCCTGCTCTCTACTGCACAACTCCGGTCCCGAGATCGCTACTGCGCAGACTCAGTCCCAAGATGTCAGCGCCGTGAGCGGGCCTACGAAAGCTTCAACTATGGTCAGCGGAAGTCAATGAAGTTGGGTCGTCCATATTTTTTTACGGTCTATGGCGCGTGCCCTGAAGGTAGACCTCTTTCACCTGCGTCCTTACAAAGCTTTATCATTTGTATGTGTTTTAAGTCCTGCCAGTTTCAACATTAAAGCGATTTTAGACCATCAGATGTGTATTGTGTTGAACTAATGCCTGATATATTGTGACAAACGAACACTCAGACAGAAGCTCGCACATCACGTGAAGATCGCACGCAGAGAGCAGCGCAGAAACGCAGTGTCAACGCTGTCCTGTGACTAAAGTAAAGTAATAGGCATATATTTTAATACCTTTGAAGTAAGTACAAACCACAGCTTCATAATGAATAGAGACGGTATGAGTTATTCACACACACAATCACTCAATAATGCATTCAAATAAATGTAATGTAGGTCTACTACTGTGTTAATTTATCTGATGTACAACAAGCAGAAATCCGTTTCCTTCAAGTATTGTAAAAATCACAAAGAAATGCACTTTCATTTGAAAAAAAAATTCTACCTTTAATAGTAGAAAATATTTACTGTAAAAACCTTATCAGGAACTTACTCAAAAACCTCATGAGGGCAAAAAATGGAAAGCCAAAAAAAAAAAAAAAGCTAAATAATCGTTTATTAATCGCAATCGAGGTAAAATGTTAAATAAATCAAGGTTTTTATTTTTGGTCAAATCGTTACAGCCCTACAAGTGCGCGTCCATCAACAAACTAGTGATGCGCGGGTCGGCTTTTTTTCAAACCCGCGGGTCCTGCTTTTATGAAATTATTTGGCCCGCCCCAGCCCGCACCGCACCAGTGTATCAATTTTAAAACCCGCCCCGCCCCGCCCCGCATCCGCGACCATTAATCATAAATCAGGTCATATTAATAACAAGATAATGATAAAGATTTTCAACCTTTAATTTTCACCAAAGTAGCGTTTGGATCTTGAAGGCTTAACCATTTTTTATTTCAGATTTGTATAGGCAGTTTATAGCCTACGCTACATAACCACTAAACTTTTGTTTTATTTAGCACACAGAAATGTTCATAGCGTGTTTAGATTCGCTGTGCAAAAAAAGAATGGCGTCCACTGTACCAGGGTTTAATCTATTTCGGCTAGACTCCAGCACCTCGTCTTCCATCTTCACTTTTATCTCTCCGTTTTTGTTGTCGTGGCTGCCGGTGGTGGGAGCTGCTCGGCGCGCAGCTGTCATGACGTGCCGCGTGATGCCAAAGGCTTGGGGACATCATGCAAGTTACGTTGCTACGGCTTTCATATTGTAACCTTATCAAAAAAACCTAATAAAATATGAAAATAGATACTCCCAAATATTTTATATAGGCTATAGGGAATTGCAGGCAACATACATAGATTTTTTTATTTTGTTTTTAATGACCCGCCCCAACCCGCCCCGCAAATAAGTGAAGATTTCTTAACCCGCCCCAACCCGACCTGCAGGTTACCCGCGGGGCCCGCGGGTTATGAGACGACCCGCGCATCACTACAACAAACCCGTGTGTGTTTTTAATTTATTGCGGTGCATATGCGGGAACTGTATCAATAACAGCACATAGGTTAGCCGAGAACTAACATGAATGACTGATGTAACATTAAAGTTTGCTAAACAAATCTTGCTCCATCCTTTATCTTTACTCAAAGCAGTAAGAATCACAGACAACCTGCATTAATAAACACAGTTTTAGGTAATACTGCAGCCCACAGCTGATTTACAGTAGGGCTGCAACAACGATTCGATAAAAATCGATTATTAAATTAGTTGGCAACGAATTTCATTATCGATTCGTTGTGTCGCGCGACTATTATGCCCGTCAATGAGACGCGGAGATGTTTGAGTATAAAAAAGCACGGTTGAGCGCAAAGCAGAGTGGAAGCGGGCGAGCCGTGCTGTACCCGTCATACCACGCAGCGGAAAAGCAAACCGAGCCGAGCGTACCAGTCGAAAAGCGCCATTAATAAATCGAAAAAGTGTGTTAATTGCAGCAAAAGTGACGCAACATGGCATGAGAGCACCACGGTGGTGATTCAGCACCTAAAACGAAAACATCTTGGAGTCCTTGATGAGGAGGAAGGGAATTCCACAGCAGGGGAACGTTAACCCATTTAAGCCCACCGGCAACTATAGTTGCCGCAGTGTATAGTTGTCATTTTCCTTTTGTAAGTCATTTTCTAGATAGTATCCATGTTTTTAATCTCAATGACATGCAAGAAAACAACCAAATAAAGGATTTCAAGAGAAAAAAAAAGGTATTAACTTCCTTCCTGTCACATGAGACTGCCAACTTCCTACCTCTACTTCCAGGAAGCATAATGAAGGCAAACCCTCCCAAACAAAGGTTATTTTCATGTTACTAATAAGTATTTTTTATTGACATATATATATATATATATATATATCTACATAATCGTAAAGGTCTCTAGAATCATCCAAACAAAACAATTCTTACAACAGATCTATAGTTTTTTGTACACTTAGTCAAAAGTCCAAGCGGCAACTATAGTTGCCGGTGGGCAAATGCCTTGTAAGTACATATAATGGGGAAATGGGGTATACTGTGTTAACAGGTTAATAAATCAAGGTTTTTGGTCTTTAGTGCTTTTTGCTTTCATAATATCCCACCTAAAACATAACTTAACCCTTTAACTGACATCTCTACAGTACAGTAGACCTTAATAATATAATTATAATTAAAAATATATAATTTTATGATATGTCTTGTAAGGGCCAAAATATTGAGGACCCTTCATCCAGTTTGGAATAGATGCGTTTCAATCTAATCGGTCAAGGACCCTTGTCAGTTCTGTTTTTGAATAAAGGATTGGAAATTAATGTTTTTTATCCGATTAATCGAAGAAATAATCGACAGATTAATCGATTATTAAAATAATCGTTAGTTGCAGCCCTAATTTACAGTAGTATTTCAGTAAGACAGTAATAACGTGAGTTAGCCGGTTAGCCAGAGACCTACACAATATGAAACACAATAAACACATTGTAGAGCTCAGAGTCTTCTTGACATGATGCCATCCAGTATCCGCTGAAGTGTTTGAGGGGGTTCAAGTTTTCCATGGTGTCTGCGCACGCAATAAGTGGACGGACAATATGCTAATGTTTCGTCTTTACATCACAACGAAGCGGCTTGGGATTGGTTTAAAAAACTATTCATTTAATTGACTAAGAGTTGACTCTTACTTTTGAGAGACAATAACTTTATATACGGTGCACTTTCAGATTTAAAACTTTGCAGGATGTTTTCATTCACTTAGACTAGAGCTATGTTACAAACTACATGAAAGGTAATTTTCAAAAATCCATAATAGGGGCACTTTCAGCCAGATTTAGTCAAATGTAGCCTGTAGTCTTTTTGAGAATTGAGAGCGTCACACAACCCGAATATTCTGACATTGGTTTAATTAAATTTATTTTATCGCAAGTCATCCTGTTTGTTTAGGTTTTCAAAGTATTCCAATTTTGAAACTCTAAAGTAAACTTTAATTTGATGGAAATGGGGAAGGTTTAGGGTTTGGGGTATTGGTTTTTTGATGACCGATGGCAAGATCTTAAAGCAGTGGTCTCAAACTTAGTTCCTGGAAGGCCACAGCCCAGGAGAATTTAGCTCCAAAAAAAAAACTTCATGTGACACTGAAGACTGGAGTAATGGCTGATGAAAATTCAGCTTTGTATCACAGAAATACATTCTATTTTAAAGTATATTAAAAGAGAAAAATATTATTTTAAATTGTAATATTTCACAATATTACAGTTTTTTCTGTATTTTTGATCAAATGAATGCAGGCTTGATGAGCATTAGAGACTTTTTTTCAAAAACATTTAAAATAGTTGACAAACTTTTGACTGTATATGTATGTGTATATGTGTGTGTAATGTATATGTGTATATGTGTATATGTGTATATATATATATGTGTATATATATATATGTGTATATATATATATGTGTATATATATATATGTGTATATATATATATATATATATATATATATATATATATATATATATATATATATATATATATATATATATATATATATATATATATATATATATATATATATATATATATATATATATATATATATATATATATATATATATATATATATGTGTATATATATATATATGTGTATATATATATATATATATATATATATATATATACAGGGTTTTTCCTACATTGAAAATTTTTTGGCGGCCGCCAAAACAAATTTTTGCCCCGCCAAAGCCTTATTTGATCAGTTATTGTGATTTATGAGTGATGTAGATCTACTGTGCTTGTGATCGGCGCATGTTAACTGATGACAGAGAGAACGAGCGGAGAGCCCTATCCCGCGCACACGCTCTCGGTCTTCAAAATAAGCACCGTTTTAGCATTCTAATATTTCACATATCACGTTAATCAAAAGGTCGGAAGACCGAATCCATGTTGCACGTGGTGGATTCGGACATTTTTTTCCTTGAACTACCGCTGGATGTGAATTGCGCTCAAAAAACGCTAACTCTTCACCGACCAGCTGACATAAACCATACTTTCAATAAACGGGAAACAAATCCTATCCAGTTATTAAGTGTTTTCTGTGTTGACAAATCTTTCGCGATGTTCTAACAGACGGGATTCACACACAACGCGTCTGCTAGTGTCCGATTCGCGACCTAATGACTCCTTTGAATCGAATCATTTTAACGACTGGTTAGAACAACTGAACTGTCCAACACTGAACTCACGAATCAGTTTAATCATTTACTCAGAACATCTGAAATGAGAACACAAGTGTGCTCACCCAATTTAGCAAGAGTGGATAGTAAGAATTAGCTTGAATTATCCACAGTCTTTCAGCTTATTTCTGTTGACAATGTGTAGTAAATAAATAGCCTAAAATCATTCAGTTTAGAATGGAGTGAGGTGAAACCAGAACAAAGTTGTTATTAGCTAGCTGATAATTTTATGAAATTGTATATGGCAGAAAATTAGGCTATTTGTTATTTTTTTTTAATACTATTTTTTAATATTGATATGGTTATATACCAAAACAATTATTTGAAAATAGTGTAAAAATGAGGAACAAAAGAAACAAAAATCAAGGTATCGAAATAAGATAAGCAAAAATTACAAACTGTTTCTTTGAATTTATTTTAAATGTATTGTCAGTATTGCGCTTGCAGATCACGTGGGTAGGGTACTTTTTACTGTGTATGTGTGGATGACCATGTCGGTCAGCCACCACCGAAGAACATTTTTGACCCAGGAAAAACCCTATATATTTAAACTGATATTTTGTATTTTGACCAATAGTGGATTTTACCGATACCGATAACTAGGTTGGACCACACTTGCTGATAAACGATTAATCGACCAATATTTTTTTAAATGCATACTGGATAAAAAAAACTAAAAAACAACATAACACTAAGTAAAACAGTGCTGAACTTTATTACAAGAAAATAAAAAAAACAGTACTGAACCACGAAAATGGTTAAATTACATGTGTAAATATGAAATGAGAAGTTCTAACAGAACATATTCTATAGAAAGTAATTTAAACATTTAAAAAAAATTATGAATAAATGTTTCTTTAGCTATAGCCTAGAAACATGTATGTAAATGTCATAGGTAACAGACTGCAAGTCCCATTTGTTAACAAGTATGTATTAGCTTATTTAGCTAGCTTACATGAACTATACACATTATTCAATATACATTTTACAGCATGTATTAATATTTGATCAATACAATTGTACCCAGTATTTATTAACTTTAGTTAATGTTACAAATGGAATATTATTTTAAAGTGTTACTATTTCACATAAATCCAAACAGTCTGCCTTTTAAGAACACTTGACGATTATCTAATAAAAATAACAAAATATGTATTGAAATCAATGCTTTTCTGATTTGTTTATATTTCTGTCGGCTGCATGAAGATACAGTTTGCTTTCTCACGTCACTAGTTGTTACTAGGAATGGGAATTTCTGTCAATTTCTCATTTCGATCCTCTATAGGTGTCAAAAACAAGTACAAGTACTCATGGGGCTTGTGCAGGGGGTGGGGCATCACCGTCAAGGAGATATGAAACTATTCTAAGACTGTTACGAATATTAATGTTGACAAATACAAACATGTCATGTCTATGAAAACATGAACATATGACTACAAAAAAGAACTGCTAGATTATGATGCATAAATGTCTTTGATAAAGAAACCGTCTCAAATAACCAGTCAATAATATCGGGCTAATAAAATTTTTTAATATAAAAATATGAATAAAAAGAAAGTAAACTAACTAACAAGGCACTCAGTCAGTCTGGTAAATTTATGCACACTGGAATCATATTTTTAAAAATAAAGACAAGGTAACACTAATTTCACATACAGCGCAGTGAAAATGACATGAATATGACATAGTGGGCAACTGAACATAGCGCAGCATAGTTTGAAATCAAGCTTAAACAACATATTCAAAAGTCAGTTCAGCTTTAGAACCATAATCAGTGGAACTAATGGAAATACACACATTCTGCATAATTTAATCATGTCCTCAAATAACATTTCCTTTAAAGGATTAGTTCACGTCAAAATGAAAATTTCCTGATATTTTACTCACCCCCATCTCATCCAAGATGTTCATGTATTTCTTTCTTCAGTCGAAAAGAAATTACGTTTTTTGAGGAAAACATTCCAGGATTTTTCTCCACATCATAGACTTCCATGGCAACCAAAATGTTGAAGGTCCAAATCAATGCAGTTTCAAAGGGCTTCAGAGGCTCTGCGCGATCACAGACAAGGATAATTGTTTTACCTTTTTTTTGCAAAAGGATGTTTGTATTAGTCTTCGCATGTGCACTTTGTAAACACGGGGGCGGTACTTCTGCCTACGTCTAGCGTGACCTTTCCAATGTGATTACGTAACTGGCACATCGCACAGCAGCGCAAGATGAGCAATTTAGGTTAAAAAGTATATACTTTTTTTTAATGGCCGATGGTTTTGCTAGATAAGACCCTATTCCTTGTATGGGATCGTGCAGAGCCTCTGAAGCCCTTCCTTTGAAACTGCATTGATTTGGAACTTCAACATTTTGGTTGCCATGGAAGTCTATGATGTGGAGAAAAATCCTGGAATGTTTTCCTCAAAAAACTTTTTTTTCGACTGAAGAAAGAAATACATGAACATCTTGGATGAGATGGGGGTGAGTAAAATATCAGGAAATTTTCATTTTGAAGTGAACTAATCCTTTAAAGCACTCAATGTCCTCTTTACTCAAAGTTCCCCATGCAGATTGCACCCATGTTTAAGTTGGTCTCGCAAACTTGCATGTGATCAACCAAAAAAATGCTTTTTTTGAAAGTGGAAGAGTGGAATTTCATGCACACAATGGACCTTTTTCGCCCATAAAGTTTCGCCAAAAAAGTCACTAATGTGACCACATATTACCAGCATCCTAGAACAGTGATGCAGTAACTAGAAAACTGACACTTATTCAAGAAAGTTGCAAAGAAATACCCAATGTAAGCGTCTAAAATGCATGCGCACAGTTCAGTTAAATGATCAAGTTTGCCATCTTTAACTTAATGCTGTTAAACAATGATTGAAACACAACAACAACCACAACATTAACAACATAAGTGTGCAGTTTATCTGTCGATCAGATGCACATGAAAGTTAATTTCAGCATAAAGGTCCATTCATTCCAAGAACGATAATAACTATACATTTTTAACTATATTAGCACCCAATCACTAACCCATGATAACATTGGGTATAAAGACTTTAGATATTCAAAGACAGTCAATGTAATTTTGTTGATCCTTGAAAATACCGGTCCAAAAACAAAGGCATAAACCTATCCCTACCACTAAACCTAACCCTACCCATAACTAGGGATGGGCAGTTCAAGCAAAAATTATATTCGAAGATCGCTGGGAATTATTCGATTTTTATTCGAAAATCGCAACTCCTCCCCCGCATGCACGCGTGTAAAGGCTACACACATAAACAGAGAGAGAGAGAGGGAGAGAGACCATTCACACTCTCAATCTGTATGATAACAAACTGTTTAATTCATTAGGGAATAGGCTATATCAACTCAAGCCATATATTTATTGTAACATGCTGAAATATATGACTGTAATGTGACATCGCCCCAAGTTACCTGATAAATGCCACAAGTCTACAGCGTGCGCGTGAGACGATGTGTTATTCTTCTGTTGTCTCAGGGCATTTTTACTCTGCCATTTTAGTTTGGAATGGGGCACGGTTAGCATGAAAAACTGCTAATGGGAAAGCTTACCTACAGAGCTTGGTGTGCACTGAGGTACCGAACCCGAGAACACACAACCGGAGTTCGGTTGCTCTCGGAGCTGTGCCACGTTTCACGTGAATGTGCAAACAACACTCGGGTGCGCACTTGTTCTGGAAGAAAGTAACCAGCGCAATGTGTTTTAGCCGATTACAATGTCATTAGTTCAATAACATACACGTAAGAGATGATAGTGTTGATGATTTACCGGAGATACGATCCCGAGAGCGAGCCTGCAGTGTATTCGCGCATAGAGTGCAATCAGGGCAGCAAATGAATGGCAATTCACGTCTCCTCAAAAGAGTCTGTTTGCAAGCAGCAAAGACGCCTTCAAGCGACACATACGGTAAACCCAAGTGTTGTTTACTCAGCTGCACATAACAGCACCAAATTAATTGAAAAAAGCCCAATATATTGACCCGCGTTCTGTTTTCTATCATGCCCGTGCACGTTTGTGATGACGTAAGATGAACGCAAACGCACCAGGGTTCAAGTTGAGTGTGAAACCAGACCAACACTGCGGAGGCGGAGGGAACAATCAGACTCGGACCGCAGCAAACGTGTCCAGTATAAAACACCCTGAGAGCTGACTGGCAGCTTTTAGGTGCGTTATCGGCAGCGCCTCCCTCTGGTTACATGAACGCGTCAGCACCACATCAGCACCAAATGGGGATTTTTTTTTGGACGATAATCGCACATACTATTCGATATTCTATAATTAAATAACTAATCGAATATTCGAAAATTGCGACCCATCCCTACCCATAACTTAAAAGATAGGAGCTTTACTGGAATGATGAAATAGATGCCTGAGAGGCGTTTCAAAGATGGCCGCCGAGTGAAATGACTTGCCTTAAATAGACTTTGGTGTAGACCTTATGTAGCCCCACCCCTTTTCAGCACTGTGCTTGTTGTCTTCAGGTTTGTATTTCCACAGCATGAATGGAAGATTGAACTGATTCATGAATGAACCGCTTGTTTTAAAATCTTCCCGGTCTACTTACATTTGTTATGGCATCCACTTTAAACATTACAATGCTCATAATAACTCTACAATGATTACTGTTTGATAACAATGCCAAAGAAATAAATAGCTACCGCAAAAAACAGAAGATAGCTGCATGCTTGTTTCTCTGGTGCATGAAGTCTATACATTAACATTACAATTTTAAAGATCTTTAAATCTTGGGTTATGTGAATTTTCTACATATACCAATTAATTTTAAAGGGTACATAACACACACAGTTTCTGCCAATCTCATGTTAATATTGAGTAGGCCTACCTATAGAGTAGTATTGCATCCTTAATATCTCCGAAGAGTCTTTGGGTGCTTTCACATCTCTAGTTCGGTTCATTTGGTCCGAACCAAGGGCAAACAATTATACATTGTAGCATTTTTCAGCTTTTTTGGTTCCTTTTCACACCACAGTGATTGCTTTGGTCTGAACCAGTTGAAACGAACCAAAATGCAGTCACATGACAACATCCACATCACTCATTGTCCATGGCGTATTTCCTAAACTGCGACTGCGCGGGCTGGTTTTGTCCCTGGCCATAATCTATTAGGGACCTAATATGGTCACCAGACCAAATTTCTATGAGGCTCCGCACCTCCTTACTACTCCAAGTTTGTCCACGAGCTGCCATGCTAAAGTGCAAGCTGTCAACAAACACTTCCTCATCACATAATGCACAGGGCAGCTGACTACGGCAACTGGTTTAGTCCAAAAATGATCAGTACTTTTTGCAGTTGGGTCAGTTCGAGGTCGGATCACGTTCTCACCACAAACAAACCGCTCCAGAGTTCGTTTGAAAGGCTATGCAAAATCGTTCGCTCTTCAAGGAGGTCTCAGTACACTTGTTTGGTCCGCTTTTGGTCCGCACCCGAGTGCGATTGCTGCTTTCACACCAGACCAAACGAACCGCACCAAAAGGGAAAACGAACTCTAGTACAATTCAACCGAACTAAATGAGGCAGGTGTGAAAGCTCCCTTTAGCTTGATCATATTCATAAAAGACAGATACGCTGTACCAATTCTTTCTGAAAACAGCCAAACTCGTGGAGGCGTGAAGTTGGCGGCGCTAAAGAGACACGAGCACGCACACACACATATACACACACACACTAGGGCTGCAACGACGCGTCGACGTCGTCGATGACGTCGACTACGAAAATACGTCGACGTGCGTGAAATGCGTCGACGCGTCGGCGGCACATTATTTACGTTCTAGAATGAAAAAGAAGATCTAGAATAATGGCAGCTTCTGCTCCCGGGCATAGTGAAAATGATCATTTATCATATAAAGCCAGACCGCGACATTCAAAAGTGTGGGAGTACTTTAAACAGAAGCCGAATAAAACTGTGCTTTGTTCGCTCTGTAACGCCGGTTTCACACTGCACGCAGTGGCAGAGCAGAAGCTGTGTGCGTGGAGAGCGGGAGCTTTCACACTGCAGTCAGTGTTGCCAAGTCCGCTTTTTTCCGCGGAATTGGGCTACTTCTACACTGTTGCCGCGGGCTGTGTCTTATGTCCGCGGGTTGAAGCAAAAAAACACACATATTTAACCCCCCGAACGCGATGTTTACCAGAGAACCTCCCCGAAACGCGATTGGGCTTGTTTTGGGCTAGTTTTGAGTAACGAATGGGTGGGTTTTGTTGTGTAAACCTGGCAACCCTGCTGCCAGTGTTCTCTCGCGCAGCTGAACCGTGGCGCGTGTATTGCAACAGACGGTCACATTTTCCTGGGTTCTTCTCCGACCCCAGTACGTCTCGTGCTTTTATTTATTATGGGCTGCATATATCTGCTGTAAATGCGACCTGGTTCCGCTCTGTCCCAAACACATATGCATAATAACTTGTTGTATATAGGTAGTTTACATGATTAAAGTAACATTAAAGTTAAGATATGCCTCTAGCTTTAATAATTTAAATGTGTCTTTGAAGTTTGGGCAAAAACTTCTGGCAGCTTTAGTCGTTGTTTATGCACATGTATCTTCAAAATAGACGACTAGTTATACATTAACACTATGCTGAAAGCTCCTGTATGTGAACCTTTTGCAGATAAATACAAGTGCATTTTCGTTTACTATTGACACAAATCAATAAGTAAATCATACTCAACTACTATAGTAAACAACTTTTCCTAATTAGGCCTACTCTGTATACATTTTATGATGAATAGTATCATTATATATTATGTTTAAAAAGCTTCTTTTGTTCATATATTTCATTATAAAATGGCACACTATGTACACTACCCTTCCTGAAATACAATTAATATTGTCATCATTCATTGATTTCATGTTAAAATAATATACAAATTCACTACCCTCTTTGAAATACAATAATCAGTAAAAAAGAATAATAAGATTAATCTGGAAAAATAATCGTTAGATTAGTCGACTAATCGAAAAAAATAATCGTTAGATTAGTCGACAGAAAAAATAATCGTTAGTTGCAGCTCTAACACACACACACACACACACACACACACACACACACACACACACACACACAACATCATGGCATTATCCCTGGATAACTTTCGATTCACTATACGTTCGTGTTGTTTACAAAGCAGACATTTGATGCAGCTTCACTCACCGCCGGCGGTTTCGACTCATGACCGGGAACAAACAAACACACTTTCAGAACTCCATTACAAACTGCATCCACTGTTTCCTTAACGCTGGGTTATCTTTCCCTCACAACCAGAAACACACTTCTTTAGTGACATTGTTGATTTCTGCAATGTTTAGCATGAGAATCCAACTCTTTAACAGTGAAAAGAAGTCAGAATGCATGAATTAGCATTAGACCCCCTCTTTAATATTGAAATAAAGTGGTGTAACACATTAGAACTAAGGATCTAACAATGGGCAAAGGTGTAGCCTACTTATAAGTTAACATGAACCAAAATGTGTGAAAAAGATATTCAGTCATAATATACCCTATTAAGTGTAATAGTGCAAATGTTTAAATGTGCAGATAGTAATTTGTGTATGCTAATAATAATGTATATCAGAAATGACCTCTTGTTAGTTGAGAAAGGTTGCAACCTTCAGCTAGGTCAATGACAAGCAATAACAGTGGGAAGAATCGCAAGGGAAGTTGATACGACAAGGCACCTGACATTGACCACTAACACAAGACATCTCCACACTCCCTTCACAATACATTCAAATTTCAAACCCAACCCACATCTGAAGTCCACACACTGACCAGCTCTTGTTTATCTATGTGGGGCTCACGCATCTGTTACTCTGTTGAGTTTGCAGCACATCTGTTCATGCACAATGCTTTTAAACTCTCTTATAATCTGCTGAAGTGTGTCAAACTTTCTGTTTTAAATGCCCAGGCCTGCAGAGCGATGCTGCACTGAGCTTTAGTGCGAAATCAACAATCATCTCAGTGTGTGCACGCGAGACACACCAGCGCGTTCACGTCAAACTCTGACATGTCTCAAACGCTGTGCATCGAAACACAAAACGCATTGTCGTCGGGACGAGGTTTGCATTCAGATCCGTTAGTTGTGTACGTGTGTGCGTTCATTAGCAACATTAGCAACTCACATTTCTTCAGCCACTTCATCCAGCAGCGCACGACGAGGCTGTGGTGTTTCTTATTCTCGATGCACCACGAGGACAATCCCTGGATGGACTCCATCGTGTTGCTGACTCCTTGAAATCGCCGGTCCAGCGATGACTCTAAAGCGGCAGACGAACCGCGGCCACCGCTGTGACCACTGCTGGCCGCTCCGGGTCCAGCCGCCATCTTCCCTTCACTGCCAGTGCAAGCAGTGACGCATGGAGGATTTAATCACGCTGTACCAGCAGAGGGCGCCACTGCAAGTTGACCATAGACAGTAAAAGACATTGACAAACTACCAGCAGACAGCAGGATCATGCTTTTGATGACCTTATTCAGGGAGACACATCTCTTCAGACTGGGTTGTAGGCTATTTCACCTAAGACCCAGGATTTTTTTTTTCCTTTCATGTCATTACATTGTTTAGAGCATAAATGTTCTTGTTTCTTTTTTTGAAAAATTATATTCATATATTATGCTATGTCCTCGTAAGTGTAGCCTACACCAGGATGGGTTGTTTAACAAATAAAATGACATGAAATGTATATGCAAAAACAATGGAATTTCTTTTCATTCACCAATAAATTTTTAGGTTTCAGGATTTTTTTTTAAACCAAACTTTGTAGAAAAATGATTTTCAACTATGTTATGAAAGATATAACGGAATTAATTGATATACTGTTTTACTTTGGGTAAAATAGCCTTACATGTTTTTTCCCATTCAATGCAATGTATCTACTGTCTCTAATTTGCATATTAATGTGTTCTTGAAGCAACATGTAATGATAAAAAGAAGTGTAATGGGAGTAATAGTTGGCAACATTTTCATAATAATATCTAATATGTTATAGAAACATTGATATGTAATTTCTTTCCCTATATGCACTTGTTGTGTCTCCTAAAATGCCTGATTAACATGATTTAAGTCCTCTATGTATGAAATCAATGCCCCTTTTTGTAACAGAAAGTCATATTTTGATTAGAAACCCCATAACACTTATTATGATTTGAAACAAACAATTTGAAAATTAGTCAGATTGAAATGCTAATTACAAAATATTATCATTTTCCATAGGAGTTCTATTTGATCATTCGGTCATTTTTAAAGACCAAGGAGAAGTTGTTGTCCTGGTGAAATCTCAAAACAAATGGTTTCTCCGAAAAGCCCTGAATGTGCTCTTTACTGGACATCCAGAGTTAGAAACTGTGACATGTGTCAGAGAAATACACTAAAAATATAATATCCTCGTACGTGGACAGTGGCAACCAGGAGGTTAATGTGTTTTTGGATTATTCTGCTGATGGAACAATGCAAACATACCTTTCCAAGAAATTTCAGTAGACAAAAAACTTGAACATGACAACATGATCGAGCTGTGGAAAATGATAAATGATCTGCTTTGCTTTTTACAGTGGATGCCATTGAAAACATCCAGTTTTATAGTTTTGCAAACATTATGGGAATTATTCTTTTAAATGTTCCATGAACAACGTATAACCGTGTTTGTGCTAACGAACTATTAATGTTACATCATAACTGCCAGAACGTTCGCCTAAGTTCTGAGAACATTCCCTGTTAGGGCCCGAATGAGGTTAAATATTTCAAGAGGGTTACCAGCTGTTGTTTAGGGTTAGCCCTAAACAACAGCTGGTAACCCTCTTGAAATATTTAACCTAATTTGCATCAGTATATCAGCCCCTATATTCTGGTTTTAAATTCTGTTTTCTGGGAAAGACAAAAAGGATTTTTCAAAAACGGAAGTAAGCCTTTTTCTTTGTACAGGTATGTGCGCTACTTCCATCTCATTAGCACTTTGCGTGCTTCTCGTCTGGTATACAACTTAACAAAGTGCATTAAACAGTAAACCTATTTGCGCAAACTAGTGTTTATGATTGCTATAAAAAAAACATTATTACAAATTCCAGTTTTACACATCAAGCAGCATAATGAACTGTTTCTGCACGGTGAAATAACTGGAAACATTCAAGTTTAAAATGGCAGTGAATGCTCTTATGTTCAAAATAAGGTGGGGAGAAAATTATAAATTGAATAATTTATGTGGGTTTAGAGTCTAGACCATGGACCGTAAAAAAATATGGACGACGCGACTTCATTGACTTCCACTGACGAGAGTTGAAGCTTTCGGAGGCACATGAACGCCCTCTGATGTGTTTACCACTGGGAAGTTTGTAAATAATTTTGATACCCCAATTCCCGAGATGGTGGGGAGAACTACTGCTGTGGCAGGTGTGGTTTTATTAGTTGTTTCCCGCCCAAAACAGCTAGGTTGTCTTGTCTTGTCATTAATGTAGTGCATATTTACATGTACGAGTAATCATTTGAAGCGTATGTTTGGTACACAGCGAAAATAGCCTGCATTTGACTGAAATTACAGAATCGGCAGAAATCTGGAATGTTTATTTAGTGCATGGGACACTACATATGATGTTGGTTTTAATAAGATTTTCCCAATAAATAGGCAAGAATAACCTGGTGTCCACCGTGATTCCTGTTCATTCCGACGACAAAGCACATGAATTCAACAAGCTCGTAAACACGACTTCTAAAGTGGGAATTATGAAATTCACGATAGCACATGAACTGCGGCATTCTCTGGTATTGCAGAATCCAGCTATTGACAGTGTTCCGAAAAACGTCTTGGTTTACTCGCGTAACTATGGTTCCCCAAAAGGAGGGTATGAAACATTGCGTTGATAGCTAACGCGTTGGAGAAACTCCTTTCTCCAAAATGCTGAAGCCTGATTAAATCACGCTATTGCACCTGCAATAGCCAATGGCGCTCAAGCATGGGAAGGCCCTGATATTTCGACTGAGCGATAGCATACAACTAACACTTTGAACGTTTTTACACTGCAGCTTATGCAATGTCTAAGCTGCGCGCGTGAGCGGCCGCGCACCTGTGATGCCGCGGAGACGACAGACACAGACGCAAAATGTGTGGAGAAATCCATTTGATTGTAGTTTAAACGAGAAATAATTGCAGTGCTCTGTTCAACCGCTATAGAGAAAGTATCGCTATCGTGTTAGAACAGGTGAATGCGGTTTACAGGTTTAAAGGAACACGCTGACTTTTTGGGACATTACCTCATTCACCGTATCCCCCAGAGTTAGATAAGTCCATACATACCATTCTCATCTCTGTGCGTGCCATAGCTCTGTCTAACGCACCCACCGCTAGCCTAGCTTAGCACAAAGACTGGAGGTAAACGGCTCCAGCTAGCCTACTGCTCAATAAAGTGACAAAATAACGCCAACATTTTCCTATTTACATGTTGTGATGTGTATAGTTACATCGTGTACTAAGACCAACGGAAAATGAAAAGTTGCAATTTTATAGACCGATATGAACTATTCTCTCATTCCTGCGTAATAATCAAGGAACTTTGCTGCCGTACCATGGGTGCAGCGGCGCAATGATATTACACATCGCCTGAAAATAGGCTAACTTCCATCAACATAACCAACATGACAACCTGCTTACACAGAAAGCATGCTGTGGACTATTTTCAGGCGCTGTGTAATATCATTGCGCCGCTGCACCCATGGGACGGCAGCAAAGTTCCTTGATTATTCGGTCGGTCTTATGCCACGTTCCAGGCAACCCGTAACCTGTGTTTTTCCAACCTTCTACCCGTGAAAGTGCACTGGAACGGCAGTCAAACCCGTGACTTCCCACCCGTGAACTCGTACTAGATTGATGTACTCCCAGTTACGAGATATGACGTCACATAGCCCACGAAACAACAATGGCAGCCCCCTACGGATGCAGTGTTTATGAAACAAATATACAAATAACGTAAAATAAAAGGTATAACAGCTTTTCTTGCCATATGCGCCATTTTTTCCTCAGTTTCCCTCAAATAAGCAAGGTAAGCACCTTTGGCGATGGAAATTATTGTAAATGAGCATACACCCCAAAGGGTCCGCCATTCTTTGTTTACATCTAGCTACCACACAATTCCTTGGGCTCAGGCAGTTTGGCGTGACTTTGCCTGGAATGCTATAAAGTCGTGAATGGTGGTTTGAAGTTGTAACTTACGGGCTCAAAAACCTGCCTGGAACGCAGCATTAGTACATGATGTAACTATACACATCACAATATGTAAATAGGAAAATGTTACCGTTATTTTATCACTTATTGAGCAGTAGGCTAGCTGGAGCCGTTTACCTCCAGTCTTTGTGCTAAGCTAGGCTAGCGGTGGGTGCGTCGGACAGAGTTATGGCACGCACGGAGATGAGAATGGTATGTATGGACTTTTCTAACTCTGGGGGATACGGTGAATGAGCTAAAGTCCCAAAAAGTCAGCGTGTTCTTTTAATAGAAAGACAATGATGTCACGTGTGAGCAGCAGTGAGTTGTGTTTGCGTCCAAATAGCTCAATATGAGAGGCAACGTGAAACGCAAAGACATGTGAAATAAAACCTCATCATGTTTTAAAGAAGAGTGGCTTGATTAAGAGGTGGAAATAACAGATGGCGGACACACCCACCACAACTCTAAACACCAAAGTAACACACATCAGTTTAAATAGATGTGTGTGTGGTTTGGGTTTCAGGGATGTTTAGATAACTATAAAAGAGTTCACATGTTCTCTTGAACATATTTAGCTATTAGATCTATTTCAATACTTCATTTAGTTTTTTTTTTAATTTAAACTGATATATCAGTTTAATACTTCCATTAGTTTTTATATTATATTATAGGATTATAATTATATTATATTTTAAGCCTAAAAAATAATTGATCTCACAAGGGGATTGTTTAGGGATCATTGCCATTAAAACGTTTGAAAACCCCAGATATAGAAAATCTTGGAAATTCATAAGCAATAAACAAACATTTAATATAGATGGTTTAATGCTGCCTGTCAAAAACAAATTAAGAACCATCTCAGTGTAAGTGCTTAATTTTTTTCATATTATATTATATTATTATAAATAATTGAACTGTCCTGGGGGAGATTTTAATAGTATTTCTAGGTAAAGAAGACTACAGTTAACAGTACTGTAAAATGTGCTTAATTTAGTGACTTATGAAACAACTGTTTATTTATTAGAATATATCACTAAGTTACATCAGTGGTTAAATAAAATAGAAATGGCACATTAATGGTAAAAGTTATAACTGCATGATGAAACCACTTTTTTTACGTACGCTTTACTGTACAGGTAAAGAATGTTTTTGCTCAGGTGACCAAAATATCCGCCCAATAGAGAAAAGTTTTGCTCAGCGAGAAAAGAAATTAGAGGGAACATTGGCTGGACCCCTGTTATTATACATCAAGTGAGCCACGAGGTGAATGCTTTTTTCTTAAGCACATAAAGAGAAATGCAGCAAAAGAGCTCACTCGACCCTCACATGAAACGCAGGTGGAGACACTTACAAAAACATACTCGCTGTAAGTCAAAAACTACTCGCTGAAGAGGGGTGTGGTGACAAGTCTCTCCGCCATCCAATGGCAGCTCAGACAAAACATGTAGCGCAAAAGAAGGGATTTCGAGGTTATAGAATAGTATTTCATCCTAAACCGTCCTAAATAGACATACTCTTTGATCAAGCCCATGATGAAGCCAAACTCCTAATTGAGTGGGCGCAAACACTTATAGGGCAGTCTGCCTCCTGAGAAGCATAAGCTAAGCAGTTGGCTTTCATTATCCAATGAAAAAAGCCTTTGCGTTGACACCAGATGGACTTTCTTTGTCAGACGAAACTGCTCCGACAAGCGTAAGGAGCTAGTTCTATCCACATAAGCAACAGGCGTTCACGCAATTCTCCCTCCAGGGCTGGGTCGGGAGAATCAAATACCTGAAGTGTTATAACCTGTGCTGAGGAGTTGAGAGCATTTTGGGTGTATAACTGCGACTAGAACCTCACCATAATTCGTCCCGAACTCCATACAAGCACTATTAACAGAGAGAGCTTGCCTATCTGCTACATGCTTTCCACATGCTAGCAGGGGGGCTATCTTAATGTGAAAGTATGCGTCTTTCAAATCCAGGCCCTGGGTTGGATATGCTCTCTTGTGTCATTTTAAAGTGATCCCTTTGAAAGACCGCTTTGCCAACACTCAATTTAGCGGACTTAGATCCAAAATTGGACTTAGGCCGCCCTTCTTTTTGGGAATGAGGAAATTATGGCTGTACAGACCGCACTCTTGTTGCATCTGTGATATCACCTCTACTGCCTTTTTGGCAAGAAGAGTTTGAATTTCTGCTCGAAGCAAAGGAATGCTTTGCTCTGACACCTCTGACGTGATCACACTGTTGAAACAGGGCGGTCTGCGTGCTAAGTGTGTAGCCATTCCCTATTGTATTGAGAACAGTCTGACATTTCTGGTAGCGCCACCCATGCACTCAGGTAGTCTGACAGGGGTTGAGCGAAGACTGTTGTCGTGGGAGGGGCTGTTGGCAGCTTACAGCAACGTGCTGTTCAACATACACTGGGCGGGAGACTGGTTCATGGCTTGGAGCACGGGAACTTTCTTGTCATTCAAACTGAACTGCATGGAGCTCCTGCTCTGCAAAACACCGTTTTTTGCTTTATGCCGTGCAATAGAAATTGAGGAGAAAAAGAGCTCTGATATTGAGTTATGTATACAACATTCACATGTGGCAACACAGCACACAAACATTTTTACTCTCCCACCGCAACCGGAAGGGGAGCTGGTGAAAGAACTTGAACTCTTTTAGAGGCAGTTCAGCAGAACAAACGACACTGTCCTCTTCATCTTCTGGCCGTTAGGAACTCGGCTTAGATTCCGCTGGGCGCCCGGACAGTTGGGGACCATGCTTCACGGGGAAACTATGTTTTCGTGACACGCCACCACGCTTTGAACAGGGGGACAGCTGGGGTATCTGGCTGACCGCTGCGCAGAGGATGACCTGGATAATGCCTGAGGGGGGCCATCAGCATCCTTTGGCAAGAAGTGCGTCATCATCTTGGACTGCTGGGCCTCTGCAAACTACTCCGAAAAGGCCCCAACAGAATCTTAAGGGGGCTTCGAGCAGCAGCGACTTGTCAGTGTCAAGGTGAGCCAAAGATGAAGTGGTTGTACCACCAGACTGACCATGCTCCGCCCAACTCCTTGGGCAACCTTTTTAGCAGCACGAAGGGCGAGGTCCGCAACCATACACAGCTTACAAAAGGACTCCAGGACAGGGCCCTCCTAGTTCAGGGACTGAACATGACAGTAAGGGTGAGCAGGGCCGATGCAGTATCTTCTGCCACCATGATGGCTTTCTCCGCCATGTGGGCTGTAGTGCGACATGGCTTAGAGGGGAGGGACGGATTGGATTTCCATCCATGTGATGGACACAGGTTGTCCTTTTCGACAGGAGGCAACCAGGCATACCCTCGTTCTTCCGCCCCATCGACCACGGAGAGGAGGTGGGTTCCCCGGGCATGGGCTCAGATTGAATGAGGGGAGCGCAATGGTTGGCTAAGCTCAGGCGGCAGTCTCTGTAGGGCAGCCGATTGGCAGCCTGCATGCAGATAGGAGCCACCCATCCACAAGTGGCTGTTCTGGGGCTGACCATTCCAGGCCCATCTCAGCCACCGCTTCAGGGAGGATATTCATGAGTTCCTCATCCAGGGGGGTCACGGGGGGAGAGTTCTCGTCCAAGGTGGCCTCTGACCAAGCATCGCATCGCATCTTCCTCCCCGGATCCAAAGTAGACCAGGTCCCACACTTTAGAGGAAAGGCGAAAGCTTTCCACCGAATATGAAATTGAGGGCTGTGGTGGACGAAAAGCACACTGGAGCTGGGCCAGTGTCAGCTGATCGAGAGAGCTTCTCAATTGAGACTGGGTTGCCGAACACTGCAGCAAACCTTGCGCGGAGAGTCTTGATCAACAGATCTTCACATATCATCATATCTGTAGATGCAAATTTAGTGTATGCATTTATCTGGAAGGTCATGGCCCACAACATCTGCACAAATTAAGCACAAATTAAAAGAAAAGAAAATGGTTATGAATTAAATGTTCATTGTCGAATAATCCATCCGTCCATTATCCAAAGGGTTTTTTCCTTATTAGAGTCATAGGGCTGGGACAATAAATCGATGCATCGCGACTCGTGGACTCAAACCAGGGATCTACACAATAAAATATGATGGGTTAAAAATAACCCAAGTTGGGTTGAAAATAGACTAACCCAGCAATTGGGTTGTTTTGCAATTGCTGGGTTAGTCCATTTTCAACCCAACTTGGGTTATTTTTAACCCAGCATTTTTTAGAGTGTAGGCAGTATTGGAGGAGAATGGGTGGCAATTAAGCAAATTTTACCATTTTTTTTATTAGGACCCAAGCACTAAAAGTGCACAGTTTTCCTAAGGATTATTATTAATATTTAAAAAAAATTATTGGCTCATTGTAATTTTGTTTGGCTCATCTTGCTCCGGGGTCGGTGTAAATGGCCATGATAAGTGTGTAAAATGAGCCATCTGAAAATAATCTGACCATTTGATTTTGTGGAAAAGTGAATAAAATTGTATATCAATTATTTCTTAATTTCTTAGGTATTAATTATAGCCTAATGCAACAACAGTCCTCCCCTTCCCCTAAGTTTGAGTTTAACACAATTTGTACTGCATGTAAATGCAGTTAAAAACATAGCATAACATACAGTCAATACAAATGTTGTTTTTGGCAACAAAACAAAGAACAAAAAAAAAAACTATAGTTGGATATTGAAAACTAGAATGGATGGAAAACTATTGAGCAGTAATGGATCTTTTTGAGGTTTTCTTCAAGAATTCAAATGCTTTAAATGCTATTATATTGGGATTATATATTTAACAGTATTTAGGGTATATTTTAGTATTTACACTCAATTCGTTCTTTTAGAGATTGACCTGACCAGTTTCAATGCTGCGTTTCCTCTGACAGTCACATGAGGGCAGCAGATGTCTTGAGTTATCAGTGAAACAATTTGTACTTACTGTGTTCAAATTGTATTGCAAAACAATTTTGCTGATATTGAGGTGGGATACGGGTAGGGTTAGGGACAGGTGTGGTGGTATGGGTAAGTTTAAGGGTAGGGTTAGGTGTAAGGGAAGTGTCAACAGTGTAATTACAAATGTAACTACAGAAATGAATTACAGATGTAATTACATGCAGGTATGTTTTTTAATGTAAGTATATGTAAAAACATGTATGTACACATTAAGTGCAATGTATAAAATTATTAATTAAAATGTTATTACATAGTAGTTAAGGCCACCTAATATAAAGTGGGTCCAGTTTTTCTGTGTGTAAAAGTGTGTGTCTGTGGCTCATGTAAACTCTACATTATGTGGACAAAATGCCGCCACAAAGATGGAAATATCCAAAAATCCTAGTCCTTTTTGGGATATTATCAGCCCATGTGGTGCTCCTGCAAGCCTCTGATGATGTAATGCTAAGAGGAGCATTTAGGACAGAATTATAGTCACCATAATCATTGTGATTGTGACACCACAACCAAAACCGGAATGGAAAACCGGGTATGGGATCTAAGATGTTAATTAAAAGTGCATGCATAAAACAAGGCTATTCATAAAAATAAAATGAAAAACAGTCTACTAAAAAAGTACCAATTAACTCCCCTGTCCCCTCTTTAAGCATTTGACGCTGGAGTCTATCCATGCTCAAGCAGCGCTAACAATAACCTTGTTCAACATCGCTCACTAATTGGACAGTAAAAACATGGAACTGTAAACATAGTAAAATACGATGATGGATCGTCTCTCCATCACAGATGTACAAAGGAAGAAGATTTGTGCCAGTTGTTTTTTAGCTTTTCCACCAAACAGAATTGCAAAACATAAAAGAAGGACATTTTATCAAGAAAAACTTTGATGTGAGCTTTAGAAAGCCTTGCCTTTATCTAAAATGGATAACACTGACTATACAATAAGGTTTTATTTGTTAACATTAGTTAACTACATTAGTTAACCACTTTTGGGGGATTTCAGTCTGGATTTGGCCTACCCAAATTGAAAAGCTTCCCATACCCACATACAGTGGTCTAAATACACAATTTGGGTGTCATTGTACAGGAAGCCCATTTGAAGTTACATAAACCACTGCTAAAAGTGATAAACATGTAAGTATATGTTGTCTGAGCTGTAATAGCCCCTGTAATAATACAATGACAGAATTTACAGAATTTTGTACGATTACAGAAATGACAGAATATTTTCTGTATCATGTTGTATTGTACCGTTCTTCGGATGAGATGTTAAATCGAGGTCCTGACTTTCTGTGCCCCCCCCCCCCCAATACCCATATACAGTGGTATAAATGCAATATCCTAGTGTCACAAAATATTTTTTCCCAGTGTTTGCTGACATGCTGGAAACAACCAAAACTGTCTACAGGGTGCTAGAACACACAGGGCCTGAGATATACACTTTCAAAAATGAATTTATAACAAAAAAAAAAAAGGTTATTACAGTTTAGACAACATATACTTACATGTTTAACACTTTTAGCAGTGGTTTACGTTACTTCAAAGGGTTTCCTGTAAAATTACACCAAAATGTTGTATTTAGAGACCACTGTCTGTAGGTATGGGAAGCTTTGCAATTTGGGTTGACCAAATCCAGGCAGAAATGGTACCAGAGTAATTTAGTGTAAATCAGTTACTTTGTGTAAAACAAATCTCCAGAAAGTAGACATTCTAAGCTTTCAAATGGTACCACATAGAGGTCAGAGCTCCTCCACAGACATTTAACATTTAAAGTATATACTTGATGATGTCATTCCGGACCCTGTACTTTATCTCAGCATTTACTAATACATTTTTAAGATCAAAATATTGTATAGCATTAATGCACTGTGAACTACCATGACCATGAAGGTTTTTTTTTTTCTTTTTTAAAGGTTTATAAACGCTGTAAAATACATTGCTCATTATTAGTTCATGTTAGTTAATGCATATAAACGAATGTGAATAAATGAGAACTTATTGTAAAGTGTAACCTTAACTTTTTTTTAAAGAGTATAATACTAGTTAGTAGAGAACAACGGCTCATTAATACAGTGATTACTGAATAGTAGTGCATCGAGGGAATTTATTATGGATGTGTTATTTTCTTAATAAGCTGTGGTTCTCGGTTCCCAACCAGAAAGCAAATGATGAGAGAGTTTTCATTAGGGTTAACTTTAATGTCCTTGCCAAGATGTCCATTTGCGTGTCAATATGTGTCTGAATGGCAGTGGACGGTGGGAAGCAGAGAGTCTGGGTGAACTAACCCTGACCCTAACCACTAACTAACCCTAAAATCACAGGGAAATGACAGGTTGATAAGAACATTATTCAGCCGTCGACCTTACCCTTAACTTCAGGTTACAAATTAAATGTTGTTCTACCGACAAAGGATACTGATCCAATTTCTGATCCGAATATTTCCCTGCATGGCAAAAACTCAAATATCAGAACTGTTTGAATGCTCTTCTAAATCCATATGTTGTTGTTTAGTTCCATGCTAATGAATGCACATTGGAAACACGTCCACAGGATTGAACTAATATGGCATCGTCCGTGTCTGATGATGGATTCAAAAAGGTTGGTGAGATCATCTTCACCAGGACCAAGAACACATGCAGAACCATATGAGCACATCACACTGCCACAGCTGACCAGCCGTAAATCAGCTCTCTGTTTCTCATTCACTTCCTCCTATGTCACTCTCTCTGTACTGCTGTGTTGTTTGTGAGATTGTCATGCAAGTGTGTTCATTTCTACTTTTGGATCTGATTCTCATGGATGAACTGTTCTCTGAGATCTACTTTCTCTCTAAGTAAGCGTATATGTGGTTTGCATTTTAGGTCAATATGCATAGGCAGTCCTGATGGGCCCCCATGTTCCATGTTAAAATATATTCCAGACTTTTCAAGGGCCCTCTCTCCCCTTGGGGCCCTGGTAATCAGTGTTGGGTTTACCCCCAGTCCGACGCCCCTGGGTCAAACAGTGCGATTCTGCCTACTGGTGCAGCCTTGAGCTCATTTGTCCTCTTTTTAAGATCATCACAATTTTATACATTATCCAGTGGAATATAATGGGAAAAAAAATACATTTTACACATTATTGTGAATATTGAATGTTTTTGCTCTATTCTGCCAACAAAAATAGTTCTAAACAGAGTCACAGTAGAACCGTTGTGTATTTTTAACGAATTGGGTGAATCAGTGATTCAATGACTGATACATAAAGACAGTTACTTTATTAATTTCTGAATATATCAGCCATTTGAATGAATGATTCAATGACAGTTTGTGAGTCCCAATTCGCATATCTATCCTAAATAGTATTTAATACTAGAATTAGTGTCCCAAATCGTAATATGTTAAAATGAGTATTCCAAAGATACCCGAATGGTCTACTTTTTCTGGATCCAAAGTGCAGATCAGTGCACGCTCTAACGTCTAATATTGTCCAAAACCCATTGCGGGTTGGACGAGGATTTGATTGAAAACTGCGAACACACAAAATAAGTGTTATAAAACTACATGCACGGACATGTAAGGCTAAGAAGGTTTAGATAAAGGGGTTTGAGTGATTAATAACCTGTATCTAACCTGATGAAAATATATATTTTTAATGTTATCCACCTTTTATTTAATCTCCAACAGCATTGTGAACTTTTGTAAAGATACGTTTGGTCATTAACTTTTAAATGCATCATTATGCAAATTGCAAACATGAGAGTTCTCCGCATGAAATACCCATGACTTGCAGATCAACGTTCTAGGCCTACTACATTTCTTTCTGAAGCGGTATAGGAAATTAAATGAAATTAGAGGATTTTAACTGTGACAAAAGCACAAAAACAACTCTTACTGTATGCACCTCAACAGACTTTTGGGTTGAAATAAAATGCTGCGTGGAGTCAATCAATTGGCATGTTCAGTGCCCAAGTCCCACCCCCAAAAGTTCCTGAACTTTGAAAAAGTACTACCTTGCGAGCAGGGACGTTTTGTGTGGGAAACTTTTACCTAGAACTTCATTTAGACCCTGGTCTCTGCAGACGAAACACACGAGTACCACCCCAAAGTCCCTAGTTCCTGGGGTGGAAGTTACATGCAAATCAGGATAGAAATAAGTGTATCAGAATGTGCACTTTTAATAAACTTGACCTGTTCACTGTCACCCATTTTAGAGCATCTGAACTTAAATATTTTTAAAGAAGACTCTCAGTAAATTATTGCTGAAGCACTTTAAAAAATGAGAGTGTAAAAAAGTTATTTATTGTAAAAGTAATGTGCTAAACATTTTTATTTTAAAACCAAATATATACAAAATCAGGCATAACATTATGACCTAATATGTTTTGGTCCCCCTTTTGCTGCCAAAACAGCCCTGACACGTCAAGGCATGGACTCCTCTAGACCCCTGAAGGTGTGCTGTGGTATCTGGCACCAAGATGTTATCAGCATATCCTTTAAGTCCTGTAAGTTGCGAGGTGGGGCCTCCATGGATCGGACTAGTTTGTTCAGCACATCCAACAGATTCTTGATTGGATTAAGATCTGATTTGGAGGCCAAGTCAACACCTCAAACTCGTTATTGTGCTCCTCAAACCATTCCTGAACCATTTTTGCTTTGTGGCAGGGCGCATTATGCAGCCTCATACGCAACAAACTGCTCGGGTTATGTATATAACCCTTGTTCCCTGAGAAGGGGAACGAGCACTGCATCGAGACGACACTTTGGGGATGCTCCCTTAGCATCAGCGAATCTGAAACCAGAATGCCAACTAGGCCAATCCGATGGCGTGCGTGATGACATAACCGTGACGGCATACCCGGAAGTATAAAAGGGGAGCTGGAACGTAATGTCGGCAGTAATTGCTCTGAAGCATGCGCTCCAGGCGCGCCGAGGTGTGGCGTCGGGATGCAGTGCTCGTTCCCCTTCTCAGGGAACAAGGGTTATATACATAACCCGAGCAGTTCCCTTTCGAGGGAACTCGCACTGCATCGAGACGACACTTTGGGGAACGAATCCCAACTAGGCCACACCGAAGGGTAGCGCCTGCCCTAGTGTGAAGCCGGAGACCGGGCACAGCTAGGACTGGAGCACCCTAGCACCAGGCGTTGTAGGGAGATCCAGGCTATAGAACCTGATAAATGTGTGTGGGGTAGCCCACCCGGCCGCCTCGCAGATATCCTGCAAGGGGACCCCAGAAAGAAGGGCCACCGAAGAGGCCATGCCTCTGGTGGAATGAGCCCTCACGGCCACAGGTGAAGGCAAACTGCGCACCTGGTAGGCCATGGTAATCGCCTGGACAATCCAATTACTGATTGTCTGAGTAGACGCAGGCAATCCCTTCTTAGGTGAGCCAAAACACACCAACAGTTGTTGTGATCTCCTCCACTGTGCAGACTTCGCCAAATAAACTCTGAGCGCCCTAACAGGGCAGAGTAGGTGAAGTCTCCCCTCTTCCGCCGTCACGTGAGGCGGAGGATGAAATGCCTGCAGAACCAAAGACCTGACCACCCTTGATGGCACCTTAGGCACGTAGCCCGGCCTAGGGTGTAAGATGGCTTTTACTCCTCCCGGGGCAAACTCCAGGCAGGTTGGCGATACCGCCAAGGCCTGGAGATCTCCCACTCTCCTAAGAGAGGTAATGGTGAAGAGAAAAGCCACTTTAAGGGTCAGGTTCTTAGGTTCGGCTGACTCCAATGGCTCGAAGGGGGCCTCAGCCAAGCCTTCGAGAACCACTGCCAGGTCCCAGGTTGGAACTCTGGAATGAGCCGCAGGCCTCATCCTCCGAGCCCCACGGAGGAATTGTACAACCAGATGGTGCCTACCCAGAGGCCCATCACCCATAGGAGTGTGGAAAGCCGCAATGGCAGCCACGTACACCTTGAGTGTGGACGGGGTAAGCCCTGCAGCGAAGCGATCTTGGAGGAACTCCAGCACTGAAGCCACTGGGCAGTTAACTGGGTCCACCTCACGCTCCCTGCACCAAGTGGAAAATACATTCCACTTGAGGCTGTACAGTCTCCTCGTAGACGGAGCCCTGGAACTGAGTAAGGTCTCTATCACCTCTGCCGTTAGGCCAGCCTCTAGGTACCTGGCCCCCTCAGGGGCCAGACCCACAGGTTCCAAATCTCCGGGCGGGGGTAAAATATTGTACCCGCCGCCTGAGATAGGAGATCCCTCCTGAGAGGAATCTCCCACGGCTGACCTGCTAGCAGAGCTATGATATCCGAGAACCAAACTCAAGTCGGCCAACGGGGTGCTACCAGAAGTAGACTGACCCCCTGTCGCCGGACCCTCTCCAGGACTCCCGGTAGCAGAGCAATCGGGGGAAATGCGTACAGACGCAGCCTCGGCCACGTCTGAACCATGGCATCGTGTGACGCGTGAGGGAAAACCACAGTGGACAGTGGGACGTCTCTCGAGATGCAAACAAATCCACTTCCACTGGGCCGAACCTCTTGCATATGGCCTCCACCACCTCTGGGTGGAGTCGCCACTCCCCGGGCCTCAGCCCCTGCCTCGACAGGATGTCTGCTCCCTAATTTTGGACCCCCGGGACATACATTGCCCTGATGGACAACAGTTTCCCTTGGGACCACAGGAGGTTTTGACTTTACAGACTGGCGCGACCTCAAACCCCCCTGGCGGTTGATGTACGCTACGACAGACATATTGTCTGTCCGTACCAGGACATGTTGGCCGCGGAGGTCCGGGAAAAAGCTCCTGAGAGCTTTGTAGACCGCCATCATCTCCAGGCAATTTATGTGCCAGGAGGAATGACGGCCCTCCCACGGGCCCCTCGCAAAGCGGCCTTCCAATTACCGCGCCCCAACCAGTGAGGGAGGCGTCTGTTGAAACGGATTTCCGGCAACAAGACGCTCCCAACACTGGCCCCTGGTACAGGAACCAAGGTTTCTTCCATATGACTAGGGAACGAAGGCATTTGCGCGTTACCCTGATCATACGGAAGGGATTCCCTCTGGGGGAAAACCCCTTGGTTTTCAGCCACCACTGGAGGGGTCTCATGTCAACGCTGGACACTGCTGCCATGTGCCCCAGCACCCTCTGAAAGTGCCTCACAGTGATGTTGTGGCCTAGCCTTATTCCTGAGACCATCACCAGTATGGTCTCGACTCGCGCGGGAGACAATTGTGCCCGCATCGTCGTCGAATCACATACGACCCCGAGGAACGTTGTCCTCTGGGACGGCGTCAACACGCTCTTTTTCGTGTTGAGTCTCAGCCCCAAGCACCTTATGTGGGCCAGAACGACATCTCGATGCCGGACCGCCATATCGTACGACTGGGCCAGTATGAGCCAGTCGTCGATATAATTCAGCACACGGATGCCCTGAAGTCTCATTGGAGCCAGAGCTGCATCCATGCACTTCGTGAAGGTGCGTGGGGAGAGGGCTAGGCCGAAGGGAAGCACTCGATATTGGTGCGCTTCGCCCCCGAAAGCGAACCTCAGATACTTCCTCTGACATTGGAGGATGGAGATGTGGAAGTATGCGTCCTTCAGATCTTTCCTCGGACTGGATCTGACTCACGATCATGGGAATGGTGAGCATTTTGAATCTGAAGCTCCTCAGAGACAGATTCAAAAACCTCAGATCTATTATCGGACGCAACCCTCCATCCTTTTTGGGAACTATAAAGTACCGGCTGTAGAACCCGGACTCCCTTTCCAGCGGAGGAACATGCTCTATGGCTTCCTTTGCTAACAAGGTTTTTACTTCTAGTTCCATTACCCGAACCCGCTCGGGCACCACTGTAGTCCAGTACAAACCCCTGAACTTTGGAGGAGGATGACCGAACTGCAGTCTGTAACCCTTTTCTACAGTAAGCAGGACCCATGTAGAAATATTCGGAAGGCATTTCCATGCGCCGAGATAATCTACTAAGGGAACCAGCCTCTCGAGGCTGGCGTCGGGTGTTACATGGTTCCCGTCCCCAACCCCCTGAAGCGGCTGACCGGCAGGAAGTAGTTGGGAACGGTTCTCCGTGTGCGGACGCGCGAGCTGCCCAGCCGCAGGTCTTTCCAGAGGCGGCTGGTGCAGCATGTGTTCGCGGGAAATCGATGTGGCCCGAAGCGTCATAGACGGCGGGATTACCACATCCATTTCCCCAGAGCGTCACAGAGGAAACAACCTCGGTTGTTCCTCTGCGGGAGGGACCGCTCTTAGAAGCCCTGCCGCAGCTAGGACTTCTTCCCAGCAGCCTTCGTGCCTGAAGGACGTTCCGTAGATCGCCCTTAGGAGCGGAAGACTGCTGCTGAGAGCGTCGCCTCTGTTGCCAGGCTCCCGGGGGAGGGGCTCTAGATGCGACGCTCTCTTTTTGCACCTTTCGGTGCGAGGAGCTGGATGACGGCTGAGGCTGTCCGCTAGGGCCAGAATATCCTCCGGAGAGGGACCATCTCCCTCGTCTAACTCTTTAAGGAGATCGGCCTGGTAGGCCTGCAGAATGGAGAGTGTGTGCAGGGAACTACCAGCCCGACCAGCCGCCATATAAGCCTTGCCCACCAATGATGAGGTGTCCCGACAGGGTTTAGTGGGCAAAACCGGAGCCTTAAGGGACGATGCAGAGTCGGGTGAAAGGTAGCTCGCGAGAGCCTCCTCCACCCGAGGCATCGCCCCATAGCCCGCCTCGCGTGCCCCCAGAACATTGGAATAATCCAACACCGGAGGATTTGAAACACGCAAGGAATAGGGCTTTTTCCAAGATCTGCACACCTCAGACCTCAGGTGTTTGAACCCGGTGCGAGAGGAACCGGTCATCCAGCCTGCTGGGTGGCTGAATTTCCAGAGCCTCTTGTGGCCAATTTATGTTTAATTTGGCCACAGCCCGGGTCAACACCTCTACCAACTCCTCTTGGGCGGGTGGATGAAGCGCTGAAACAATTTCTGCTTCATCCCCCGCCTCGGTGCCTATTTCCTCCGGCTCCTCAGAACCGGAGAGAACGAGCACCGGACCTCCCACCCCGGGGGAAGAAGCCGCAGAGCGGGCTTCCACATGGGGAGGAAGATCCTCGGAACTGTCAGAGGAGGATCGGGAAAGTGCCGCAGCAGTCCCGAAACCCTCTGACAAGTCCCGCTGTGAACCCCATGATCTGCGACGCCGAGCCGCCTCAGCGACCGCGGGTCCAGAACCATGGGGCTCACGAGGCTGGCCGGCCTCATCAAACACGGCCAGCCAAGAGCGGAGCACCCTGAGCGTCAGCTTCTCGCAATGCTCACAAGCGGCTCCCTCGAGAGCCGCTCGAGCATGCTGAACGCCCAGACAGTGCACACACAGCAGGTGTGTATCCGAGCCGACATGTAACGAGGGCAAGGATGCACACACTCCTTAAACTCTCTAGTTTTCTCACACTCCATCATTCACACACTTTTTCACTGACGTACAACAATAAATAGACAGACAGTTTTGACACAGAGCGCTATGCTGAAGAGCGATAACTGCCGACATTACGTTCCAGCTCCCCTTTTATACTTCCGGGTATGCCGTCACGGTTACATCATCACGCACGCCAATCGGATTGGCCTAGTTGGCATTCTGGTTTCAGATTCGCTGATGCTAAGGGAGCATCCCCAAAGTGTCGTCTCGATGCAGTGCGAGTTCCCTCGAAAGGGAACTGCGATGCACTGTGTATTCTGACACCTTTAACTTCTTGAGCAATTAGAGCTACAGTAGCTCATGTGTTTGATCGGACCACACGGGCCAGCCTTTGCTCCCCACGTGCATCAATGAGCCTTAGCCGCCCATGACCCTGTCGCCGGTTCTCCACTGTTCCTTCCTTGGACCACTTTTGATAGATACTGACCACTGCAGACCGGGAACACCCCACAAGAACTGCAGTTTTGGAGATGCTCTGACCCAGTCGTCTAGCCATCACAATTTGGCCCTTGTCAAACTTGCTCAAATCCTTACACTTGCCCATTTTTCCTGCTTCTAACACATCAACTTCGAGGACAAAATGTTCACTTGCTGCCTAATATATCCCACCCACTAACAGGTGCCAATGATGAAGAGATAATCAGTGTATATTTTACAAAATAATTTGGACTCTAAAATTGCTAGAAAATCAAAGCCATATGTTTAAACAAGTTATGATCTTCAGTTGATATCACACAAAAGGAGGTTCCTGAGAGATTTTGTTTACAGCTCTAGTCAAGTCCCCTTTCTATAACGCTTTATACAATACAGATTGTGTCAAAGCAACTTTATAGTGATGAACAGAAAAATAATGATAATGAACATTGATGCATAGAATTCAATTCTGCTGTAAAGCAGTTCTAAAAAGACAATACTAAACATTTATCATTCATTTCAAATCAGTAGACAGTCAGAGCTTTTGTGGTTGTCTCTGGGTGCACGTCCACCATCTGGTCTGGATACAGACCGGATCCGGCTGTCTGCGGTAACCTCAGGATAAGAATGATACAGACAGACTATGACTAGTCTTATAATGTAATAAGTACATTTAATGTTATAGGAAATGTTCATGGTTCTGACTGACCTAATTTATGCAGCCTTACAATTCTTTAAAGGATTAGAAATTATTGAAATGTGAAAGTGTGTTATGTGTATGACAGATTAAAGAGATGGGTCTTTAATCTGGATTTAAACTGACAGAGTGTGACTTCCTCCCGTACAATGCTAGGAAGAATGTTCCAGAGTTTGGGCACTAAATAGTAAAAGGATCTTCTGCCCACAGTCGATTTTGATATTGTGAGTGTTATCACCTGGCCAGAATATTGCGATCATAGTGGACGTGAAGGACTATAATGTGTTAGGAGCTCACTCAAGTACTGAGGAGCTAAACCATTCAGGGCTTTTACTAATGTAACCAGCAAGATTTTAAAATGCATGCATGTAAAATGTTAAATGTATGATGTTTAATAGGAAGCCAATGCAATGTTGACAGAACCGGGCTAATATGGTCATACTCCCTGCATGGTTCTGGTAAGCGGCATTTTGGACCAGCTAGAGTTTGTTTATTAAACATGCAGGGCAACCACCCAGTAAGGCATTACAATACAATCTAGCCATGAGGTAATAAATTCATGAATTAACTTTTCTGCATTTTACATTGAGAGCATTTGTCGTAATTTAGATATATTTGTAATACAGAAAAATGCGATTTTACTAATGTTAGAAATGTGTATTTCAAATGAAAGATTGGTATCAAAGATCACACCCTCCTAACTGACGACGAAGACTTGAAAGAGCAGCCATCAAGTGTTAGATAGTCTTCTGGGTTATTACATGCAGAGTTTTCGTCAGAATTTAGTAGTAGGAAATTACTAGTCATAATTTTGTTTTATATCAACTATGCATTCCGTTAGTTTTGTAAACTGGTATGTTTCATCAGGCCGCAAAGGAATATAGAGCTGAGTATCATCAGCATAACAGTGAAAACTAACACCATGTCTCCTAATGATCTTCAAAGAGTAGCATGTACAGAAGAAACGCAATGGTTCTAGGACTGAGCCTTGCGGTACTCCATACTGAACTTGTAAATTATAAGATACCTCTTTAATTACTGCCACAAATTAATGATGGTCAGATTAGTACTGTACCAAAAATAGACACCAACATTGACATTTGTTTTGATGTGTTATTTTCTTCTTTGTGATAATAATAAAAAAGAACAACATTTTAAATTCACAAAAAAAAAACTGTGAGCATGATTGTGCATACAAAACCTGCCACAACAGGGTGTTGCCATCCTGTTGTTAAAGTGTGTTCAGCATGCTGCTATGTGGTATATGATTTTCCCAGTTTCTGTAAATGAAAAACAATTATAATCAGACATAAAATAATTACATTTCAGTATTCCACAATTTTTTTTTTTTTTCAGGGATCCTGTCAAGAATTAAGAATAAGAATGATATATTAGTGGTGAGCGGTGACCTTTTTAACAGGGTATGCTGGGTGTGCGTTATGTCAAAAATTTGATGGGTTTTGCGTTTGCTTTATACAGTGTTAGCTGCTTAGTTGCTTATTCTCATGACACATGGCAACACAGCTAAAGTTTTCCTAAAATGTTTGACCTTTTATTGAAAGTAGCCTACATTTACCTGTTGATGCCTTCACAAGCACCTTTAAACTGTATGGTGCATCACCTGAGGACACAACTAAATCAGAGGCGACCAAAGTTTTTTTTTAAATTATTATTAAGAGTTAAAAATAAGTATAACATAATCAATATTAGTATTCTATTATAAATAAAATATAAGTAAAATGTAATTAGAATAAATGTAAGTATAATAAAAATATAAATTTTCTTTAAAAAATATGCTGAAATAATGCAAATTGATGACTTTAACAAACAACTAGATTTAGACTTAGACTATCGATTAACAACCTCAGATAGTTACAGTAGGTCTGCTTACAGTTTAACTGTCATTAACAGTTTTTACGTTTTCAGTAAGAATACATTTCCTTATTTGAGAAAACTAAGTACTATGAAAATAGTTTCAGTTATGACTTTTTTCCCACTTAATTTAGTCTATTTAGTTTTGTATCAAATACAACATTTCGTTGATCGAGATCTGACAGTAACAGCACATTTTTCCTCTTGGGCGAGCAGACAGCTTTCCCTGCGCATTAAAACCCCCATGTGCCAGCAAACCAATGAGAATGCGGGACAGTGATAACGATACATAACAACAGAGTGAAAGGCGCCAAAGCTGCTGTGGATCCGCTAATTCTCAGTTAGTGGCAAGACAATTGTGCCAAGTGATTTGAAGAAAATTACCGTCGTTTGGCAAATAAATAAACGATGGAGAGTTACATCCGTATTACTAACATTTCTTTATGTAAGCTTTATGGTACACCTCAAATAAGGGAATTTATAGCAATTTATAGTGTTAATGTTAATTAGCGAATTCACAAATGGCTTGGGTATGCAGAGCATTCACAGCTTATATGGACCGCACGTCTGCATGTGATATATACTTCTTTTTTTTTTACTCACAATTTATACCATATAAAATATTTTAAAGCTTGGTATACAGAGTATCCGGAAAGTATTCACAGCGCTTCACTTTTTCCACATTTTGTTATGTTACAGCCTTATTTAAAAATGGATTAAATTAATTATTTTACTCAAAATTCTACAAACAATACCCCATAATTACAACGAGAAAGAAGTTTATATTACTTTTTTTTATATATACAAAAAATCACATATACACAAGTATTCACGTCCCTTGCCATGACACATAATTTAGCTCAGGTGCATCCTGTTTCCACTGATCATCCTTGAGATGTTTCTACAAGTTGATTGGAGATCACCTGTGGTAAATTCAGTTGATTGGACATGATTTGGAAAGGCACACACCTGTCTATATAAGGTCCCACAGTTAAAGGGGCTATATGCGTTTTTCTGAAATTTAAACTCGCGACTGACACCTGTGGCCAAAAAATAGAACTGCTCTTATTTTCTGCTCGCTCTCGCAGCGGTGGTGACGTCACATCCGCAGACAGCGTGGGGAAAACCTACCCGCCAGAAAATAGGAAAAATAGGAGACAGGCTTATAGGTGCTCCCACTGTAAGCGGACAAGGTGTCAGTATGCTCATCAGGAGATGTTTGAGTCATAAATGGTCAAATAAAAAGGCTATTGTTACGTTTATTTTGGGGAAAAAGTTGCATATAGCCCCTTTAACAGTGCATGTCAGAGCACAAACCAAGCCATGAAGTCCAAGGAATTGTCTGTAGACCTCCGAGACTGGATCTTGTCAAGGCACAGATCTGGGGAAGGGTACAGAAACATTTCTGCAGCATTGAAGGTACCAATGAGCACAGTGGCCTCCATCATCCGTAAATGAAATAAGTTTGGAACCACCAGGACTCTTCCTAGTGGCTGGCCGCCCGGTCAAACTGAGGGATCTATAGTGTTTTTCTGTGGAGAGAGGAGAACCTTCCAGAAGAACAACCATCTCTGCAGCACTCCACCAATCAGGCCTGAATGGTAGAGTGGCCAGACGTGACATGACAGCCCGCCTGGAGTTTGCCAAAAGGCACCTGAAGGACTCTCAGACCATGAGAAACAAAGTTCTCTGGTCTGATTAAACAAAGATTGAACTCTTTAGCCTGAATGGCAAACATCATGTCTGGAGGAAACCAGGCCGGGCTCATCACCTGGCCAATACCATCCCTACAGTGAAGCATGGTGGTGGCAGCATCATGCTGTGGGGATATTTTCAATTACAATCCTTGCCAAGAAAAAAGTTCAATCCATGTTATGCCTCTCTTGTTATTCCTAGCATGCTTAATTCACTCATCATTTCAGCTGTAAAAGTCCACTTTATGTCATGGTGACGGATGACAAATGCGATTTTGCAGATTTGCATTTCGACTCGAGGTAACTCGCATAATAACTTTGACTGTTTGCCCTTTTGAACTATAATAACGATTGCTTGATCGGTTCCACGGCCGCTGACGTTAGCATTATTTATTTGCTATAATCTCTGTGAGCCGAGTCTGATCACCAAAACTGTAAGATTAAACAAGACGGTTCATTCATATTATTATATTTATCATATTATATTCATATTACAGTCACTGCGGAAGCTCGGGTTGCCATAGAAACATGACACACGCTTGAGACTGCACACTTGCGCGTTAGCTGGAGCAACCTGAAATAGCTTTTTTACGCAATTTGAGTGTCATAGAAAACATTTATGTAACAGTTCGCCTGAGAATACACACAAGCAGTGCTGACTGACTCTGATCACGACCAGGTGTTCTTCGAGTCTGATCGACTCGGGTATTACACACACAATGTTAAACAGACCCGGGACCTGAAGTAATAGATTGGGACCCAGACCTAGCTGACCATTTAAAATATAGACCCGAACCCGTACGGGTCCCGGCTTCACGGGTCTCGGGTGCTCCGTGAAGACCTCTAGTCAGGATCAAGGGAAAGATGAACACAGCAATGTAGAGACATCCTTGATGAAAACCTGCTCCAGAGCGCTCTGGACCTCAGACTGGGGCGAAGGTTCATCTTCCAACAGGACAACAACCGTGAGCACACAGCATAACAAAGGAGTGGCTACAGGACACCTCTGTGGATGTCCTTGAGTGGCCCAGCCAGACTTGAACCCGACTGAACATCTCAGGAGAGATCTGAATATGGCTGTGTATCGACGCTCCCCATCCAACCTGATGGAGCTTGAGAGGTCCTGCAAAGAAGAATGGGAGAAACTGCCACAAAATAGGTGTGCCAAGCTTATAGCATCATACTCATAAAGACTTGAGGCTGTAATTGGTGGCAAAGGTGATTCAACAAAGTATTGAGCAAAGGCTTTGAATACTGGGGATGTGATTTTTTATGTTTTTTAATACATTTGCAAAGATTTCAAACAAACTTCTTTCACGTTGTCATTATGGGGTATTGTTTGTAGAATTTTGTGGAAAATAATGAATTTAATCCATTTTGGAATAAGGCTGTAACATTTCAAAATGTGGAAAAAGTGAAACGCTGCAAATACTTTCCGGATGCACTCGAATTAGAAAGATGTATATTCTTAATACAAATGGCCATGACAACAGCAACAGCACAAATTGTGTGGTTTTACAGGTTCTATAGGTAATGTTAATGGTTTGTGCCGATCACTAACCCTGCTTTTGAGCGATAGCAGCCTCTTGCCTCAGCAGCTCCATATTCTGAACATTCATTTAAACTTTCAAAAGACTAAAACATGGTTTAAGTCTTACCGAATGTCTTGAGACATTAATAACGAAGTGATGTATGTGTTTTCTGCTAAAGTCTTCACAGAGCTGTGCGTTAAAAGTCGGTGAAAAGCTCACAAGTCATTTTAGTTCCTGAATGCGCTCCAGTGGCCTCGTCTGACTCCATCTGGAAACAATAGCGCATATGAAGAACAAGAAAAAGCTCTGACTCAGCGTCAGCGAAGCCGGATCACGAGCAATCTACATATCTGCTTCCTACGGCCAAGAGAGAAAGACAACACAGCCTCTAATGTGATGGCGATATGACACGTGTCACGTTTAATAAGAACTGCCATTTATAACAAATCCTCTGTCCACTCTTCAGAATAACATTCATTGTGGATGAGCGATTACATTCATCTACTGCTGTACAACAAATGCAAATACTGTAAATGATGGAAGTCATTTGTGCGATGCAAAAACCCATATGTGAGATGCCGGAGCCTTTCATGTGCATTTCTCTTCATCAGACCAAAGACAGATTTAGAGTTCTTGGCAGTCGTGTGGTTGCTAAAAACGTCCCACGAAGAGAGCTGACTTTGTTAAATGTGATACTTCTTACAGTTCATTAAACTCATGCCCATTAGTTTCATTTGCATTTTGTTTTCCTTGAAAAGAATAAAACCCAAATATGGAACAGTACTGTGAAAGCATGATAAAACATACAAAAATACCAATTGTGCAACTATACCCAAAGTTAAACAGGAAAATAAAAGCCGTATAACACAATATTACAGCAGAATATCATTCTGGTATATTGCAGTATTGTTAATAAATAAGAAAATTAATATCAATCATACAAAAGCGCTAATTCATTGTCATGTTAATTTAAAACCTCTGTTATGTATCAGCTGCTCAGCTGCCATTAATATCAACATATAGCACCAAAAATGAATGTAGCTCTACTACATGACGCCATATTCTCCCTGCTGCCACCATGAGATGCATTAAGCCCGTTTATGCGTTTCACATGAGATTATGAAGCATGTTCATGAAAAAACATAACATGTATCCATGTCATTTGCCACATGGAATCAGTCTAGTCTATATTTTTTTTGTTCCTGACCATTTGAAGCACTGCGAAACACAATGAAAGGAGTCCTCACACCCTCACTGACACGGTATCACCTCCAGAGGGCTTTGTCGATGATGTCATTTCCTGTAGACACACTTGCAGTCTACCCGGCATCAGAAGGCCGTGTCATTCTCCACTGTAGTCCCAGACAAACAAGCCACTTTGAGTCCTTAATAATGTCTTTGTTCAGTACATGTTCAAAACAGAGCGGGTATCACTCTGCTCCTGCGAGGGCTCAGAAGGTCATGGTCAAACATCTAGAGCAGAAGTTCTCACGGGTTTGTGTGTGAGCAGGACTTGCAGCATTGCTTCCCGTAGAACTTGTGGTTGCAAACGCCGTGCTGCGGCACCAGATAACACCAGTTGAAATGATCTTTACAGATCACATCTGCACAGGGAAACATTGTAACATCAATGTAACAAGATACACGTCTTATTTAACCTAATAATGAATACAATATTTTTAAACAAAACAAAAGTAAACAGAATAGCCATTACAGCATGGTTCATGTACAATTTGACTATTTCATTTTTCTATATGAAAAGGAATAATGGGAAAAGAAAAGATGTTCCGACCAATCTGATGAAAGGGGCCGCCCACATGTGTAAATGAAATATTGAAGCCTTAAATCAAATTGTAAACCATGGAAAAAGGAGAAAATCATGTTTTCCGTTTGTTAGAGGGTTAGTTCACCCAAAAATGTTCAACGATTACTCACCCTTATGTTGTCCCAACCCTGTAAGACTTTCATTCATCGTCTTCAAAACACAAATGAAGATGTTTTAAATGAGAGATTTCTCTCCATTGATAGTCCACACAATTACCACTTTGACGTTTAAAAATAATCATAAAGAGATGATAAAAGTAATCCATATGAATTGAGCGGTTTAGTCAAAGTTTTCTGATCACTTCATATGATGAACCGATTGAATTTAGGCTTTTATTTACATATAAACATTGATAAGTGAACATAAACAGAACCTCAACCATACTTGATTGATGCGTTTAAGAACAAACCTCGAGAATGAAGCTTATTGGATCTTGTGGAAGCTCAAACGTGCTGCATAACATGAGAATGAACCTCATTGGTTCTTGTAGAAGCTCAAGTGTGCTGCGTAACATGAGAATGAACCTCATTGGTTCTTGTAGAAGCTTAAACGTGCTGCGTAACACAAGAGTGAACCTCATTGGTTCTTGTGGAAGCTCAAACGTGCTGCGTAACACAAGAATGAACCTCATTGGTTCTTGTGGAAGCTCAAACGTGCTGTGCAATACAAGAATGAACCTCATTAGTTCTTGTGGAAGCTCAAACGTGCTGTGTAACACCAGAATGAACCTCATTGGTTCTTGTGGAAGCTCAAACGTGCTGCGTAGCATGAGAATAAACCTCATTGGTTCTCTCTGAAGCTCAAACGTGCTGCATAACATGAGAATGAACCTCATTGGTTCTTGTGGAACCTCAAATGTGCTGTGTAACACGAGAATTAACCTCATTGGTTCTTGTGGAAGGTCAAACGTACTGTGTAACACCAGAATGAATATCATTGGTTCTTGTGGAAGCTTAAATGTGCAGCGTAACACAAGAATGATCCTCATTGATTCTTGTGGAAGCTCAAACGTGCTGCGTAACACGAGAATGAACTTGATTGGTTCTCTCTGAAGCTCAAATGTACTGTGTAACACAAGAATGAACCTCATTGGTTCTTGCTGAAGCTCAAACGTGCTGCGTAACACAAGAATTAACCTCATTGCTTCTTGAGGAAGCTCAAACGTACTGTGTAACATGAGAATTAATCTCATTGATTCTTGTGGAAGGTCAAACGTGCTGTGTAATACAAGAATGAACCTCATTGGTTCTCTCTGAAGCTCAAATGTGCCTTGTAACACAAGCATGAACCTCATTGGTTCTCTCTGAAGCTCAAACGTACTGTGTAACACGAGAATGAATCTCATTGGTTCTTGTGGAAGCTCAAATGTGCTTCCATGTACTACAACTGATGTATTGATGAATGTTCTGTTCATCATATAAAGCGATCAAATCTCTTCAGGAAATTTGGACTAAACCGCTCAATTCATATGGATTAGTATTATGATCTCTTTATGAACTTTTTTATGAAGACTGTCAATGGAGGGACAGAAATCTCTCAGATATAATTAAAAATATCTTCATCTGTGTTTCGAAGACGAAAAGTGACTAAAGTCTTATGGAGCGACATGAGGGTGAGTAAATGGTGGCAGAACTTTAATATTTGGGTGAACTAACCCTTTAAACAAAGTGGGGGAAAAAAACAAGTTGTCTTTTTCTTTCTCGTTATTTCTTTCCAAATAGGAGATGAAATGGTCAAACTGTACACAAACCGCACATAAAAGGGTTTGGGCACTATTATATTCCTTAATTAATATAATTAATTTGTAATAAGACAGCAAAAGAGTCATTTTATTTATATACTATTATACTATTTTATAGGTTTTATTTGTATATTTTTTTATTTAAGTTTAGTAGTTTTATGAACGTTTGTCATTTTTATTATTTATTTTTAGCATTAATTTATTATCATTTTAGTACTTTATATACTATACACACACAAAATCAGCAAATTAAACATTTTTAATCATATTAACTACAAAAAAATCATGATGTTTATAATTATTATAATTTACTGACATGCAAAATAATTAAAACAATTTTTTTCCTCAAAATATTTTTTATCATATAACTCTGTTCAATGAGGCGCATTAGTACATGGTGTAATAATATCATAGCTCACGACAGACCTTTCTTCTCTGGCTGGGGGCAGAATGCAGTGTTACAGGCCTGGGACATCACTGGCTTCATCTGCAGGACACACCCAGAGGAGGGACGCCCATGAACCAGACACTGCACGGAGCGCACCTGAACCCCTCCACCACACGTCACCGTACACTGCAGACAAACACAAAACACGGCATGCCAAGATCAAAATCAAGCATCCCACACTTCCTGATGAGCTCATGATGGGTGGTGTTAGTGTAGGATGAGGGAAGGCCCACCTGAGACCATGGTGAGGAGTACCAGTCTGGTCTGCTGTGAGGAGAGAGGACGGGACAGTCTGGCAGGATACAGGTTCTCTGGAGCTCCGAGGAGGGTTTGGGCACATGCTGACACTTTTTGGGTGACAGTTCTCTATACTTTCCCGCCACATCCTTCTCTGTGCACTTCACGACACGCAGCTGAAGCCCCTTTCCACATGACACTGAACACTGCAGAGAGAAAGAGAGAATATCACAGCCATCATTCAACCCAAACACACACCTGTGCATTACTGAGCCTAAAGCAGCAAACTGTCCTTTTCATTGTGAAAAACAAGTGTGCTTAATTGTACTTAATGTCCACTTGTAGTGTACTTCAAACCTTAATATATATATATATATATATAAACTGTACTTGTAGATAGTATAATATTTACCTTTACATACATATACACTTTTAAAAAGTATTTAACTTAAAGTACTTTTGAATTCATTTTAAATAATGTTTTAATAATTACGCTGTATTTTATGATGCCTTAGTTACAGTGTAATTACACATTTATGTACGGAGTAATATCAATTAACAACATGTAGACTGTAAAATCTCAATTTAATATATTTTGTTTCTTTTTTTCACAGGCTTTTTGAGTTTTACTTCAAAATATGTTTTTGTCATTTCATGTACATTGGACAAATCAATTGGTGAAACAGTGAATTACAACCCCAAATCAGAAAAAGTTGGGACAGTATGGAAAACGCAAAAAAAAGAAAAAAAAAAGAAGTGATTTCTAAATTTACTTTGACTTGTATTTCATTGCAGACAATATGAACACAAAATATTTCATGTTTTGTCTGGTCAACTTCATGTCATTTGTAAATATGCATCCTTACCTGTCATTCAGACCTGCAACACATTTAAAAAAAAGTTGGGACAGGAGCAATTTAGGGCTAGTAATGAGGTAAAATGGTTAAATAATGATGTGATTTGAAACAGGTGATGTCAACAGGTGATTGTAATTATGATTTGGTACAAAAGCAGCATCCAAGAAAGGTCTAATCCTTTAGAAGCAAAGATGGGCCGAGGATCGCCAGTTTGCCAACAAATACGTGAGAAAATTATTGAAATGTTCCTCAAAGAAAGATAGAAAGAGATTTGGATATTTCACATTCAACAGTGCATAACATAATTAAAAGATTCAAGGAATCTGGAGGAATTTCAGTGCGTAAAGGACAAGGGCGCAAGCCTAAGCTGAACAACCGTGATCTCCGATCCCTCAGGCGGCACTGCATCAAGAATCGTCATTCATCTATAAGCGATATCACCACATGGGCTCAGGAGTACTTCTGCAAACCTTTGTCAAGTACCACAATACGTAGTTACATCTACAACTGCCAGTTAAAACTGTACTGTGTCAAAAGGAAGCCGTATGTTAACAGTGTCCAGAAGCGCTGTCGACTTCTCTGGGCTCGGAGGCATCTGGGATGGACCATCACACAGGGGAAACGTGTACTGTGGTCAGATGAATCAGTATTTGAGGTATTTTTTGGGAGGAATGGACGCCGTGTGCTCCAGACCAAAGAAGAAAAGGATCATCCAGACTGTTACCAGCAACAAGTCCAAAAGCCAGGGTCTGTCATGGTATGGGGTTGTGTCAGTGCCCTTGGCAAAGGTAACTTGCACTTCTGTGAAGGCACCATTAATGCTGAAAAGTACATAGAGATTTTGGAGCATAATATGCTGCCTTCAAGAAGACATCTTTTCCAGGGACGTCCATGCATATTTCAACAAGACAATGCAAAACCACATTCTGCACACATTACAAAGTCCTGGCTGCGGAGGAAGAGGGTACGGGTACTTGACTGGCCTGCCTGCAGACCCGACCTGTCTCCAATAGAGAATGTGTGGCGCATTTTGAAGCGCAAACCCGTACTGTTGCCCACCTTAAGACTTGTTTGCAGGAAGAATGGGACAAAATTACACCTGAAACACTTCATCACTTGGTGCCTTCAGTCCCTAAACGTCTTTTAAGTGTTGTGAAAAGGAATTGCAACATTACAAAGTGGTAAATGTTTTACTGTCCCAACTTTTTTTGAAATGTGTTGCCGGTCTGAATGACAGGAAAGGAAGCATATTTACAAATGACATGAAGTTGACCAGACAAAACATGAAATATTTTGTGTTCATATTGTCTGCAATGAAATACAAGTCAAAGTAAATTTAGAAATCTTTTTCTGATTTGGGGTTGTAAATTGATTTTACAGTGTACTGATTATAGGGTTAGGTTTTGGTTTAAGGTTAGTAACATTAGTGTATAATGTAATGTTTAACAAATACCCCTTTTCCACCAAGGCAGTTTGAGTGCTGGTTTGGAGCCAGAGCCTAGTTTCAAATCGGTTCTTTGTCTTTCGACACCCAAAGCACCAGCTTTGAACCAGGAAAAGTGGTTCTTAAAGGCCCACTGAAGTGCCTTAGAACGCGCAGCATTATTCAACGTGTTGACGTAATTTCCCCTAAAACGGCTGTTAGACAGCTGTTAGCAGCTCCTCCCCTTTTTTGAAACAGCCAATAGCGTTTCGTTATTACCACAGTTTGACTAGCCTTTCTATTTTTTTAAAGCCAGTTTCCTCTGAATCTAACCGTTTATCATCATAATCTCTTCAATATCTCTTTGAAATACAGCATTCTGTGCAGCATTTAAATGGGTCCGATATGTTTTGTTATATGCGCCGACTCTTGCATTTGATCCGCACTGCGCTCTTGTGTCTGTAGTCAACGCCTGTGCTCTAGACTGTGTGTGCATTGCTGTGGTGTGCGTGAAACTATCGTGAACCCAGTCTGAATCGTTTCCTATCGCATATACACTCACCTAAAGGATTATTAGGAACACCATACTAATACTATGTTTGACCCCCTTTCGCCTTCAGAACTGCCTTAATTCTATGTGGCATTGATTCAACAAGGTGCTGAAAGCATTCTTTAGAAATGTTGGCCCATATTGATAGGATAGCATCTTGCAGTTGATGGAGATTTGTGGGATGCACATCCAGGGCACGAAGTTCCCGTTCCACCACATCCCAAAGATGCTCTATTGGGTTGAGATCTGGTGACTGTGGGGCCATTTTAGTACAGTGAACTCACTGTCATGTTCAAGAAACCAATTTGAAATGATTCGAGCTTTGTGACATGGTGCATTATCCTGCTGGAAGTAGCCATCAGAGGATGGGTACATGGTGGTCATAAAGGGATGGACATGGTCAGAAACAATGCTCAGGTAGGCCGTGGCATTTAAATGGCTCTAAGGGGCCTAAAGTGTGCCAAGAAAACATCCCCCACACCATTACACCACCACCACCAGCCTGCACAGTGGTAACAAGGCATGATGGATCCATGTTCTCATTCTTTTTACGCCAAATTCTGACTCTACCATCTGAATGTCTCAACAGAAATCGAGACTCATCAGACCAGGCAACATTTTTCCAGTCTTCAACTGTCCAATTTTGCTGAGCTCATGCAAATGTAGCCTCTTTTTCCTATTTGTAGTGGAGATGAGTGGTACCCGGTGGGGTCTTCTGCTGTTGTAGCCCATCCGCCTCAAGGTTGTGCGTGTTGTGGCTTCACAAATGCTTTGCTGCATACCTCGGTTGTAACGAGTGGTTATTTCAATCAAAGTTGCTCTTCTATCAGCTTGAATCAGTCGGCTCATTCTCCTCTGACCTCTAGCATCAACAAGGCATTTTCGCCCACAGGACTGCCGCATACTGGATGTTTTTCACTTTTCACACCATTCTTTGTAAACCCTAGAAATGGTTGTGCATGAAAATCCCAGTAACTGAGCAGATTGTGAAATACTCAGACCGGCCCGTCTGGCACCAACAACCATGCCACGCTCAAAATTGCTTAAATCACCTTTCTTTCCCATTCTGACATTCAGTTTGGAGTTCAGGAGATTGTCTTGACCAGGACCCCAACCCTAAATGCATTGAAGCAACTGCCATGTGATTGGTTGATTAGATAATTGCATTAATGAGAAATTGAACAGGTGTTCCTAATAATCCTTTAGGTGATTGTAAAGTGTGCTATGTGCCGTTCACCATGTAGAAAATAGTAAATGCGTGAACAACTGACTGTTTTCAGACGCAGTTCAGGGTCTATTTATAATGCAGGGGGCGGGACTTCAGATGCTAGAGCGCATTTGATTGGACAGAAGATTTGATGAGAAGGTGAAGTCTGCGATGATGTCATCAAAATCTATGATTCGTTTTAATGGAAGTGAGAGACTAAGTTTTGAATGCTTATATCTTCTAAATGCTAATTTTGTCATTGTTTTGGAACAAACCAGCTTATTCATAACCTTAAGGCTAAGATAATCATACTAAAAGCTAAAAAAACTTTATTTTGATTTCAGTGGGCCTTTAAGTAGCACCAAAACATTGCTGATCTAGAAGTAAGAACCGCTTGTGTCAGGGGCTGGGGGCGGGGTTACTGACCAACAAGACGAACACAAACTTGTGACCGCCATTTTGGAAATAGCAGCTAATCGAGCTAATAGCTGCTCGTTTGTAATCTCTGTCTATACAATTTACGGCGAGCTGCACGAATGCGTTCGCTGTGTTTTGATGCCGATGTAGGATCATAAAGCCATGTGCATAGTAACACAACGTTCGTCATTGTTGATGCGAGGCTTGTTCGAGATGCATCAGCGCTGGGCAGACCGATCGCCGTATGACATCAAAGTCCAACGAGAGCATACGACTCCTTATGCTTTTGAATCGCTCATGCGGTAATTTGATATCATCCGCTGATCGGTCTGCGCAGCGCCGATGCATCTCCATCAAGTCTGGTGTGTTTGTGTTTCCCGCTGCCTCACTAGCGTTGCTGAGAAAGATGAGATGTATACAGTGATGTAAGACTGGCTCTGTGGAGGCTCTCTAGCATGTGGAAAGACAAACCGGTTCTCAGAAGGCTCGTCAGTCGAACCAACTCCGAACCGGCACTAGCACTGGCTCTAAACTAGCACCAGGTTCATGCTGGTGGAAAAGGGTACAAATTTAAACAATACACGCATTTGATTGCAATTAACATTCATTTAAGTGTCCGAAAACATAGAAAAAACAGCATGCATGTTTTGAATAACCTGAGGATGAGTAAATAATGAAAATTACCTCTCTGAGTGAACATTCCTATAAATGTCTGCCTCATAATGCTGAAAGGTCATGCATCACCCATGGGGTATGAACTCACAACCATTTGGTAATTACTTTAAATATAGGCTTTATCACTACTCCACAACCCCACTCTATCATAATACAGTTCAAGTATCCTGCAGAGGGTTTTACCGGTTGCCAGGTGGAGACGAACCACTGGGCCTTGCGTTGTTTGTGACAGCGTTTGATCATGCAGGTCTCTTGGCTGCTGGGTTTGGGTAGAGCGGCACAGGAAGCGTCCGGCAGCACGCGGATGTAAGAACTGGAGTCACTGCTCACACACGCCACCGCTCTCTTCATCACTCCCTTCCCACATTTACGAGAACACTGGGAAAAAAAGCCACTTATAATGTAAGACAATGTTCCTCTGTGAAGTTTTAACCCTGTAGAATTAAAGGGGCATTGTCATGTTTACGTTCTGTTGGCCAGTGGATGCACAGTAAAAGTATTCAGTTATGGATACAACCATCAAAATGCACTATTCACAGCGAGCCTATGTTGACCCTTATGTCTATGTGTGTGTGTGTGTGTTTGTGCTTTTTCTTGAAGCTCAAATAGAGTATCCAAAATCATGGGTTCAATCCCTAGCAAAATTCACATGCATGAACATGAAAAATGTGCGCCTTCAATGCAGCTTACATTTAAAAAAAATTTATAAAAGCATCTGCAAAATGCATCAATGTAAATACCCTCAGAGTGTCAGGGGTTATAGTAAAATACAAAGATGATGCGTTACACAGAATGAACAATAATATGGATTCATAGTAAAATCTAGGATGGAGAGAGCTTTTCTAGGAGGATAAGTAGCAGACAGAGAAAGACACCAATGAGACGACGGCGACCAGGGAGGAGATGATGGTGGGAGGAGCCAAGACAGAGACAGGAGGAACCAGAGCAGAGACGGGAGGAGCAGAAGGATGACGCAGAGCCATGACAGGATGAAGGTCCATGCAGGAGCCGATGGAGGGAGGAGCCATGGTGGAGCCTTGGTGTAGAGGGCGGGTGGAACCAGGGAGACGATTGACTGAGGTGGAGACTGTGGAGTTGGAGACCCAGGTGGAGCCGAAGTCTCAGGATGACTCAGGGCTACGGTGGAGTTGCAGGCGGGCATGACCGAGCAGGAGCTGAGGGCTTGGCAGACCAGGGCGGAAATAGTTGGAGTGTTGACAATGGTGGAACCGGAGGGAAGGAGGAGGTAGAGCAAGAGATGACAGTCCACGGTGGAGCTGAGGGAAGGCTGAACCAAGGTGCAGCCAATGGTCCGAGGTGGAGTCCGGGGCCAGGAGGCTAGAGGTGGAGCTGAGGGATCCACAGGCCAAAGTGAGGCTGATGGCTGGGAAGTCCCAGGCTGATCCGCACAGCCAAGTGGAACTACTGGAGGAGCCAAAGGGCTGAAGGGAGACAGCAGAGATGGGGCTGAGGAATATTGGAGAAGGGAGAGGGAGGCCGGATGGGGCATCCGCCACAAAGGAGACCCAGAACTGGACGATGAAGCCAAGGTGTTGGACGACAAATACGACTTGCAGTTGGGCCCAACCAGGGATGACTCTGAGCTGGGCTTATCCAGTAATGATTTGGAGCTGGGCTTATCTAGCGATGACTTAGACAACTTGGAACTGGATGGGACCAGTGGTGACTGAAGACCAGCAATCACCTTTGTTGAGACCCAGCCTTGAAAGTGTGGACAGGGCTCCAATTCATTCCCTCAAACTCCACTAAAATGCCCTGCGTGATGGATGCTGTTGCCTGCTCGCACACCTGTAAAGACTCTGCATTGGGCTCAGGCTCTGGGACGAAAAAAGCCTCTGGCAATCACTGGGGCTCGATCTTCGTAGGTTGGCTCGGCTCCAATTCAGTGGTGGGCTCTGGCTCTCACTCCTATGCTGGCATGGGGAAGCGATCCCCCTGTTCCAGCAGAAGGAGGTGGACAGCGGTGTGTCAATATTTGCGGATAAATCTTGTCTTTTTGTGAACGATAACACAAGACTTTAATAAATACACTGGAAGACGATGATCAACAGAACAGGGAACAAGTGATAACTCATTGGAAACCATGAACCACAACTAATAAATGACTAGAACTGCTTTTAACCATGAAATTTGGGGGTCAAATGAACCCGCTAACATCACAATTGCAATAGAAATTCCACACACACATTCCACAAAAATCTCAGAGCATTAAAACTTTGCAGGCATGTTCATGACTCTAAGGCCGCGTGTCCACCAAAGCGTATGTATCCAGCTGAAAACGCTAGGCGCTCTGCTGAAAATGTCTCTCTGTGGGCGCTTGAGAGCGTTTTGGCAGCGCAGCGTTTTTTTCAGTTGAGACTCTTTGCTTGTTATGATACTGAATATCCACAGACGTGTTACTAGTATCTCATTTCACAGTTTGTTTCTGTATTGATTCTATATAAAAATGCTGATACAATGTAAAGTATTTGCTCTGGCTCTTGTTTTAAATTATTTTGTTCCCTTATTATACTGCTTGTTTTCATCCGTTGTTGAAGTTGTGCAAGTAGAATGTGGCGGTTGGTCTATGTTGTATTTGTCCCCTCCTCCACTCTGATTGGATGGCTGGGTGAAAAGTGACCATGATGAGCGCTGCGTTTTACTAAAATTTGAACATTCTTCAACTCTTGGCAACCAGTAAAAAATGGCGACCTAAAAACGCGCCGTTCCCATTGAAAACAATTGAATACGCCAGCCAGCCACAAAAAAACGCTTTGGTGGACACATGGCCTTAATGAGAAAAAAATCCTAGGTTAACCAGTATTTCTGACAACTCGAAAGTGTGACCCAGAAAATAATAGAAGGCTTTACTGGCTGTTATTTGAAGAAAATTCTTTATAATTTTAAACAATATTTTTTGTGTGCGTTGTCATTTTCATGCTTAGAGTATCAAGCCACATTTTGCTACGTAGAGCATTTGTCACTCTAAATAGGAAGCTGATATATGTAGACATATGATGCATTGTTGATTGTCACAGAGTTGAATGATTGATCACCTGAGACCAGGGTCTAGTGCTCCAGACCGGTGGGCAGGTGTGTGTGTTGCAGGTCTGTCTGCGAGACGGCACCGGTTGTGCACACTGGTCATCAGTCACTGTGTCCACTTGATCCGGGCCTGTTTTCTGAAGACAGCGCACCAGTCTGATCTGCTCTCCAGATCCACAGCTGCGGCTGCACATGCCCCAGTCCTCCACACTCCAGCTGTGGTACACAACAGCACACACAAGATATTTTTATAAGTTCTTTACATCCGAAAAGAGTTATTTGTTGATACAAAGAATCACTAATATTTATCACATGTGCGGAGTTCAACCCGAGCTTTCCCAGAGCATTCCTTTTCCACTGAGACAAAGGCAATGAAGTACTAGTGCACTGCACACTACATACTGCTCAGTTATACTGTCAATTCTATATGGCTTACAATTTTTTTTGAAACATGCCAAATCATACACATTATGATAAGCATTTTAAACAGTATGCAGTATATTATTTTATGGGTAATTTTTGCTATGCAAACAGTTTTATGTCTTGGATTCTCAGTTCCAGCACCTCTCCTCATCCCTGCTAACACGTTACAGAGAACGACCGACCAAAATGAATCCAATCTCCGTCAGGGAGACAGGCCTATTGAGGAGTAGGGGAGAGCGGTTACAACCTAACGCGGGGTTAGTGGTAACACACATGGTTTAATGCTGCCTTCACGTGCTATCAGAAATCTCCTACGTGGTGATTACGAGCTTGTTGCATTCAAGTGCTTTGTTGTTGGAATGAACAGGAATAATGGAGGACATCAGGTTTATTCTCGCCTATTTATTGGGAAAATCGTATTATTACCGAAGTTATATGTAGATGCACATGCACTGACAACCAAACATTTACGATGCTTTCCGCTTTCTGCCGATTCTGTAATTTCGGTCAAATCCAAGCTATTTCCGCTGTGTATAAAACAACAATACCCTTCAAATGATTACTCGTATGTGCACTACATTAATGACACGACAAGATGATCTAGCTGTTTTGGGGGGGGGGGGGGGGGACTAATAAATCATATCTGTCACAGCAGTAGTTCTCCCTGCCACCATGTTTAAAGTTTATGACACAGCCATCTTGAGAATTTGGGTATCAAAATTATTTCTGAACTTTTGTTTAAAATAAGACAAATCTGACATTATTTTAATATAATGTGTTATTTAACATATTTAGTTCTTTAATGCTGATCTAACCAGCAGAAGACACGAGTCAGGGTTTAAATCCCAGTTGTGCAGGCGGGGCATGTTGTCACACTGCGTTACAATGAGCCCCTATTAGAAATATGCTATTATACTCTATACTTTTATGAATTCTATTGAGAAACCATTAGAAAAATGTGAATAAAGACTGTGAGTCAATGTTCAGAAATGATTCATTATTATTATTATGTTTTTAACTATGCTGTATAGCTGTGTTTTGAGGTGTTTTTTTGTCAAACTCAAAAATGTGTTTATTTTTTATGATTAAATGCCAGTATTTTTATTCAAAAAAGTTAATAATTGTATTTTATTCACAAAATATTTTAGTTTGTCATGGATTTTTTTTTTTATTATATCAGATAACATTTTAAGCTGTCATTTGGTCATGTTACAATGTACCCCACCTATGGGGCATGTTGTCACATTTCATTTCCATTCTTTCGGGGTAAATCAAGAAAAAAAGTATACACTGAATGAAACATAACCACATAATTGTACTAGACGTGTGAAATTAATTAGGGGAAAAATAAATACTCTGAACCCCAAGTGGATTTACACAAACAGAGAAAGTCAAAAAGCGTTAGGTTGTGCCCCGCTCTCCCCTACATCATGGACTTTATTGAGCTGGCACATTTGACTTTTTTTGATGAGGAGAGGTGAGAATCCAAGTAACAGTAACAGTTTATAAAAAATAAACTATAATCTAAAACAGAGACAGGAACATAATCCATAAGGGGGAACCAGAGACATAATCCAGACAAGGGAAAAACAGGAACTCAACAGTTTACACAGAGACTTGCACAAACAACGACCGACAGCTAACAGCTGAAGCACAGAGGTTTAAATACACAGGGGCAAACAAGCTTAACAAGTTAACAAGACACACCTGGGGAGACTAATCAACATGAAAAACTACAAAGAACTACAAAACATGGCACAAGACAGGAAATAACAAAAGTCCTCACACACGAGAGGGGGAACACAGGCTGGGATCATGACAATTATAGTATTTCTTAATATTTTCAATAGTTTTTGTTTTTATACGTTCATTTTTTATTTTAATTTTGTTTTAAGTTTTTGTAATTGTGTTATGTGCTTGTCATTTTTAGCTTTTTTCTTAACTGTATTTTTCTTAAGTTTTAGAAATGTTTGCACTGAAAAGGCACAATACTTTTGATTTACATTTTATTTTGTAGAAACCATGGAAACACCAAATATGCTTTAATATATTATGTGTTTTATTATACAGGTGAGCAACTGTTTGGATACATTCATCAACAGAAATCGAATCATTGTTATATAGCTCAATAGTTTTATTGTTTAAATCTTGTTTTTATGATTTACCGCATACCATGTTTTACCATGCCTAATATCGCTCTAGCTTACCGCAGTGTGAACAAGTGTCTCATATAGCTGCGGAGCGAACGCACAGAGTAGCATTATAACATAACTTTCAACACACTCAAATAATGTATCTAATATGATAAAACAGCGGCCGTCTGCAGCATAATAAAAGCTCTGCGAAATCAAGGCGTCATCAAGCCATGCCTTTGTTTTGAATTAGCGGCGAAAAAATGACATATTGTGGCTTTAAGTAGAACTAAAATCTGTTTCTGTGTGGTGGTGTTAGTCCTAAAGATTCATATATGATAAAACAGCACTGTGTACGTGTTGCCCCTCCTGTTCGAACTGCCCTGCTCCAAGCGGGACTTGAACCCGGGTCCGCAGGCATGAGAGTCGGACTCTCTAACAAGAAGGCTAAAGGATGCAACCTCTAGCAACAGTTGCTAGAGTGTCTCTTGAAATCAGATGAGAGGTTTACTCACACAGCAACTACTAGCTGGCTTCCGTTACACTCACCCCCCAAAACCTCACTCACATACGGGTCACGGCACCAATGTAACCCCTCCTGGCTTCCGTTACAAACGCATGAGCGAAAAAAGTGGAAGTGGTCGTCCGCGGCATAATAAAAGCTCTGCGAAATCCAGCTGCCATCAAGCTACGCCTTCATTTTGAATAAGCAACCTCTAACACTGAAAAATTACATATTGTGGCTTTATGCTTATTTAATTGAATTGAAAAGGCAATATTCAGTCACTTTTTCAAATATTAAAGGGTTAGTTCACCCAAAAATGAAAATTCTGTCATTAATTACTCACCCTCATGCCGTTCGACACCCGTAAGACCTCCGTTCATATTCGGAACACAAATGAAGATATTTTAGTTGAAAGCTGACGGCTGAGAAAGGCTTCAGATAGGCCTCCATTGGCATTCAGTACATTTACACTCCCAAGACCCAAAAAAGCCACTTAAAACGTTGTTACAAAGTCCATCTCACCACAGTGACTCTACAATAATTTTACGATGCGACGACAATAGTTTTTGTGCGCAAAAAAAATAAAAATAACACCTTTATCCAACTTGTTCTCGACTTCCGTGTGTGCCTCCACGACGCATGCGCGAGAATATGACGCAGTTCCGGCGTTCGGACACATGACCCAGAAGCGATTTGTTTACAAGCAGAGGAAGACGCGCGTGTCTAAGCTGTTGAATTCTACATTGATCGTGCTTTAGGTCTCAGCGTAGTTCTCAAAATCGGACTAAAGTGTGCATTTCATGGATTCCCGAACGCTGGCGCTACGTCATTTTCTCGCGCATGCGTCGTGGAGGCACACACGGAAGACAAGAACAAGTTGGATAAAGGTGTTATTTTGATTTTTTTTGCGCACAAAAACTATTGTCGCATCGTAAAATTATTGTAGAGCCACTGTGGTGAGATGGACTTTGTAACGACGTTTTAAGTGCCTTTTATGGGTCTTGGGAGTGTAAATGTACTGAATGCCAATGGAGGCCTATCTGAAGCCTTTCTCAGCCATCAGCTTTCAACTAAAATATCTTCATTTGTGTTCCGAATATGAACGGAGGTCTTACGGGTGTCGAACGACATGAGGGTGAGTAATTAATGACAGAATTTTCATTTTCGGGTGAACTAACCCTTTAATTATAGTTCAGGTTTAATTTACAAATAACAGAACTGGTCAAGAAGGAGATGTTAAAAACTGGTTCATTCGTCACATTGGAAATGAAAGGTTGAGTGCATTGCATTGTGGGATACAGTATTCTGTACGTAGAGAAATAGAGATAGTTGAATATTGTGGTAGTATGCTATTCTAAACGTATACCTATTAAATGTGGCAACAGTGTCCTTTCCCACAAGCCTCAGCTCTGGCTAGGCGAGTTGTATCACTGAGACATCTTGATTATCAAGAACGGATGGTTTGTTGACTTTCAGCAAAACCAACCAGTCAAAACATCAGCTCATAAGGGTCATCAGTTGTCCCTGAAGTCCCCAAACAACCTCAAATCCCCCGTCCTAAAGGTTATTTCTCATAGCAGAGCACATCATCTGACTGGAATGCTGCAACAGCTCTGATGAATGTAATGGCTGCAGTGACCCGATCTGCTTTCATCTTAAAAGAGCACTGGAGATGTTCAATCCTCAGTTTGTGCTCTTTAAAATACACATGATATTTATATGGTGGAATCAGACATTTGGCAATGCCTTGGCCGGACGGTTGTAGTAATTAGAGAAACGTTATAATATATCATAGGGAATATGTGGTCTTGTGCCTCTGTTGCCATAAACCTGCTTGTGTAAATGTATTAATTATGAGCTGGATTAAACATTCACACAGCTATGATTTCACCGGGGTTCAGCTTTCACCAATTGCGATTTGAGCTGAAATGCATACGGTACAGTTGGCACTCTTTGGGGGAAGTCGCCTGGCAAATGAGACTTTAGTTATTTGTCCCATAAATATGACTGAACAGGGACATTCTATTATATTATTGCATTATATATCTATCAGTTTTAATATGTAAATGCAAATTTTAAACAATGTTATTTCAAAACAACACAGAAGAACAGACTTTAACCTCGAGCTGCAGTGATGTCAGGCTCTAAATGTGAACTTCCACCTATTTCCATGATGTAATGGCTTCTCCATGACACTTCTGGCACTGAGGACATAAGATCAAATAATGTAACACCCTAAAATACTCGATAAGTGTGTCTGCGCATGCCGTCTACTTTAAGGCGATGACATGCAACTGATTACTTATGCAATAGCAGTGTAAACATCTGAAGTCAGACAAACATTTATAATCACAATATTCTCAAAAGTTTGGTTGATAACGATTATGTGACCATAACGATTTTTGGACACTTAAAGGGATCGTTCACATAAAAATGAAAATTATGTCGTCCTTTACTCACCCCCAAGTTGTTCCAAACCTGTATGCGTTTCTTTCTTCTGCTGAACAGAAAAGAAGATATTTTGAAGAATGTCGGTAACCAGACGGTTGATGGTCCTCATTGACTTCCATAGTATGGAGAAAATAAATACTATGGAAGTCAATGGGGTCCATCAACCGTCTGGTTACCGACATTCTTCAAAATATCTTCTTTTCTGTTCAGCAGAAGAAAGAAATTCATAGATGTTTCATGATGTTTTTTGGATGAACTATCCCTTTAAATCAGGTAATGCCAATCATTAGATACAAATTTTCAAAACCAACCTTACAGAAAGAAGTGTGCTTCAAGTTCATTACATTTTTAGTAAAGTTCAAGTATATGTTCCAAGTATACTTTATACTAAATCAATGTTCTAGTAGTATACTTGTATGTGTACTATCTAAATACGCATTGGGCTAAATTTGCTATATTGTTTTGAGACCCAATTTATATTAGGTGGCCTTAACGACTATGTACTAACATTTAAATTAATTATTTGATACAATGCACTTATTGTGTACATACATGTTTTAACATTGTACTTCCATTTAAAAAAATGCATGTAATACCATTTATAATTAATTTCTGAAGTTACATTTATAATTACACTGTTGACACTTCCCTTACACCATACCCACCACACCGGTCCCTAACTTTACCCGTATTCCACCTCAATTTCAGCAATACAATATGAACACAATATGTAGATTGTACTTATATTTTGATGCAAGTACATAGAAGTTAAGGCCACCTAATATAAAGTGGGACCATGTTTTGTTTATGAAAGTATACTACAGTACAAAATTAAGTGTAACAGTAGAAAATATAGTACTAAATGAGTTTACATACAACCCCAAATCAGAAAAAGTTGGGACAGTATGGAAAACGCAAAAAAAAAAATTATTGATATGTTTAAAAACAATGTTCCTCAAAGAAAGATAGGAAGAGATTTGGATATTTCACATTCAACAGTGCATAACATAATTAAAAGATTCAAGGAATCTGGAGGAATTTCAGTGTGTAAAGGACAAGGGCGCAAGCCTAAGCTGAACAACCGTGATCTCGAATCCCTCAGGCAGCACTGCATCAAGAATCGTCATTCATCTATAAGCGATATCACCACATGGGCTCAGGACTACTTTGGCAAACCTTTGTCAAGTACCACAATACGTAGTTACATCCACAAATGCCAGTTAAAACTGTACTGTGTCAAAAGGAAGCCCTATGTTAACAGTGTACAGAAGCGCCGTCGACTTCTCTGGGCTCGGAGGCATCTGGGATGGACCATCGCACAGCCGATTAACAAACAGCGTATGATTATTATTCTGGCATCTTTACAGGTCAGGGGTCATATTAGATCAGAATATTCAAAAGATCGGAGGCAACACACCTGAAATGGGTTTATTGAGGATGACGTATTGATTAAACAATTATTAAATTGCAATATTCGAAAGATCGGAGCCGTCAGGCCGAAGATGGGTATATTGAGGATGACATATCGATTAAACAATTATTAAGTAGGAATATTCGGACAATCTGAGTCATCACGCCGGAGACGGGTTTATTTTTGGCTTGTAGTCAGTTTGTAGTTTTCTCTGTTTATTAGCTTCACCAGGTGTATCTTTTTTTTTAAGTCCATCCCTGAATCCCAATGTCCATACTATTCATCCTAAATAGTATGTGAGATTAGAATAAGTTTGTCCCGAAGCATACTATATATGTTGAAAATCAAAAGTCCCCGGATGGCCTACTATCTCCAGTAGATTTTCGAAGTGTGGATCCGTGCAAACTCTAATGGTTAAAGTTGCCCACAACCCATTGCGCTGTAGAGGAGGATCCGGTTCAGAACTACAAACACGAGTAAAAAGTGTTTAAGGGGTCATGAATTGAGAAATCTACTTTTCATTCAGCCTTTGATATATAAAAGTTCATTGTTATATATGAATATCCTGTAAGTTTAGGAGCTGAAAACGTCCTTGTTAGTAAAAAAAAAAGCTTTTATTGACACCAGGCCCAGCAAACGCTCAATCTCAGAATATGCCAACCCTTGACATCATCGTGTGGTGAAACGGCGCCTCAACAGTACGCCTGGTTCTGTAGCCCCGCCCACCACCTCATGAAGCTAAACGGATCACGCTACCGAGCAAAAAAAAAGGATAAATATGCCTGTGCCTGGTTGTGGAAGAACACAGTCGCTGCATACACTTCCGTCGGATACTAATATTGGGAATGTGTGGTTGAACTTTATTTTTAATGCAGTTCCAGCTCACATGCGTAAGACATTGCGCATTTGTTCCTTCATTTCACCACGGATTCGTTTGTAAACAAGAGACTGGATTTGCAGACAGAATGAGATTACATGAATGAATGAAGCAACACACTAATGTGAGTAAATTATTATAATTTTTTTAATGTGATTCTCTTGCATTGTTACATATCATTTGATATCTATGGATTATGTGTACATGTCTAACTGAACATAACTTACCACGCTGTCACAGGGCTCACAAAGCCCAACATCCCGGGGCTATGTGTTTTCTAAATGGGCTACCAATACGTATCATCTTAAATAATAGAATAACTTTCCTTTCTTGGTGTGCGTTGTTCACTCTCTTGACTTGATATTTGAAGGAAAAATACAATCGCAGAAGTTTTGATCATGCTGTCGGCAACGTACTGGGCTTGTGTGTGTGTGTGATGCACGGTTTGCGGTTATATCCACCGATCGGGCAGGCCAAGTAATATACAAATAACATTCCAATTTATTGCAGGTGGATGAGAGATAAATCATTGTGTTTGTTTGATAAAGACATTTTGTGACCCCTAGCTGTGGGGGCGATTCCCACATGCTTTCAAAACAATTCCTCACGTGTACTCAAGGGGGAGACGGAGCTCATTATAATATGCAGAGCTTATCCAATCATAGCAGTGGGCGTTTACTTCCAAGTCTTCCGTGCGGCACGCCCATAAAAACCGAGTGTTCTATGAGAGAGGCTCAAAACAGGGTAGAAAATAGCCTATTACTTATTCATTATGATGTTTTTGAATGTAAAAACCAGACGGACTTCATAATTTGATCTCAGACAACAGTTTATATATATATATATATATATATATATATATATATATATATATATATATATATATATATATATATATATATATATATATATATATATATATATATATATATATATATATATATGTTTGTTTTTTTAGTTTTTTTTTAGTTCATGACCCCTTTAAAAAACTACAAAACATGGCGGATATACATGACCGACGGTGAGAGGTTTAGATAAAGATTTGAGTGATAATCAAAGTTTAACATGATAAAAAATATGTATTTAATGTTATCCGTGTTATATTTCATCTGCAATGACAATGTGGATTTTTATAAAGATTTGTTTAGCCATTAACTTTTAAATGAATCGCTATGCATTAATATGAGGAGAGCCTCCAGAACGCAGATCAACGTGCTATTGCATTTCTCTCCAATACATTGGGGAATTAAATGAAATGTGGAGGATTTTAACTGTTTTAAGATGATTGTCAAGGCCCGTTTACAGTGACAGGATGCGTGTCAGGATGCGACAGGGCAACCGTTAAAGTTGCATCTGTATTACATGATAGAATGTCCTAAAGCTTGTCCACTCTTTTGCTACACACTCAAAAGTATGTACTTTTTCTTCACAAAAAGATTACATACTTTTAGGGCGTAGTACAAGTAGGTGAATTGGGACACAGCACGTGTTTCACTTGTTCAGGGTCTAGTTTTTCCCATTTAGGTTTTAGTTTTGTGGTGTGTTCTGTTCCTGCTTTATGGTTTTCCCTATTTGGATAATTCTACCTGTTCTCTGTGTTTTGTTCTTTACACCACAAATAAAATGCCTAGAAGAAATCTACATCTCTGGCAAAATCGACAACCTCAGTTCTAGCCTCAGGTTGTGTTTAATGTGTATATGTGTGTCCTTCATGTCAACAGTGCGATTGTGTGATAAGTCTGGAAGGTTTTTAACCTTGGCCTCTCGTAAACCCAAAGAGTTCAAGCTAAACAAACAGGCCATCAGATAAATGTGAGGCAATAAATGGTGTTTACAGAGGCCAGTTAATGAGGTAGAAAAACACTGACACACAGAGAAGACCCCCAGTAAAACATAATTTTAACGGTACTGCTCACTCTTGCCTGAAACACCTGCTAGAGAAATGACATCATGATGCCATCATCGGGATACTGGAATATACACAAGCAAATGTTTGGCACCGCTGTGTTCTTGGACAGCCACAAGTGTCTCCCAACCCCGGAAAAAAACCCTTGTTTTTAACTACACACACACACACACACACACACACACACACACACACACACACACACACACACACACACACACACACACACACACACACACACACACACACACACACACACACACACACACACACACACACACACACACACACACACACACACACACACACACACACACACACACACAAACACACACACACACACACACACACACACACACACACACACACACACAAACACACACACACACACACACACACACACACACACACACACACACACACACACACACACACACACACACACACACACACACACACACACACACACACACACACACACACACACACACACACACATAGCGTTATGCACTCATGCACAAAGTACATGTTGCATTTTCAGTGTTGCCACAAGAGGCCTCTTGTAAAAAAAGAATTGCGGTGAAATGTATAATTGAATGTGCACTTGTTGTGTACTTCTTACAAGTATATTTAAAAAAAAAAGCTGTACTTGCAGATAATATTAATAAAATAAAAGGTCACCTTAAAGAGATTTCATAACTTTTCATAAGATTTTCACAAGATTTCAATTTCATAACTTTTATGATGCAATTAAGCGCACATTTAAAAAAGTGCACTTTTGTAATGTCAAAATTAAAAGTTTTACTTGACTAACATACTAAAGCACATGTAAAGTACTTATAATTTTAACTGTACAGTGTGTTATTTGATATTACATTTAATATATATATATACATATATACATACACTCACCTAAAGGATTATTAGGAACACCATACTAATACTGTGTTTGACCCCCTTTCGCCTTCAGAACTGCCTTAATTCTACGTGGCATTGATTCAACAAGGTGCTGAAAGCATTCTTTAGAAATGTTGGCCCATATTGATAGGAAATCATCTTGCAGTTGATGGAGATTTCTGGGATGCACATCCAGGGCACGAAGCTCCCGTTCCACCACATCCCAAAGATGCTCTATTGGGTTGAGATCTGGTGACTATGGGGGCCATTTTAGTACAGTGAACTCACTGTCATGTTCAAGAAAACAATTTAAAATGATTCGAGCTTTGTGACATGGTGCATTATCCTGCTGGAAGTAGCCATCAGAGGATGGGTATATGGTGGTCATAAAGGGATGGACATGGTCAGAAACAATGCTCAGGTAGGCCGTGGCATTTAAACGATGCCCAATTGGCACTAAGGGGCCTAAAGTGTGCCAAGAAAACATCCCCCACACCATTACACCACCACCACCAGCCTGCACAGTGGTAACAAAGCATGATGGATCCATGTTCTCATTCTGTTTACGCCAAATTCTGACTCTACCATCTGAATGTCTCAACAGAAATCGAGACTCATCAGACAAGGCAACAATTTTCCAGTCTTCAACTGTCCAATTTTGGTGAGCTTGTGCAAATTGTAGCCTCTTTTTCCTATTTGTAGTGGAGATGAGTGGTACCCGGTGGGGTCTTCTGCTGTTGTAGCCCATCCGCCTCAAGGTTGTGTGTGTTGTGGCTTCACAAATGTTTTGCCCTTCACGGATGTTTTTCCCTTTTCACACCATTCTTTGTAAACCCTAGAAATGGTTGTGCGTGAAAATCCCAGTAACTGAGCAGATTGTGAAATACTCAGACAGGCCCGTCTGGCACCAACAACCATGCCACGCTCAAAATAGCTTAAATCACCTTTCTTTCCCATTCTGACATTCATCTTGGAGTTCAGGAGATTGTCTTGACCAGGACCACACCCCTAAATGCATTGAAGCAACTGCCATGTGATTGGTTGATTAGATTATTGCATTAATGAGAAATTGAACAGGTGTTCCTAATAATCCTTTAGGTGAGTGTATATATATATATATATATATATATATATATATATATATATATATACATGAATGGTACAAATGGTAATGTAGCAGGACAAATGGTGCTTTTGAGTGTATGGGGTTTCTTTTTTTTCTCTTTTTCTCTAATGTGTGTGTGCGAGTCGTCCAATCACATACCGTTTAGTGGGTATATACCCATTTCCCGTTTTCGCCTCCATTCTGCTTTCAGGTATGTGTTGCTGGGCTTCCTAGCTAATATCAAAAGAGCTTGAGGTAACTCGTTTATTTATTTGGTTTATAGCTTCCTTTTGGACAATTGTTCATTGTGGTTGGTTGGCGACTGCCTTGTTTAAACGCTCTCCCGCTGCATTCCCATGCCTTTTTGGCCTGCTGATGGCTGTTTGTGAGCGCGATTGGACTCACGATAGTAACAACATGAAGGAGGAATAGTTTGCTTTGTAAATAACAGCATGAGTAACATATAACTTAATTTTCTTTTTCAACATCTTAAGACAATGTTCACAATTAATATTAGCAGTTGTTTTGCATTTTTTTTCCCTGAAAAAAAGTAAGATTAATATGTATTTACTAATCACAAAATCTGAATGTCCTGTACCAATGGCGCCCATGTTGGGTTTAAACTTTAAACAAATCATGTGACCAGCATACTCAAGACAGACCAGGCTATGGTAAATGATTAAAGGATTTGATGAAAACATATTTTTTATGCCCCAAACAAGACACTAAAGAGTATGTAACTCGTGGGTTGCGTTGCCTGTTTTAGCGTTAACTAGTTTTAGTCAAGTAAAAATTCTTTAACATCAATGAATCTACCTAAATACATTAATTTATACCAAAAAAAAATTTATAGGTTAAATCAGGTAGAAATGGCTCTTTAAGTTGACAGTTGCAGTTTGCAATTCAAATGTATTAGACGTTCATACTGGTTTTGGATGTCTTCACTTGGTGTTCTCTCACTCAGGGCAAGAAGCCCAGGAAGACTCAATGGACGGATCGATTTACAGGACCAAGTCAGCACTTTCTGGGAAGACTGACATAAGAGGACACAAGAGCTCTGACTAGAAGAACACCTCTGTGCAGGGCAACCGGTTTTATCAGATGTACCCAGAGATAGACCAGTCGACTCAGTTGGCTCGAGCACATTGGCGTCTATCTTACAAACACCCAACACTGCTTTCTACAGAAGCCCTAAGAGGCCATGCGTTATTATTTTTCTCTCTTGTCTTCTTGTGATCATAACAAAAGTTATCAGATAGCAGCTTTAATTAAATTGTACCTCGACCACTGTACTTTAGCTATAGTTTAATAACATGAAAAGAACACATATCATTGTTACTTCTGTTTCGAGAATAAATAAAGCAGTAATTGCCTAGCTTACAAGTCGAAAATGACATAACGTGTAAATAAGATATGAATAAGTTGTATTTATACTGTAAACTTATGTATAACTTTATTTGAAAGGGGTGAGGAAAATAAACTGGGTTGAATTCAAGGAGCTAAAAGAATTTACCATCAACTGAAGGCAGTTCAGTGTTCAGTGTGCTTCCTTGTTGACAGTTCCATTGTTAGACCATTTAAAAATTTTAAATATACAAATAAAACTGCATCTGTTCCTGACAAAACAAACTCTCTTATTACAATGTTATTATCATCCTATTATTTTATTCCTAAACAGTGACCTTTAGGAAAGGAGACCTCAGAACTGAATACAGTTTTACGAAACAAAATGAAAAATAATTTGTTAGTATTATTATTCATTATTATTATTTGTTTTTAAATTCACAAAACATATAACTGATCAAGTGAAAACTAATTTGTTATGTTGAGATGAGAAAACCAAATCATGACCCCTTAGGGTTTCCGTAGCTCTCTGATGAACCACAACTGAAGAAATGTAAAATAGGCTTGATTATGCACGTCCAGGACGCTATAGGGCAGGGGTACTCAAGTTCAGAGGCCATAAAATGCAAAGGGCCACAAATTACAATTGGCTTTAACGTATATAATGTAATGTTCCATTTTGGTTTTGTTTTCACTCTGTTTGCTCTGTTCCAGTTTGCCTGTGTTCATAATTAGTTCACTTGGTTACTCATTCACTCTCTAGTTTGTTGTTATAGTTAATCATTGATTATTAGATTCTGTTCACCTGTGTTCATCTAGTTCTCTGTTTGTTCTTTATATTTATATCCAGTTCATTGTTTTCGGTTCTCATTAACATTAATGTGTTATTTCCTATTTATTTCTATTTGTGTTTCTTTGTTCTGACACAAAAGAAGATATGATTGTAACCAAGCAGATAGAGCAACCATTGACTACCATTGTAGGGAAAAAAATACTATGGTAGTTAATGGTTGCTCTATCTGCTTTGTTACAAACATTCTTCAAAATATCTTCTTTTGTGTTCAGCAGAACAAAGAAACTCGTACAGGTTTGGAACAACTTGAGGGTGAGGAAATGATGACAGAATTTTCATTTTTGGGTGAACTATCCCTTTAATTGTATTTAAAGTGTCACTGAACATATAAATTAAAAATCTGCAACCATAAAACCGGAGTAATAGCTTGTCTTGCTACATTTTCAATGCAAAACACTGCATTCATAACATTAAAATGCAAAAAGTGCACAATGATCATTTAGAACAGAGAAGTGACAGGGCTCAACAGTGTGAGCATTTCACTCACATTTGCAACTAAAAATATGTAATAACGTGTGTGAAATCTAAAATGTATTTAGCATGCGTGCAAATAAAGAAATCATAATAATTTGTAAATATCTGAAATGATATAACGTGCTTATCATTTTAAGAGTTCTTAAATTAGGAGATGGAAAATTCATGTGAACTTAAAAAGGTTATGATTTAGTTAAATGCATAAATGAGCCCTGCAAGTTTTAAAGAGAAAATGTTTCAGGTTTCAGAGCAGTTTGCAACCAATGGATACCACACATTTATTTATTTATTATTATGCAAGAGTGCAGAACTGTGTGAACTCACTGGCATAATGACCGCTCTAGTCAATGTGATGGGAGCGCACTTTGCTTGCTTTCTGTTTATAACCCATTCACAATTTGAATGAAAGTTTTGTTTTTCATGCTGCTAGGTGGACCATGGGCCACAAAGCAGAGTCCTGCACCCGCAGTACTTAACATACCACCCGACCCATTATCCAACAGTAAAAGTAATTTCGGAAACACTTTACAATAAGGTTCATTAGTTACCATGAACTAATAATGAACTGCACTTTTAAAGCATTTATTTATCTTTGTTCATTTTAAAGGGTTAGTTCACCCAAAAATAACAATTCTGTCATTAATTACTTACCCTCATGTCGTTCAACACCTGTCAGACCTCCGTTCATCTTCGGAACAGAAATGAAGATATTTTAGTTGAAATCTGATGGCTCTGAAAGGCCTCCATTGGCTCAATGGCACGTTACACTCTCAAGACCCTTAAAAGGTACTAAAGACGTTGTTACAAAGTCCATCTCACTACAGTGGTTCTACAATAACTTTATGAATCGGCGACAATAGTTTTTATGCGCAAAAAACCCCCTAAATAACGACTTATATAGTGATGACGATTTCAAAACACGGCCTCATGAAGCTTCGAAGCGTTATGAATCAGTGAGCCGAATGATGATTCGGATCGCGTGTCAAACTGCCAAACTGCTGAAATTTGGCGATTCAAACCGCTGATTCGACTCGCTGATTCATAACGCTTCGAAGCTTCATGAGGCCGTGTTTTTTATAATCGTCATCACAATGTAAGTCGCTATTTATTGTTTTTTTGGGCACAAAAACTATTGTCGCCGATTCATAGTTATTTTAGAACCACTGAAGTGAGATGGACTTTGTAACGACGTCTTTAGTACCTTTTAAGGGTCTTGAGAGTGTAAAGTGCCATTGAGCCAATGGAGGCCTTTCAGAGCCATCAGATTTCAACTAAAATATCTTCATTTCTGTTCCGAAGATGAACGGAGGTCTGATGGGTGTCGAATGACATGAGGGCAAGTAATTAATGACAGAATTTTCATTTTTGGCTGAACTAACCCTTTAATTTCGACATTTACTAATGCATTATTAAAATCTTGTTAACATTAGTTAATGCACTGTGCACTAACATGAACAAACCATGAACAGCTGTATTTTTATTAACTAACGTTAACAAAGATGAACTAATGCTGAACAGAGGTGTTGTTCATGGTTAGTTCATGTTAACTAATGCATAAACGAATGTTAACTAATACAACCTTATTGTAAAGTGTTACCGTAATTTCGTTCTGTACGCGACTGTAACAAATTGAATTGAAATAGTCTTGGCTATTGAACCTGCAGTCCGGCTGTGCCTATTGATTCAATATTAGCGGTTCGCCCAGGTGCAAGACTGGAAAAAGTCAGGAGTGTCAACAGCAATGACGCAAACATAACATCACACTGCCTAATTATTGTGCTACTTCTGAGCGCAAACTATAACAACAATACATTTATATTTAGCATGATGTGGGTCACAGAATTAATGCCGACAGGCCGCCTGTTGAGTACCCCTGCTTTAGGGTATTATGGGTGGTTGCCAGTTGCTAAGGAGTGTTTTTTAAAGCATTGCTATGAAAATTCTAGAGTAGTTGCCAGCTGGAGCTTGCATTTTTCATCCTTCTTTGTCAATGATTTCATAAATACAAGAAGCTCATATGTAACTGTAATGACAAGCGTTTTTGGGACTGAACTGGGATCAGACCAGAGTCTGTCTGAGAGCGAGGTCAGTCTCTAAAGCCATCAACACTTGCTGATTTGTTGTTCGATACTTTTGCTGACAGTAGAGCAGTGCGTCCATCATCACCAATGAGTTATGGAAAACACTGGCAGGACAGATCCGTTCTCCAGCTGTTTGAGATGAGTGCATATAGATCTGTAATGTGTGTGTGTGTGTGTGTGTAACCAAGCAAGACAGTACACTAGTCTAAACAACATCGAATCTAAGATGATCCCAAATCAGAGGTCTTGACCTTCTCAGCTGCATACAACAATACAATTTAGGCTATCTTTTTGAAACTCTGTAGCTTGCAACCCAACTCATTTATTTTTCAATTGTATAATCATTTTGTCTGTTTAATGTAGTGCTATAATGATTTTTCGATTAAATTGAATTCATTGATTCATTGATTCATTGAATCATTGATTTCAATTTACCTCTGTCGAGTGACCGGCAAAATACCGGAAGTGGCACATTCCTCAAACGAGAATACATTAACTGGATTATTAGACCGGGCTGCACGATACATTAAAACCATATAAAAACCAGCATAGTGCTATTGTGAATTCATAAATGTATGCCCAGCGGGTTTAATATGCGCTTTAAATATTTACAGAAGTGTAGGTTACGTGCATATCAATATGGAAGCTGGTTTCCGCCACTGAATAAAAAAGGTTATTGCAACTTTTTATCTCACAATTATTACTGGCGGTCACAGTTTACATCTCACAATTCTGACTTTTTATCTCCAGATACAAACTTTTTTTTGGTGAGATATAAACTGTCTTTAATAAGCCTCAAAAGATGTGGAGTACAAATGTGAACGTCTTTGCATTTATTGGTGCATTAAATTATAGCTTTCAGGATATGCATGTATTTGTGTAATTTATGTGAGCTTACAGAACAATGTATAATATACACTATATTGCCAAAAGTTTTGGGACGCCTGCCTTAACATGCACATGAACTTTAATGACATCCCATTCTTAATCTATAGGGTTTAATATGGTGTTGGCCCACCCTTTGCAGCTATAACAGCTTCAACTCTTCTGGGAAGGCTTTCCACAAGATTTAGGAGTGCGTTTATGGAAATGTTTTACAATTCTTCTAAAAGCTCATTTGTGAGGCCAGGCACTGATGTTGGACGAGAAGGCCAGGCTCGCAGTCTCTACTTCATCCCAAAGGTGTTCTATCGGGTCGAGGTCAGGAGTCAAGTTCCTCCACACTAAACTCGCTCATCCATGTCTTTATGGACCTTGCTTTGTGCACTGGTGCGCAGTCATGTTGGAACAGGAAGGGGCCATCCCCAAACTGTTCCCACAAAGTTGGGAGCATGAAATTGTCCTAAGCATTGAGAGTTCCTTTCACTGGAACTAAGGGGCCAAGGCCAACTCTTGAAAAACAACCAATCTTTACACTTGGCACAATGCAGTCAGGCATGTGCCGTTCTCCTGGCAACCGCCAAACCCAGACTCGTCCATCGGATTGCCAGACATAAAAACGTGATTGGTCACTCCAGAGAACACGTCTCCACTGCTCTAGAGTCCAGTGGCGGCGTGCTTTACACCACTGTATCTGATGCTTTGCATTGCACTTGGTGATGTAAGGCTTGGATGCAGCTGCTCTGCCATGGAAACGCATTCCATGAAGCTCTCTACGCACTGTTGTTGAGCTAATCTGAAGGCCACATTAGGTTTGGAGGTCTGTAGCTATTGGCGAATTCTGTGCACTGTGAGCCTCAGCATGCGCTGACCCCGCTATGTGATTTTACTTGGCTTACCACTTCATGGCTGAGTTGCTGTCGTTCCCAATTGCTTCCACTTTGTTATAATACCACTAACAGTTGACCGTAGAATATTTAGTAGTGAGGAAATTTCATGAATGGACTTATTGCACAGGTGGCAACCTATCACGGTACCACGCTTGAATTCACTGAGCTCCTGAGAGCGACCCTTTAAAGTGACCATATTATGCTTTTCAGATTTTATCTTTCATGTCATGTTTAATTTAGCTCATGGGTTTCAAACTCCACTTGAGGCCCGTGGGATGATATTTTGTGGCCCCCTACTTGACATCAAAGTTTAGTGTTAGTGTGGCCCACGCGTTGTTCTGAAAAGCACCTGCTGAATCATTGCGTGTGCCGTGCTTACCGCCTCCTTTGTGTGTGTGAGTTTGTGTGTGTGTGTGAGCAAGAGTTGGCTCGCCCCTCCCTCATGCAATATAATTGGTTGACACCGTGTGATTGACAGGAACAGAACGTGAGGCTGATCAGACAGTCGAAACGAATGTGGTCTAACAGCGCTCGTCAATGTCAAAAAAAAATTTGTTTACGGGGTTTACATTCTCTTTTGGAGAGAAAAAAAGCTATATGAGAGCGGATTAGAACCCGGAACCTTTGACACGGTTTACAAAAATTACAAAACGTATCTATGTATTCATTCACTCATGCGAAGAATCTCGGGACTAATAATATATTTGACGCAAATTAATGCAAATATTGTTTGCAAATAGTCCCAAAAATATTATTTCCCAACTAGAATTAGACCTAGAATTTCGTTCACTGTTCTGTTTGACCTGGTTACGACCTTGCTTTGAATTTTTCTATTATTTTAAATACAATTAAAATCATTCATTATTTCATTATTACATAATGATTTAATATCTATAGGCTATGTTTAAAAAAAAAAAATAGAGCAGGCGAGAGAAGCCTATGTTCTGAAGAACTGTTCATGTTCAGAAGGAAAGTTCAAATTCAGAGGAACAGTTCATGTTCAGAAGAAACATTCATGTTGAAGAACTGTTAATAATAAAGATTTAGAAAATTGGATCAGTTGTGCTCCTTTTTTTTGTGGAATACTTGAAACACTTTTTTTGTGGAATACTTGATGCGGCCCAGCCTGACCCAGAGTCTACCTCCAGCGGCCCCCAGCTGAATTGAGTTTGAGACCCCTGATTTAGCTGTTTGTAAATGTAAAAGGTCTGTTTCAAAGTGCAGGATAAATGGAGTTATTTTCTCCCAAAAGAAAGAACTGATTCTGAACGTCCTTAAAAGAGTCGCCATTGATACCGTATAACCAACTACATTGTTACTGTTCGTACCACAGTTTATGCAAATTTGGTTTATGACATGCGCTGTAAGCGGTAGACCAATCACAACAGACTGGGCCGTCTGACCAATCAGAGCAGAGTAGGCTCTCAGAAAGGAGGGGTTTTGAGAGACCGAATCCATGATCGAACAGTTTCAGATACTGTGAGAAAAGAGGCGATTCTGCTCCAAAGTGTTTTTTGGATCAGTGTTAATTTCGTTTTGTCAACAAACTTTTTTCACTGACAAAAACGAGACGATAACTAAATAAAAACTAGTGTTGGATGACAAAAACTATAACGAAAACGTACTGTCATTTTCGTCAACAAATAAAAACGAGACAAAAATGTTAGGGAGGTATGATTAGGGAAGAGATCCAGTAAGAACTGATATATCCTGTGTAACAGATGCGGACATTTGATTTGAACGTGCTGATCCAACCGCTGGAAAACACTGCGCTGTTGCACATTTTGCAGGCTCACGCATCCCCAATACAGCGCTCCAGAGCGGTTGACAATCAATGAACATTAGCGCACATTTATGCCAGGCAATTGCTTATGAACTAATGCTGATGAGTAATGACAATGTAACAATGCATATGTTAGCTCCCTCATCTGAACTTGAAGCATTCTGCAACTGCAATAGTAAGGGGCAGACATTTCAAAATAAGAGTCAATGTGTGTTTCGAGCTTGTTTATAATTAAAAGTCACACATTATATATTCATTTTTGCTTACACAATAAACTATATTTAATTTCATTCCCATTTAATTAATAGTCAGGAGAAAAGACCAGTATTTGACATATATTCAATAAAGTATCAGGGTTATAATAGTTCACTAAAATCATTTAAAAAATCTTGATTACTTGAAATTAAATAAATGTTAACTGAAATTAAAAAATAAATAAACAAACTTATTTGAAGCTTTAGCTTAACCTGATATGGCCTACTAACTAAAACAGAAATACAAAGTTATAAAAACTATATAGATGTTTTTAAAAAACAGACAAAAAAAGTGAATTGAGCTCTCTTTCGTGTATTTTTAATGTCAAAAACAAAATGATGTCAAAATGTCAGTTCAAGTGACAGTCGTTTATGTAATGCTTAAATACTTAATGTATTACAATTTAACTAAACTCGTTCAATTTTATTAAAATCTTATGATATTTAGTCGACTAAAACTAGACTAAAACTAAAAACAATTCAGGTGACTAAAATATGACTAAAACTAAATGGCATTTTACACCCCAAATCAGAAAAATTTGGGACAGTATGGAAAACGCAAAAAAAAAAAAAAAGAAGTGATTTCTAAATTTACTTTGACTTGTATTTCATTGCAGACAATATGAACACAAAATATTTCATGTTTTGTCTGGTCAACTTCATGTCATTTGTAAATATGCATCCTTTCCTGTCATTCAGACCAGCAACACATTTCAAAAAAAGTTGTGACAGTAAAGCATTTACCACTTTGTAATGTTGCCATTCCTTTTCACAACACTTAAAAGACGTTTAGGGACTGAAGGCACCAAGTGATGAAGTGTTTCAGGTGTAATTTTGTCCCATTCTTCCTGCAAACAAGTCTTAAGGTGGGCAACAGTACAGGGTTTTCGTTGTCGCATTTTGCGCTTCAAAATGCGCCACACATTCTCTATTGGAGACAGGTCGGGACTGCAGGCAGGCCAGTCAAGTACCCGTACCCTCTTCCTCCGCAGCCAGGACTTTGTAATGTGTGTAGAATGTGGTTTTGCATTGTCTTGTTGAAATATGCATGGATGTCCCTGGAAAAGATGTCTTCTTGAAGGCAGCATATTATGTTCCAAAATCTATATGTACTTTTTAGCAGTAATGGTGCCTTCACAGAAGTGCAAGTTACCTTTGCCAAGGACACTGACACAACCCCATACCATGACAGACCCTGGCTTTTGGACTTTTGGACAGTCTGGATGATCCTTTTCTTCTTTGGTCCGGAGCACACGGCGTCCATTCCTCCCAAAAAATACCTCAAATACTGATTCATCTGACCACAGTACACGTTTCCACTGTGTGATGGTCCATCCCAGATGCCTCCGAGCCCAGAGAAGTCGACGGCGCTTCTGGACACTGTTAACATAGGGCTTCCTTTTGACACAGTACAGTTTTAACTGGCATTTGTGGATGTAACTACGTATTGTGGTACTTGACAAAGGTTTGCCAAAGTACTCCTGAGCCCATGTGGAGATATCGCTTATAGATAAATGACGATTCTTGATGCAGTGCCATCTGAGGGATCGGAGATCACGGTTGTTCAGCTTAGGCTTGCGCCCTTGTCCTTTACGCACTGAAATTCCTCCAGATTCCTTGAATCTTTTAATTATGTTATGCACTGTTGAATGTGAAATATCCAAATCTCTTCCTATCTTTCTTTGAGGAACATTGTTTTTAAACATTTCAATAATTTTCTCACGTATTTGTTGGCAAACTGGCGATCCTCGGCCCATCTTTGCTCCTAAAGGATTAGACCTTTCTTGGATGCTGCTTTTGTACCAAATCATAATTACAATCACCTGTTGACATCACCTGTTTCAAATCACATCATTATTTAACCATTTTACCTCATTACTAGCCCTAAATTGCTCCTGTCCCAACTTTTTTTTTAAATGTGTAGCAGGTCTGAATGACAGGAAAGGATGCATATTTACATGTGTGTGACATGAAGTTGACCAGACAAAACATGAAATATTTTGTGTTCATATTGTCTGCAATGAAATACAAGTCAAAGTAAATTTTTTTTTTTTTTTTAGTTTTCCATACTGTCCCAACTTTTTCTGATTTGGGGTTGTAGTCAAAAGACTGACTAAAACTAAATCAAAATATGCTGTCAAATTTTTTTGGATGCATGTTAATCTGTTGAAGGAGACCTTCAAAACAAAATGAGGAACTTTTAAGATAGCATAATAGGGGCACTGTTTATAGCTTGTAGTTTGCTGGTTGAACATAATTTCATTAGAAATGGCAATAAATCAAAAAGATTGATGCAAACTATTGCGTAATTGTTTTTAGAGTGTAGCCCTAGTATTTTCATGTTCAAATGGTTCATAACAAGATTGCTTCATAAAAAATGAATAGAAAAAAAAAATAATAGTTTGATTATAAACATTTCCTGAAGGTGACTATTCGCTGACCATTTGTTGAAAATCACCTATTCATGTAATGTGCTGAAAACGCGCAGGCTTACATGTCTGTCGTGCTGTGAGCGGGACAGTGATGTGTCCTACATTAGCCTGTTTCCTCTGAGCTTTAACATGTCACTCTTCCACTGTTTTAAAGCTGGTCCAGTCTGGTTCTCCCCAGTCCCAGCAGACCAAAGCCCTCACAGTAATCCTGCAGAAAGCGCTCTCATCCTTCGAAACTCCTCGTTTGTCAGCAGTAGGTTAAGCATGAATGTCACCCTCAGCATGTGAGTGTTTCTCCAGCGTCTCCTGAAGACCTATGAGCTCACTGCTTATTCAATATCCTCCATCATAAATCAGCGCATTAGCCATATTACTGTACATGTCGAGACAGAGATGGATATTTCAAATTTGCATTGTGTCAGCTCAAATTATTCTGTCAGAACAAGTTGTTGCACAATCACGTGGGATAAATAATAACAGTTCTGACATCTGAATCTGAAACATCACGGAAAACCATAGAAGCGACAACAAACAAACAACAACAAACCTACAAAATGCAACACAGCCTCTCATGTGTCTCTGGTGATCAGCATCACAGTCTCGTTTCGGAGCTGTTTCTTGGATCTGCCTGTCATGAATTGTCATATCCAATGACCTTCTCGTGTCTATGATTGTCCAGATTTGGTCCTGATTGGGGTCAGGGTTATGAGGTCACCCTTGTCACTGTCCCAGGAAGGGATGAACGGTGATGCCAACATCTGAGTAATGCATGGTACACCCTGGATAGGAACCCAGACATGCCAGTTGGACAATGTGACCCTTCACCCCGTGGCTCAAACGTCCTACCGCACCCAGACCGAGCTGCCAGACACCCATCAGTGGGCCAATTCATCTGAACAATGTTTTCTGGGCAATGCCTTTCTTTGTCAGGCATCAAATCAGCTTTGAGTTCATGCAGACATGATGGATGAAGCATGTTCTCACACCACTAGGGAAATGACCTGCTTGTTTCAATCACTAAACTCAAGTCTAGTGCTGAAGAGGCTCGTAGGCTCATAGTGTGAAGGTTCTGGTCCAGGTGAATGTGTTAAAGTGCAGCTTTAATGTTTAATGCTTTCCCCTTTATTACTGCAAAAGCTGGAAATCCAATGGAAATCAGACAAGCTCCTTCATCTCAAGATAACTTTACATGAAATAACTTCTGATTAAGTATCTGTCAATGCAATGATTTTGTCTTTGAATTATCTTCAAATTGAAAGCAAATATTACCATACTTTATTTTACTGTGTCCGTGTTACACGTTACACATAGTAATAGCAATACATTATGCATAATTACATGCAACGAACCCTAAACCAACCCCAAACCTAACCCTAATCCTATAGTAAGTCGATTTAGTTAATTCGTACTTAATGGGTTACTTCAGCGATTAGCATTAAGCTTTGTATCAGTAGAAACCCGGTAGTAAATTCGAATGATCTTGCTTCCCTCCCTCATGTCCCCCTGAGACGAGAGATTTCTGTATCTTATGTCTGGAAAAAACCTCAGTCATTCTGCGTCATCTGAGGCTTTTTTGGTCAGAGGCTAGAGACTACAGCCAGTAGTGGGAGTTAGTTCCGCGTGTTTTCAACCCACCCATAGGGGTGGGATCTCACTCACAGAATGTAAATGTACGCCGCCGCTCGGGCATTCATAACGGAGCGGTGCAGAGCAAAGCGAATGTTCTCAATTCAGGCACCGTGAATGGGAGGCCGTGCTCATTTTAGTTTCGTTTTAGAATTAGCGTCAATTCGGGGGCGGGTTGCTTGAATAGTGGGTTCATTAGCCTATTATTCTTAATGAAAAACACACTTAAATAGGTGCTTTTACATTTCACTTTGAAACCAAATCATCTTCCGCGATCATCTGTTCTGTCAGCTCCTCACTCTCTGATGAATGAAATCTGACTCCTGCTGCGTTTGTGCGGCGACTCTCCTTCGGCTCGTGCTGTATTGAACAGACACGTTCAGATTTTAATTGTAGTGTCTGTTCTCTAACTGATTTTATTACTATGAAAATTAAAACGACAGTGGGGAGGGTGCTGCGGTGGGCAAAAGATGTAACCGGTAGGCGGGGCTTGGGAGTGGTCCCGTAGGGTAGCGAAGCAAGTGCATTCTGGGAGTTGTTGTCTTTCATCCACATGAGCCAAAAATACATTTTCTGGCTTTTCTCAGTCTAGAAGGCACCAACTTCTAAAATATTTTCACATTTCTACTACAGAAATGACCCAATTTAAATACACATTCTTCTTTCCAGCGGCGAAGTACCCCTTTAAATGCATTATTACACATTAACATGGACACCTTAAAATAAAGTTTAACAGCAAATATTGATACAAGTAATTAGAGATTAGAGACAAGTAATTAATCTGCCCCGATTGACCGGCCAGAGACTGGAATCAGTCGATTTTCCACACACTCAGCCCGGACCAGTGACGGACCGATGAGTCTCATGTCTTTCTGATTCCGAGCCGGTGCATTTTGTTGCCAGGCTCGGCAGGCAATAACGTCACAGCCACGCTCACACACACAGCCGTTAGCTTGGAAGTTCTTCACTGTGAGTAAAGACACGAATTTCGCAATTTGTAATACTTGTAAGGCCAACGTAAACCGTGGGGAACCACCACGAAAACATTTGGAACGACAAACCTAATTAGACACAAGTGTTGGCAAAAATATAAATATTTCTATATCTATCAATACTGAAATATCGGAAACTGTTACAATACACCTTTTCTGCAGTATTGATACATCAATACCAGCTGTGTTTTCTTGCTCTCTTCTTTCCGAATATACTGTTAGACCCACCTGAAAAAATGTAAAGCCGTGTTTACTTCATCTCTCTCTTTATTCTATTGCATTTATTTGTGCTGTTCTTTGCTTATTTGTTTTATTACTTGTGTTTTTCATGGAAATAAAATTTTGCATTGAAGAAAAGTATTTTTTGTTTGTTTGTATATACTGTCAATTATAGAAAATCTGTTATTTTAAAGGGATAGGTCACCCAAACATGACAATAATCATTTACTCACTCTCAAGTTGTTCCAAACCTATATGAGTTTCTTTCTTGTGTTGAACTAAAAAGAAGATATTTTGAAAAATGTTGGTAACCAAACAGTTGATGGTCGCCATTGACTTCCATAGTAAGAAAAAAATACTATGAAAGCCCAGGTGAAAAATACGTATTATTAAATGCATTAAAAATGTACTCGAGTATGTTTTTAGTACAATACAAATATACTATAATGTATTTTTAATACATTTAATACTATGTCTTATTCACCTGGGAGTCAATGGGTGCCGTCAACTGTCAAAAGTGCAGGATAATAATTATCTTCTTAAAAAAGGATACATCTATTCTTTTGTATTCAATATAAGACAGAAATGTATACAGGTTTGAAACAACTTGAGGATGGGTTAATGATGACACAATTAAAATTTTGGGGTGAACTATCCCTTCAAATGGTAACAGTAATTCACAATATTATATACTATAATACTGCTTTTACTGTATTTTAATCAAATAAATGCAGCCTTGATGAGCATAAGAAACGTAATCATCTTACTAGCTTACTTTTGAATGATATTCTATATACATAAATTATATATTTTTCCTTAGTGTAAATCTAATGTGATTTGATTTTAGATATCCTTGTTTTTATGTATTAAATGCTGTATAAATACAATGTATTAATATTATTATTCTTTTATTTTTATTTTAAAACATTTTATTGACATATGCACAGGAAAAAAGATGGGATAAAACGGGAGAAGCAAATCAGTGTTTTCCCATGAGTATAAGCAGCTGTAGATGCTTAGCAGGATTATAGTATGTGATCTGCCTCTTTCACTGAAGATACAGGAGAATGGGAGAGACACTCAGAAAATGAGCGAGAATAAGAGACGGGGGAGTAAGACCCGGATCTCACTGCCAAAGAAAACACAGATAGACTTGGGGGAAAAAATCAGCTCAGTATTAAGCAGGTTTTACAGGAGTTTCAGACACTTTAATACTTTAAGAGCAGCTCTCAGTCATTAGGTGTCTCTCAGAGGAAACGCAGTGAAGCTAAACTATTAAGATGCCCCTGCTGTAAACAGCTCTGTGAACTGGAGGTAGTTTTGGCAGACCTGGTGCGAGCATCATTCTGTGTCTACCTTTCCAAGCCTTCGGACATTATTGGGAATTACTTATGAGACACAGTGGATCACTCTGCTCTGGAATCTAGGTGGACTCAGCTTGGCATGTGAGACAAAAACTTGCTCTGCATGACGCTGCCATGGAGACGCTTCTAAAACATCTGATGAGGGACACGAGAAAGTATGAGCGGACACACTTGGCTGCTCTGAGATCTGCTGCTATGACATGAGATCAGACAACATCTGTGTCTCATGTCAAATGCATGCAACCAGTCATAACAATGTGGTAATTATCATATGAATAAAAATAACTTTGCAGAAAGCATAATAAACATGCAATTTAAACTTTGAATGGTTGATTTGTGGTGTGAAAGGAATTTGTTGATAGTCGGGGAGCCAAAGTCTCAAAAATGGGTTGAACCTGACATGGTCTGCCATACTTTTTATTTGTGTTTTTTCTGTTAACGTTGACCCTAAGAACCAATAATTGGAGGGTCTGCTCTGCCGGAAATATCGCGAAAAAAAATTGTGGCCATTTTAGAGTATGCACCCTTTATTTTTTATCAGAAAAATGTGAAAAATGATTTTTTTCCTCAAATCCTCAGTGGGTTGGGTAGGCTGTTAATAAATGTATTCCAGATACACAGAACACATGTGCTGACAACATCCACTGAAAAAATAACTTTTAAAATACATTTCTACATGATTTTGCATCAATTTAATGCAAAAAATAGGCGTTTTCTCACTTTTTTTCCCAGTATTTTCATCTTTACTTCATTGGCAATCAACTATTCCCCCAAGTTATGACATCTGTCAATATGCCATTCTTTTCACCAAATAGTATACTCATTCCACAGAAAAATTTATAAAAATCCAACCAAAATCAATGGATCTGTGATGATTTCACTACTGGTTGGCGATCAACAAGCTCAGAACCTCAATAGCATTTTAGGCTACTCTCAAAATTCCGATAGACATACTGGATATTTAACATGGTTGTTAATGTCCACATTATTAAACATCATGGTCTAGGCATCTTTTTTAATTTCAACATAACCCTGTTCTCCCAATGGAAGAGTGTTGTGATCTTGGCAACTGCTTGGCAGACATCCTGGGCAAGGTTGAGAACTTGTTCTTGCTGCTTAGGACTGACTTTCACCCGGTCGTCCTCACCTAACTGTGGAGTTGCATCTGTTATCATCCATGCCAGGTGGTTATACAGGTTAGAGCTCACTCTTCGGGATGCGTCTCTAGGTATGATATCTCTAGCTGCAGTGACGGGTCTTCAGTCATACTTCCAGGCATCTGCTGACTTCCACTGGCTTGAGCTGTTCTGGCTTCTCTTGCTTCCTTCAGGATCTGCTTACATTGGTTTTGGAGGTCCTTCCATATTCTCTTTGCAGTGTTGTAGGAAGAGACTATGGTGTCATCTGGTGTCAACTCAGATATTTGCATCATCTGAGGATTTTTTCCAGAAATAAAATCCATAATTCTCTCGTCTCAGGGGGATATGAGGGGGAAAGTACCATAATTTGAATATACTACCGGGTTTCTACTGATACAAAGCTTAATGCTAAATCACTGAAGTAACCCTTAAAGTTCCTTCAAATTTGAGAGCATGCAGCCAACATTAATTTCTGCTGGAACATTCAGGCTAGAACATACTTTCTGTGGAACAACCATTATTTTACAATTGCCACCTACTTCATTGTGCCTTCTAAGGCGGGCAATCAAGGACTGACATCTGTATGAGGTAACATTCTGAACTCCATGGCTTTCCAAGTATTTACAGAATTCATCCCTCAAAGCTGTAACTAAGAATATGGCTCTTTGAAAAAGGGCTCATCTATCCTAGATATGATAGATTGGTTCAGTGCAGCATCATATGGAGTGGTGGCAGTACTAGTCCTTTCCTGTGAACGAAGACGCTTTGTCAGGTAGTTGGTCATGCATTCCTTGTGTTACCGGAAGACCTCAGCAATTATATCAGTACACTTGTTTCCATCAGGACCACAAATCTTGTGTAGTATCGCTTCCTCTTCAAGTTTGTTTGCTTTTTCCCAAACATTCTGTCTGTCATAAGTGGCGATCAAAATGAGGGATCTATTCCCCCTGGTCGTGCATGCTTTACTGATCTGCCCGCATTGTCACCATGGAATAATTGAAATGAGCTGGATGAAAGAGCTTGACTTCTGGCTTTTCAACTTTTTTCCTCGTCTGGTCAACAGTTTTACGATCTGTGTACCTCGCACAACATTGTGTGTGCCACAAAGTATTCCTCCTCAGAAAAATGGGAAATATTGTGCATTCAGGTGAAAGAAATCATCTCGGGTTACGACTGTAACCCTTGTTCCCTGAAAAGGGAACGAGACACTGCATCTAACGACACTTTGGGGATGCTCCTAAGCATTGCGATCAAGCAGACGCTCCATGCGTCTCATTCCCTTCTCAGGGAACAAGAGTTACAGTTGTAACCCGAGACGTTCCCTTTCGAGGGAACTCGCACTGCATCTAACGACACTTTGGGGAACGAATACCCACTAGGCCACACGAGAATCACGCCCACCCTAGTGTGAAGCTGGAACCCAGGCACACTTAGGACGCGAGCACCCTAGCGCCAGGCGTCGCAGGGAGTTGCAGATTGTAGAATCTAATGAAGGTGTGCGGGGTGGCCCACCCGGCTGCCTCGCAGATCCTCCTGAAGCGAGATTCCAGAAAGGAGGGCCACAGAGGATGCCATGTCTCTGGAATGAGCCCTCACGGCTATCAGTGAAGGCAAATTACGCACCTGATAAGTCGTGGCTATAGCCTGGACAATCCACTTACTGATTGTCTGTTTTGGCGCAGGCAGCCCTTTCTTGGATGAGCCAAAGCACACCAACAACTGGTCTGACTTCCTCCACTGTGAAGACTTCTCCAGATAAACTCTTTTTTCCAGAACTCTGCTCTGACCAGGCAGAGCAGGTGAAGTCTCCTTTCTTCCACCGTCACGTGAGGTGGAGGATGGAAGGCCTAAAGAACCACTGACCGTGCCACACTCGATGGCACCTTGGGCACATAGCCCGGCCTTGGAAGTAAGATGGCCTTAACTCCGCCAGGGGCAAACTCCAGGCAAGTTGGCGTAACCGACCCCGGTCCCCCACCCTCCTCAGTAAGTGATAGCAAGAAGAAAGGCCACCTTAACCCCTAGGAGTCTGAGCTGTTTTGGGGCCCTTTAGAAGTTTTGACATGCTCTGACATTTGTATTTTTTCAGTTGCTTATAAACACATTAATGGCAAACGTGTAATTACACTGTATTCAGCACAAACTGGGCTACTATAATATGTGAGCAACATGTATGTACATGCTTGTATTTTTGAGAGAAAAATGTTTATGCACAGATTTTGAAAAAACAAAAAAATTTGTTTTAAAATTAAGGCCTCAAAACACACAATAGGTATCTGTTCCCAAGACTTTTGACTCCTGTCTGTATTTGCATAGAGTTTTTTCTTTATACTGATGTGAGAATCATTGAGCCTACTCATTCACATAAAACAATACACTGATTTAAAATTTGTAAGACAGTTTCTCTTCACAAAGCCAATATGCGAGGAGGCGTGGTATCTAATGAATAATGATGAGATAGCACCTGAGATAACAAAGGACTCGCATTAATGAGCTGCATAATGAATGAGCTGCAGGTAGGCATATGTGACAGAGAGCAACAGAACAAAGGATCTATATTCTCTGCCACAAGAATTTATGATTTATTAAACTATAATTTATGATTTATTACACCAATTGTTTTAAATAACCTTATGTGATCTCATTTGGCTTTGGATCAAAAAATCAGACAGAAAATATATTTTACAATATTCTGCATAATTATTAAAGCTCGAGTTGCATTGCATTATATATATAATCTATTATGAAAACACCCAACATGGTATAAATAACACAGATAAGCCATATATTGTTGCAATTGTGTGTTTATTATCTTCAAACTTGTCTATCTGCATGTTAGTCTAACATTGTTAGAGCGATTTCTGGAAGCTGTTTATGTCAATGTCACATGGTGATACCTGACATATATATATCATATATATGTCAGGTATATATATATCATGCATGATATATATCATGCAGATATATATCATGCATGAAGAAGATATCTTCTTCAGTGCGCCCTCGTGCACAATGTGTTTGAGCTGATGTGTGTGTGGGCGTCGCCTCAGTATTTGAATCTCAATAGAGCGCATGCTTCGTGGCCGTGGTCGCATTAGTCTATAATGAGCCGCTCAGGAACAACTAACATCGATCTGCTTTCAAACGGATTACATAAACACAGAATATTTGTTTTTGATTTGGTTTACAGTGTTTAAAACCTGACATTTCAGCGTTTCTTTAGACTTATGGCTCATGTTTGCCAGACAAGTATTTAATAAGATAGAGGTCATTTTCTGAAGACTATCTGAATGAACGTCTTTGACAGAGAGGCTGCAGATTGCGCATCATGTTTGATTTCTTTATTTTGCAAAAAGCACAACCATTTGTTTTTATTGTGACTGTAGTAAAAAAAAATAGAATTTAACAGATTATAATGATGTATGACACTTGCCTGAATGATAAAAAACGACAGTTATTTGAGTCTCTTTGGCACTGATAAGAAAAAAAGCAAGCCAATCACCCCGGCGTGATTGCCGACTCGAGAGGGTTAAAGGTCAGGTTCTTTGCCTCATCTGACTCGGTTCGAAGGGAGCCGCAGACAACCCTTCCAGAACCACTGCCAGATGCCAAGTTGGGACTCTGGACTAAGTCACAGTCCTCATCCTCCGAGCTCCATGGAGGAAACATAAAACCAAATGGTGCTTACCCCGAGGCCCATCACCTACAGACGAGTGGAAAGCTGCAATGGAAGCCACGTACACCTTAAGTGTGGATGGGGTAAGACCGGCGGAGAAACCATCTTGGACGAACTCCAGCACTGAAGCCACTGGGCAATTGACTGGGTCCACCTAACGCTCTCTACACCAAGTGGAAAACACATTCCACTTCATGCTGTACTATCTCCTCGTGGAAGGAGCCCTGGAGCTGAGTAAGGTCTCAACTACACATGCCGATAGGCCCGCCTCTAGGTACCAGGCCCCCTCAGGGGCCAGACCCAAAGGTTCCACAGCTCTGGCCAGGGGTGAAATATTGTGCCCCCTGCCTGAGACGGGAGGCCTGCTAGCAGTGCTACGATGTTCGAGAACCATACCTGGGTCGGCCAGCAGGTTGCTATTAAAAGTAGGCTGATCACTTCTTGGCAGACCCGCTCCAAGACTCCCGGGAGCAGAGTGAACGGGGGAAATGCATAGACGCAGCAGCCACGTCTGCACTTGAGAGAAAACCACAGAGGGCAGTGGGATGTCTCTCGAGACGCGAACAGATCCACTTCCACTGGGCCGAACCTCTCGCACATGGCTTTCACCACCTCTGGGTAAAGTCGCTACTCCCCAGGCCTCAGCCCCTGCTTTGACAGGACGTCTGTTCCCTGATTTTGGTCCCCGGGGACATATATCGCTCAACAGTCTCCCTTGGGACCACAGGAGGATCTGGTGTGCCAGTCTGCATAGAGGGCTGACCACTGCGACCTCAGACCCCCTTGATGAATTAGATATGAGACATGGTGGCCGCGGAGGTCCGGGAAAAAGCTCCTCAGAGCTTTGTAGACCGCCAGCATTTTAAGGCAATTTATGTGCCAAGAAGGCCAAGGATGACATCTCAATGCCGAACTGCCACTACTCGCGACTGGGCCAATATGAGCCAGTCGTCGATGTAGTTCAGTACACGGATGCCTCTGAGACTCAGTTGGAGCCAGAGCTGCATCCATGCACTTGGTGAACATGCAAGGGGGAAAAGCCAGGCCAAACTAAAGAACCTAATAATGGTATGCTTCACCCCCCGAAAACAAACCTCAGGAACTTCCTGAAGGATGGATAAGTAAACTAGAATAGCTAAGTAAACTAGTAGAGAATGAATTCTGCTGCTGCTACAGGGATACGTTTGGGATGAGGAATCAACAGAAAAATACTTGTTTGAAGACTGGCGTGGTCCTTTCAGTTAATTACCATTACAATATCCATATTAGGCCTACCGTTCTTTTCCCAAAATGCTGGGGCAGACCTGTCACATACCACAGACAATGATGAGCAGCTTCGAAGTCCGTTGGTAACCGTTGGTTACCGTTTGTTGGCTGTTCCAAACTCATTCAAATTACTAAGATCATAAGTGATGCTAAATATCCAGCATGTTTTTCATAATTTTGAGAGTAGCTTAAAATTCTATTGAGGTTCTGAGCTTGTTGATCGCCAACTAGTAGTGAAATCATCACAGATCCATTGATTTTGATTGGATTTTTATACATTTTTCTGTGGAATGAGTATACTATTTGGTGAAAAGAATGGCATATTGACTGATGTCATAACTTGGGGGAATAGTTGATTGCCAATAAAGTAAAGATTGAAATATTAGAAAAAAAGTGAGAAAATGCCTATTTTTTTGCATTAAATTGATGCAAAATCAAGTAGAAATGTGTTTTAAGAGTTATTTTTTCAGTGGATGTTGTCAGCACATGTGTTCTGTGTATCTGGAATGCATTTATTGACAGCCTACCCAACCCACTGAGGATTTGAGGAAAAAAGTCATTTTTCACATTTTTCTGATAAAAATAAAGGGTGCATACATGAAAATGGCCACAATTTTTTTTCGCGATATTTCCGGCAGAGCAGACCCTCCAATTATTGGTTCTTAGGGTCAAAGTTAACAGAAAAAACACAAATAAAAAGTATGGCAGACCATGTCAGGTTCAACCCATTTTATTGAGCTTTTGAGACTTTGGCTCCCCGACTATGAGCACAATGAACATATGTTCTAATGTTTTGCTAACGTTCCCATTAAGTTATGAAAACGTTATTTCTGAATGTTCCGAGAATTTTAAATGTAGAAACGTTTTTTTCTTGGTTATGTGAATGTTAAGAGGACATTCCATTTGATCATTCTTCAAACGTTATGTTCTTTGAACACTCTTAAACTATAAAAAAAATGTTAGACGAATCTCCAACTAAAATGTTTCAGAAAAAAAAAGTTTAATGATGTATAAATAATGTTAATATATAAAAAAATTTAAAATCCCCGTAGTCAATAATTTTATCCCTTAAAATTTGATCACCAAAATTCTTCATGCCTTAAAATAGCTTCAATGTAACTCTACACCCTTGCCTCATTTAATATACACGGTTCTATGAATATGCATAGATCCACTTGTTGACGATCACACATTGACGTAATTGGTCACAAGGTAGTTTGTGACGTCAGGAATGCCAACGATTCAAACTATGTTTTTGATTTTTTGGTTCACTGCAGTTTTAAATGTGCTGTATGTTAGAATGACAGCTAGCGGTTGAAATGGGTAGGCCTACTGTAGTCCAAATTCAAATCTTGTTTGCCCCGCCCCCTCCTCTAGACTCGATGCTCACGTGGGTTGCCAGTTTGAGGACACGCAACAGGAACGAGCTTAATTGCCAATGGAAGGCGAGGAGACTCAGGTACACACTAAGTTGATGAGTTGATTTGTCCGCGTTTTAATGTGCTTCCGTTCATAGAGATTTTTAGATGGATGACGAGGCTTTTTAGGTCGGGTATAATCCGCGATCTCTGACCCAGTTTGTTTGCCGGCTTCCATGGGAGCAATTCGCGGTTTTCCGCCAACTGGCAACCTGTGGTGTCGAAATACTATTGGGTAAACTGGCAACGTGTGTATTGCACAGACCAAAACAAAAACAGACATTCCAAAAACAGACAAATAACAGCTTTAAAATTATGTTTCGGAACTAGCAAAAGAGCCGTTGGATGAGACGTGGAAGAAATAGTCCTAGTCACAATAGCGATTTAAGTACAAAAACCGGACGAATCCCTTTAAATATATACTCGGATCGATGTCTTGAGGTGTGGTAACCGTAGAATAAGCAGAATAATTGACTCCGGGAAATCTGGGAATTGACTCCGCTTCGCGTCGTGACCGCATCACCACCTCGGGTGTGCATTATTATTCTAATAATTCAACGGCCCGTCGTCAATTATTCCTTACATATATATATATATACATTATATATATATATATATATATATATATATATATATATATATATATATATATATATATATATATATATATATATATATATATATATATATATATATATATATATATATATATATATATATATATATATATATATATATATATATATATATATATATATAGTTTGTTGGTTGCACATAATTTCATTTGAAGTTGACGTTACATTTGAAATTGACGGTTGCACACACAGGCAACACATCATTTTTAAAGTGTAAACTTAAACAATTTAAACTGAAATTAATATTAATATTAATAAAAGCTAAAATAGTATTTAAGTAATACTAAAATAACATTGGTTCCTTTCTCTAGAAACACTTTAAAATCCCAGCCCACAATGTTTAAACAGACGAGAGGAGATCAGTGATGAAGTTACCTTGAGGGGCAGGGTTGTGTGTTACAGGACGCCACACCAGTGGATGGCCGAGTTCGAGAGTTACAGTAAGACGTGTTCACTTGAACTCTCAGATCCTTGTAGCAGGATGATTTAGTGACCATCTGACCTGAGGAAAGAACACAAACAACATATGTCAATTCAGCATGTAAATGTTTTTTTTTCTTTTTTCAAGGTGAACATCTGTGCTAATATACACTATATTGCCAAAAGTATTGGTACACCCCTCTAAATCATTGAATTCAGGTGTTCCAATCACTTTCATGGCCACAGGTGTATAAAATCAAGCACCTAGGCATGCAGACTTCTTCTACGAACATTTGTGAAAGAATGGGTCACTCTCAGGAGCTCAGTGAATTCAAGCGTGGTACCCTGATATTGCCACCTGTGCAATAAGTCCATTTGTCACTACTAAATATTCTACGGTCAACTGTTAGTGACATTATAACAAAGTGGAAGCAATTGGGAACAACAGCAACTCAGCCAGGCCACTTAAAAATCACAGAGCGGGGTCAGTGCATGCTGAGGCGCACAGTGCGCAGAATTCGCCAACTTTCGGCACACTTTGTGTAGCCTTCAGATTAGCTCAAGAATAGTGCGTGGAGAGCTTAATGGAATGGGTTTCCATGGCCGAGCAGCTCCATCCAAGCCTTACATCACCAAGTGCAACGCAAAGAGTTGGATGCAGTGGTGTAAAGCACGCCGCCACTGGACACTAGAGCAGTGGTGATCTCTGAATCACGCTTCTCTGTCTGGCAATCCGATGGAGGAGTCTGGGTTTGGCGGTTGCCAAGAGAATGGCACTTGCCTGACTGCATTGTGCTAAGTGTAAAGTTTGGTGGAGGGGGGATTATGATGTGGGGTTGTTTTTCAGGGGTTGCTTAGTTTCTGTGAAAGGAACTCTTAATGCTTCCGCATACCAAGACATTTTGGACAATTTCATGCTCTCAACTTTGTGGGAACAGTTTGGGGATGGCCCCTTCCTGTTCCAACATGACTGCGCACCAGTGCACAAAGCAAGGTCCATAAAGACATGGATGAGCGAGTTTGGTGTAGAGGAACTTGACTGGCCTGCACAGAGACCTTTGGGATGAATTAGAGCAGAGACTCTGAGCCAGGCCTTCTCGTCCAACATCAGTGCCGGACCTCACAAATGCGCTTCTAGAAGAATGGTCAAATATTCAAACACACTCCTAAACCTTGTGGAAAGCCTTCCCAGAAGAGTTAAAGCTGTTATAGCTGCAAAGGGTGGGCCAACTCCATACTAAACCCTACGGATTAAGAATGGGATCCCATTAAATTTAATGTGCATGTAAAGGCAGATGTCCCAAAACTTTTGGCAATATAGTGTAAATGACAAACAAGACTTGACAAAACCAAAACATGAATCCACAACTGATATGAACATAAAACCAACAGAGGCTAATGTCAGGTCTGGTGTGGAAGAGCGGGAGGGTACAGCCCATGTCAGCACTAATAACGCAAACTATAGAGTTACACCTGCCACAGGCTGTCAGATACGCTTGAGAAAAGACTGAGCAAGTGTTTAATAAAAGAAACGTCTCGGTTACGTATGGTAACCCTCGTTCCCTGAAGGAGGGAACGGAGACGTACGTCGGACGTACCGACGAATTGGGATCACTTCTGGGAGCCCCTATCAGCTTCGAGCTATCTAGAACCGGCCAATGAACAATTGGCGTGCAAGATTTGCATCTCGCGCCCCGCCCCGCGCTGCGGGTATAAACAGGAAGCGAGAGCGAATGCACGCTGTTTTTCACTGAGGAGCCACACGTTATGGCTCAACCTGCAGTGATGGTACAGCAACTGTGGCGACGGGACATACGTCTCCGTTCCCTCCTTCAGGGAACGAGGGTTACCATACGAAACCGAGACGTTCCCATTCAGTCGGTCACGTTCGACGTACGTCTGGCGTACCGACGAATTGGGATCCCCTATGGAAAACGCCATAGTTACTACCACTTCCAGCGCCCAGCGATGAGCCCCTCAGACCCCGATCTGATGCGGGCGGGAAAGTTCACGCAGGGAGAGTCCAAGCTGCTGTTCCGCAAGACCCATTCAGCTGACTGTATTGGATAACGCTGGGAAAGCGTGCCTGTGAAGGCAGCTGCGGAAGCCACATCATGCCCAGAGGGAGTTAACATGTGGAGAATACACGTATGGGCTGGCCGTGGGCAGCACAACATACGGAAGTCCCAGGGGTGCCAAGCGGTTCCACTCGAGCCCAACCCGGGCAAGCATAGCAGCCATCTCAGGGGACAGCGATTGTGACCGTCAGCAGGGGACAGGGAACGACCGCATCCAGAAACGCACGGGTGGTAAGACATCTTGAAAAAGACGGCACGTCACCCGTGAAGCTCTTTTTGTGAGAAAAACGCTCTGTGCTGAAGCACTCAGGGGAACCGCGACAGCGCACGGGATTGTAGTGCAGCCCGTGCCTGTACTCAGACAGGAAAACGCCCTACCCAGACCAACAGGGTTGCTGTGATAACAGCAGTTTTCTCTGTTTTCTCAGAGGCAGCTCGATGAGTCAGCGCGGTCCCGCTGAAAGGTGCCGTTCCTCCAACACGCGTCCTCCTCTGGTTCTCTCCGGTCTGTAGTTCTCTTGCTTGATAGCAGCGAAAATACTCGTCTGTGAAGATGAGTGAGTCCTTCATATGCCTGTGTGGCTCCGAAGTGAATGACAGCGTGCATTCACTCTCGCTTCCTGTTTATACCCGCGGCGCGGGGCGGGGCGCGAGATGCAAATCTCGCACGCCAATTGTTCATTGGCCGGTTCTAGATAGCTCGAAGCTGATAGGGGCTCCCAGAAGTGATCCCAATTCGTCGGTACGTCCGACGTACGTCGAACGTGACCGACTGAATGGGAACAGTAGGTTTCACTTAGATCATTTGAATTGATTATGACTGCATTTACATATGTAATTAATAAAAAAGTACGACATGTTTTGCAGAACCCCTTAAAAAGAAGCACAAGCATACCTGTTGTACTGTAATGGTTATATTATGTTTTATTATTATTGATTTTTGGTTTTCCCTATTTTCCTGTGTTCTGTGTCCCTAGTTAATTTCATTGCTTGTAAATTAACCCCAAACCTGTTCCTAGTTCTGTTAATTACCTCTTCCTGTGTATTTAAACCCTGAGTTCTGTCTGTTCATTGTACCGTGCCGTTTTTAGTAATGTGGTTGTTTTCTATTACTCTGTGTGATCTCCTGAGTGTTCCCTTTTGGATTTATTAAAGACTGTTTTTGTTTTATTCCTCGTCTTTGTGCGATCATTACAGCCACACCTTTATTATGGAAACTATATACTGTATATTTTTAAAGAATATGCTTAACTCTTTCCTCGCCAGCGTTCTTTATCTTGTAATATTGAATTACACACTACAGTTAAAATTACTTTTACAACAAGTACTTTACATGTGCTATGTTAGCCAACACTTCAAAATAAGTACACTTCTTAAAAGCACAACAAAATTATTACTAAAAAGATGTTTTAAAATGTACTGTAAAGTAAAACTTTTAATTTTCTAAATTTTAAAATTTTCTTACATTTTTTAGGAAGCATGAAAGTCCCTTTAAGTACACATAAGTGGCATTCTATTTTATTATCATTCAATTATGTATATTATTATATTATCTGCAAGCACAATTAAAAACAATATACAGTACTTTTAAGATTTGAAGTAAACACAATACAGTGCACTTATTTTTCAAAAAGGATCACAGGCTGATTTTTGATTCATTACTTATTTAAAATTTGAGAAAAATCATTGATTTTCTGAACTGAATCAACGGATTCATTAAAGGTTCACCCAGAAATGAAAATTAGCCCATGATTTACTCACCCTCAAGCCATCCTAGGTGTATATGACATTCTATTATATGAGTTATATTAAAAAAGTCCTGGCTCTTCCAAGCTTTATAATGGCAGTGAATTGTTGTTTCGTTTTTAAAAATCCACAAAAGTGTATCTATTCATCATATAACTGCTCCACACGGCTCCGGGGGGTTAATAAAGGCCTTCTGAAGCTAAGTGGCACGTTTGTGTAAGAAAAATATCCATATTTAAAACTTTTTAGACTAAAATAACTAACTTCCAGCGGAAAGCCGTACGCAATTCGACTTACGGCAAAAGAGTAACCCCTGACGCGTATATGTATAGGAGTATAGGAGCATCGCAAGCTTTGGCGCCTCTCGCGGATCGGGCTGGGAAACAAACTCAAGCCCCTCTTCTCTTATGTCAAAATCCTCCACAATTTCTCTTTAAACGCTCTCATTTAAGACTCTAATTCATGACCAGTGTTTTGTCTTGCTCTATCCTTATAGCTTCTGCGTTCGTCAATACGTCATTCGTCAAGGGTTCAATGGTCAGGAGTTACTTTCGCCATAAATCGATGCGTACGGCAATCCGGCGTAAGTTAATTATTTTAGTCTATGAAGTTTTAAATATGGATATTTTTCTTACACAAACACGCCACTTCGCTTCAGAAGGCCTTTACTAACCCCCCGGAGCAGTGCGGAGCAGTTATTTGACGGATAGATGCACTTTTATGGAAAACAATTCACTGCCATTAAAATGCTTGGATTGTCATATACACCTAGGATGACTTGAGGGTGAGTAAATCATGGGCTAATTTTTCATTTTTGGGTGAACTAACCCTTTAAATAGTCTGGTTCAGAAGGATTTGTTGACAAATCTGATATTGTTGCTTCTGTCATGAACTCTTATGAATGTGCCAAGTAGAGCTTGGACGGATGTCTAGATTTCCAGGGAATAATGTTTTAAAATAGTATAGCAGACGCTTGCATTGCCCAGGTCATGGGTTGGATTTTCAGGGAATTCATGAACCTATAAAATGCACTACCTTGAATGCAATGCAAGATAAATGTATTTGCCAAATGCATAAATGTAAATATAATCATACTATATACACAATATAAACTCATGCATCAATAAATATCAATATTCAAATCAGATTTGTTTTCTGTGCATATGCATTTTATAATGAACATGTGTAAATGTAATCAGTCCATATGAATGATTTGAAGTGTATTGCGATAACCGGGGCATCATCATGAGCTTGAGCTGGACCAGAATTACAGACTCGCAGAAGCTCTAAAAGATCTGTGTGGTTTAAGTGTTTAACAGATTAGCATGTTGTTGCAGTATAAGTTCTGGCCATCAGCATCTACTAGCAGTATGTTTTGTTCAGACTGATGCAGTACCTCCTGCACAGGTGGCTGAGCACTGCGAGCGAATGATGGCCCACGTGTAGTTGTGTCTCGGCTGGCTCCGTCTCTCTGTATGGTCTTTGGTAAGTGTGTACTCCCACTGAATTCCTGGGTTCCAGCCCTGCAAGAGAACCTGTGCAAGGAGAAACATACAAGACCTAATGAACCTTATTGAAACTCATACATTCTTTATTAATTTCTTGAGGAAAATGAGTACACTGACTCCTTTGTTTTACGACAGAACGATTCCCACATGCTGAGTCGCTGAACAATGTCTCCTGCTATTAGAACATTTCACATCAATGTATTAAATGCAGGTGGTTTTTAACCATAATTCCATTTTGTATATTAACAAGAACATCTGCATGATATAAGAGTCAATTACATATAAAAGTCCACAAAATAAAGAAATAATTGAAGTTAAAACACATGAGCGTAGTACTGTTTTATGTTGGTAGTTCATGTTGGTTTCATATGGTTTTAAGGTAAAAAAAAATATATATATAATTTAAAGTGTAACTTTGCCAATTTTCAACCCGCTTTGTATTGTTACATTGTCGGTAGTATATGTAAATTAACAATGTTTACTCGTTTTCCGTGTTACCTGGACCGAGAAATGCATCTTTATTTTTCAGCAAATCTTTTCACAACTCCAGGGCTTTTGTGAAAACTACAGATTATATTTCTGCTTTTTTGTATCCCCATATCAGCTTCATGTTGAACACACTTTGGAAACAGCTTTCTGACCTATATGTGATAGCATTTTGCTTCGGGAGGTCAGGCGAAACTGTCAAAACTAAATTTTCTTTTAGTTTTTCCCCTCCACTTGGCCTAAACACTGTGTTCGTGGTCATCCAGTTTGAAGTTGACTACAAACACAGAGGTTTATCAGATTTTCCGTCTCGCCATATTTATTCTTTGCAGCCTTTAGCCACTGCCTACAGTGCACTGGATCCTTCAATGGAAACCCAAAGTAACTTCCACTAAACTTTTACTCTTTGAATTCTTGCACCCAGGAACAATACAAGTCAACACCATTGTGACCATAAGTTTGCTAAGAAGTATTTCCTACTAAAGCAAGGCGGTATTTGACTCTGTTAAGGCTCAAAGATTTATAAAATCATTATGGGTGTTGAAGTTTTCCTACCTATTTGACAAAAAGGAAAGGCAACAGGCTTTTTTTCTCAGTTATTTTTAGTCAGGTAGCACCAAAAAAAAAAAAAAAACCCTTTCTACTGTATAGGCAGCCAAGTTTTATTGAAAGCCCATTTTGCCAGTGGTGAAGTAGCCCTTTAATTTTGAATTCAGCAATTCTAACTGTAGCTGTGTTTCCATCCAAATTTGTGAATGTAACTTATGCGCAAAATTGCAATATCGCATACAACATTGGTGAATAAAGCACCGTTTTCATCCATATATAATCATTTTCATATATAATAAATTATTTGCGTCTCAGAGAAACTTGTGCATCTCAATAAACTTGTCTAGCTTTCAGAGGCAGATGCTGCTGTTTGGGAACGCAGTCATGTAAGACAGTTCTAGGATGGAAATATACAGAGCATCATTGACAACAGACTTCTGAATGACCAAAACAGCATTTCAGATGCTTTGCAAACAAGATTTTTCCGCTGGTTAGTACAGTTATGCTGTTACATCGCGGAAGTCACATGATTTTTTTTAATGTGCATCAAGGAATTTATTCGGTAAATGCATTTCCATCGTAGTTTATGTGCATGTTTTCGTATCGGATAGAACATTTATCCGACTCAAACGAGCGCATACGTTTTTTATGCACATTTTTAGAATTAATGCACATCTAGGCGTTTCCATTCAGCATTTTTTAATGCGATATCCCAAAATGCACATAAAATAGGTGGATGGAAACATAGCTAATGTCATGTGATGTTTTTCAGTGAAAGTATTAACATATTTTCCTTACACCTTGAAAAAAATGTCCTTACACCTTCAATAAACACATTTTAAGCATTATAAAAATAAAAATAAACTCAAATAAATATATATTTTCAAGCATATTTTCAATTAGCATGAATTATTAATTAATTACTATCATTAAGTTTTTGGGAAGTCACACCACATTGCATATTCCAACTGTCCTTGTCTTGTCATAAAAAGGTCAAATTCTCTGATATTTTGACTTTGATTTGGCAGTCAAACTACTTAAAGGGATAGTTCACCCAAAAATGAAAATGACCCCACTCATCCTCAAGTCATCCTAGGTGTATATGATTTTTCCCACAGACGAATACAATCAGAGTTATATAAAATATGTCCTGGCTCTTCCAAACTTTTTAATGGCAGTGAATGGCTATTTCTGTTTTGAAGTCCATAAAAGTGCATCTATCCATCATATAACTGCTCCACACCGCTCCGGGGGGTTAATAAAGGCCTTCTGAAGCGAAGCCATGGGTTTGTGTAAGAAAAATATAAACATTTAAAACTTTACAAACTATAATCTCCAACTTCCGCTAACTGTCATACGTGCGTTCACGAGAGACGTAGGATGCTCCGGTGAGAATATGCTAGTTCTCGCGAGAACCAAGTTTTGTTTTGCTCTATTCTCTGTGCCTGTGTCCTACGTCATACGCTGGAATGCGTCATACGCTGGAACGCGTACGACAGTTAGCGGAAGTTAGAGATTACAGTTTGTAAAGTTTTAAATGTGGATATTTTTCTGGCACAAACGCATCGCTTCACTTCAGAAGGCCTTTATTAACCCCCCGGAGCGGTGTGGAGCAGTTATATGATAGATAGATGCACTTTTATGGACTTCAAAACAGAAACAGCCATTCACTGCCATTATAAAGCTTGGAAAAGCCAGGATTTTTTTTTTTTTTTATAACTCTGATTGTATTCGTCTGAAAGAAGAATGTAAATAAATCTCAATAAATCTATGTTAGATATTTCAGTGTAGATGAGATGCACACTTTACACTATAACTCTGACAAGCAGTATGACACACCAGCCCAGCGCTCTCTCAATAGACACGGAGAGTGCCAATGAGGGCAAACTTATTACAGAGCGCAATAAAACTGAATACATAGAAAAATTTGTTATTCTAAAGAATGTAATTGACCAGTTACATAATTATGGAATATAAAAAAAGTTAGGCAACTACTACCTCAACCACCAGCGTCTCATTAGTGGGTCCGGTGGAGGTGAGGCTCTCTGGACGATTGTAGGGTCTCTTGTAGTCGAACACAGCCCCAGCAATGGTGTGTTGTCCAGGCCAGTCCACTGTCCAGCGTCCATTCAGATAATACTTCCTCTGCAGGTTCCTCAGGGCCAGATAAGAGCTGGAGGAGTTGAGCTCCGTCACACGGATACTTCGCGCTCCTGCCGGTACGGTCACCACACGGTAGTACTCTACACAAGAGACATTGCAGAAATTCAATTTTTATTTTATTTTTTATTAGACTATACCAATATTTTTAAATGTTTTTACATGTTTTGCTTATTGTTAAATTTTGAATGACATACACACAATTATTTCACAGGTAATTTCCTTATGAGTCACTTATGAGGTACCATCTTGGTTAGAATTAGGGTTGTTAATAAAAATAAAAAATAACTACATACACAGATTTCTGTATTTGAGAATAATTGCACCTAACATTCTAATTTGAAAGCATAAATATATTTTCACAATGAATCTCCATATTATTGTAGAAATAACATAAGACAGTATTAAAAAAAAATATATAATATAAGTAAATATGTTGTATTTTAAATATTTTTTAAAGTAAATATATATTTTTGTTCACTTTATATTAAGTTCCAATAAATTAAGTAATTATTATAGCCATTCAACATTACAGTATAATTAAAAGCCAGATCTAAACTGCATATTACCTGCAAATGTATTTAAAATACATTAGCATAGCTAGTTTAGGAAGGAAGAAAGTGGAAAAATAAACTCTAATTGCATTAATTATTTTAAAGGGGACCTATTATGCCCTTTTTTTAAAATCTTGATTTTGTTTTTGCAGTCTACTAGAAAAGGTTTTCATGCTTGAATGTTCAAAAACCTTATTTTTCACATATTTTACATTATTGCAGCACCTCTCTTCCCAGTCTGTCAGTAACACTCTGTTTAGTTCCTGTCTCTATGAAGCCCCACCTACTGAAAAGAGCAATGCTCTGATTGAGTGTGTGTTGGGATTGGTCTACCGCATAGAGCGTGTTTGGGAAATGTCCTTCCCCTAACCATAACCGCAAGTTTTAACCAAGCGGCAAACTCCTTCAGTTTCTCTTGAAGCCAATAGGGAAGTGAATTAAACTGCAATTCATCAACTGGCCGCTAGGGACAGGCTCCAAAATGGGGCAGAATCTCATTGAGCTCCATGTTAAAATGCCCAACTTTACAGCAGAAAAAAACATGTTTACAGCCTGGTACAAATTGTGTTTTTGGTCTATATATCTAATTTTGCCCCTCATGACAACTGTGTATGTGTGTGTGTGTGTGTGTGTGTGTGGGGGGGGGGGGGTCCCACCTCTTTGCCCATTTTCTGTTATCCGGGAGTGACGCGCTGACAAGATGGCAACAGCCGGGTTTGAGGCTTAAAAAACTGCTCTTTAGAAACCTATGGTTGACGTCACGGACACTACGTCCACATTGTTTTACAGTCTATGGTTTTAACACACTACTAAGGCAACTCAACAAGGCCCCTCCCCCCTTTTCATATGCATTGGCTGGGAATTATTGACGAATGAGGAATATTGTGATTTGTTCGTTCCCAGAAGAAAACTCAATTCTAAATGGAGGTTTTTCAGGGAGTTCAGAAACAGTGCGGAAACTTTGCAGACCTTTTTCCATGCTCACAGCAATATTACACACCAACGAAAAAAAGCATAGGACCCTTTAATGCATTAATCACATAAATTGATATTATTTTCCCCATACTTAGTTAGAATGCTGTTCATACGGACATAGATTGTACATGCGTTCAGAGAATAAAGACACGTACGGCTCATATAATGTTGTTTGGTGTATTGTCCTTTGTAGATCTTGCAGGTGGAGTTGTTGCCCTTGCAGATACCACACAAATCCGGCACGGCATTGGATCCCAGCACCCTGTCACAGCCCACTCTCTGGAAAACACAAATCATGACCTCTCAGCCAGCACAGAAGAAGAAATACAGCACTCCAAATTACAACATTTTAGTGTAACCAGGCGAAAAGTCATGGGAAGTGCCTGCATGACAATGCGATTGGCTGTTTACACTGTCAGTGTGATAATGTCCACAAATAGTCCAAAAACCAGCCTGGGGTGCATTTCCCAAAAGCACTGTTAGTCAGCTACAGTTGTTGCCAACAATTCAACAATTTGTTGTTTCCCGAAACCATAGTCCCAGTGAACATTTGCAAAAAGCATCACACATTTACATGGTTGGAACTACAGCTCTCAACCTGTGGTTAGAAGCATAGTTTCTTGTCATAGTATGACAAGTTGACTTAAATAGATCATGCTCTTGGGCACAATAAGCAAGCTAACATGCAGTGTTTAGTATATCATTCATTCAATTTGAATATATATGTTTCAGTCTATATATTTTAGCATCACCAGTGAACAGTATTTTTGAGGAGTGTGTATGTGCATAAATGCGTAAAGGAACCCCAGAGTAGGCTATGACGTAAGAGGGAACCCGCGATGAATCAAACATCAAATAAAGCAAAATGACATAAAAGAAAAACATTGCAGTTGCTACCCAGGTAAGTTCAACAAACTCTGTTTTTTCAGGCAGTGTTCATCACCATGGTAACTTACACTACAGAGCAGGTTTTATTATGGGTTAGAGATTGCAAACCCAAACTGGACCAATTAGCTGCAAGTAAAGATGCAATAAAGCCACTCCCCCTATATCTCTCGTTCCAAATTAAAGCAGTTTATAGTGAAAAAACTTTAGACACAAAATCTTTGGTCATCTTTTGATACTAATTATTTATTATATTTATGTTATATGAATTATAATGGGCCTGGCCCACCCAATCAAAAGCTTGGCCCACCCCTGGCCCCACGCCAAATAGCCGATTTCAATATTTCAGCTCCAGATTTTGAGAGAGATCATGGTTTTTGGTTACTTGTCATCAAAAAAATCTTAAAAAGCCTTATTTTAGACTCTTTTTCTGATTAAGATGATTTTAAACCATTTCGCGGAAAGACGCGCAAGAACTCGCACACCCAAAGCACGCACAGAGAGCCGCGTCTGACAGTTCCCTTTTGCTTCTCATGTTCACGCGTCATTTCTTGAGAGTGATCGTTTCTGTGACTTTTTCCACTAAACTATGCGATCCAAAGGGTTTTCAGCGCTCTCTCCCGTCTCACTGCCATCGCGGGGCAGAAATGTCACCAGAATGTGTGAAAAAAATTATTTAAGTTCTTGTTCTTTATATTTATAACATAAATTTATGATATGTATAAATATAAAATTGCATAAAATATTCTTGAACTGACCAAAGTATTTAAAGGGTGAAGGTTACATTACATTTTATAATAAGATGTAAAATTTTGATCTGACGTAAGAGGACAGATATGACATTTAATACATTTAAAAATACTGTTCATTTCCGGCTTTATTGTGTTATTTCAGGGTTTTGATCTTCTCTCGACTCTTTGACTAGGCTAGGCATGTTGCATATTAATTGTTCTAGGAACCTCAAAATATATTTACATTTTTGTGTATTTTGTGCTACATGATGTTCTAGTTGAGGTCATTTGTAGCATATGTAGGGCCCAAACATTAACTCAAGCCCAGGGCCCCCTAGTCCTGATTCTATTTATTGGTGCAACTGCTTGTAATTTGTTCATTTGTTCTTATTTAGTACTGATTGTTTACTTGTCTTAATATTTATTAAAATACTAATAATACTTATTTTGCAGTGTAGATTTTTGCAGGCCAAGTAAAAATCTGGACCAGAATGAACCTTTAGAAAGGCTCCTTTGCATTGAGCCCTGCAAATATAGAGACTTCCTTTCAAGACCTGCTTCTTTTGTTATACATTTTTTTGTTATTAAAAGTTTTGTTACGGGTGAAAAAATAATGAAAAAATAACGTTGAAAGTCTGGCCCCACCAGGAATTTCCTTTGGCCCACCCTGCATCTCAAAGCTGGAGCTGGGCCTGGTTGGATTTATCTGGATTTGTCAACTCTAAACCTACTCTGAAACTCAGAGTTTGTTCAGCTAGCTTCATGCAACAGGTGTCATATTTGTTACAGCAAGACCAAGTGCCATGTTGCTTTAACATCTCAGAGATCTCAAATAGATTAATTTGAAGAAGTTATTACTCCTCCACCTGCGCCTGATGTCATTATCAACAGTCCTATATTGTTGAACCAATGCGGTTCAAATGACTGAGGTGCGACCATGTTACTACGGCTTCAGAACTAGTTGGTTAGTTTCTCCAAGTGATGCATTGTACTATTAGCCTAGAAATCTAGACGCACGCTAGCGGCAGGAAATCTAATTTGCAGCCTGGGTGTCTAGCAACTCTCCGATGGCGTGCGAGCTGGAAAAACCAAACTCTGGTCAGGCCAATCACATCGTGTATAGAGTCGGTGGGCGGGCTTAACATAATGACGGCAGAGTTACGGCGGTTCCGAGTGCTACTTGTAAACAAAGAAGCTGGCGAACAGCGGTCTTTCGAATAGGCTTTGGCCGCGACTCTCGAAGACTTGGAGTTAAGCTTTTCTTTGAGAAAAGAACAAAGAACGGCTCTGAAATCATTCTTAAGAAAGGAAGATGTGTTCGGAGTTTTGCCGACCGGATACGGTGAAAGTTGAATCTATCAACTAGCTCTGCTTCACATTCTTCGCTGCTCTGGTTGGTTGTAGAGCTATCCTATTGCGTGCAGAGGGAATTTGAAAGACAACCGTTTATCCTGCCTCTCGGATTGAGCCCTGCCAATGGTGAGTTCCCTACGGTGGCCCAGTAGTGCACAACACAACGAAATTTTAAAAACATACATAAGTTCACAACACAACGAAATAAATGGAATGAAGCCACAACACAACGAAAAAGCCACAACACAACGAAATCAAGCCACAACACAACGAAAAATCCACAACACAACGAAATAGCCACAACACAACAGAGTTTTCCTTGCATTGTTCTATAGATTCGCCAATCTTACAAATATTTAAACACTACGATCAGTTTTAAGTGTGCAGTTGTATATCGACATGAAATATCAATTCAAAATCACCTACGTGCATAATAGCTGCATATTTATACTCAAGAACGCTTTTACCCGCGGCCATGGCGCTAAGGGAGCGTCTGCCAATTCCACCAAGTTGAAACATAATTTGTATGAATTAAATTAACTTTTTTTTAATTTTCAAATTCCAATGTTGTCTTGTGCATTATTAAGTCAGTTTTACCAATACAATAAAGCTGTGGAATTTTAACATGTCTGTTTTTAAATGTTAAAAGCTATTTTAATTCATACAAATTATACGTTTCAACCAATTGGTGGAATTGGCAGACGCTCTCTTAGCGCCGTGGTATCGGGTCAAAGCATTCTCGAGCATAAATATGCAGCTATAATGCATGTAGGTGATTTTAAATGAATATTTAATATCGATAAACAATGGTTAGCCTACATACCGTTAAAACTAATTGTGGTATTGATTTCTTTGCAAGATTGCCAAATCTATAGAACAGTGGCAACTTTACAGCGCTCCGAGTGCCCCAGAGTGGTTGGGAGCATTTCCGTTGTGTTGTGGCTTGATTTCTTTGTGTTGTGGCTTTTTCGTTGTGTTGTGGCTTGTTTCCATTGTGTTGTGGCTTGTTTCCGTTGTGTTGTGGCTTGATTTATTTGTGTTGTGGCTTTTTCGTTGTGTTGTAGCTTGTTTTCGTTGTGTTTTGGCTTGTTTCCGTTGTGTTGTGGCTTGATTTCGTTGTGTTGTGCCATTTCCGTTGTGTTGTGGCTTGTTTCCGTTGTGTTGTGGCTTGATTTCGTTGTGTTGTGGCTTTTTCGTTGTGTTGTGGCTTGATTTCGTTGTGTTGTGGCTTTTTCGTTGTGTTGTGGCTTGTTTCCGTTGTGTTGTGGCTTGTTTCCGTTGTGTTGTGGCTTGATTTCGTTGTGTTGTGGCTTTTTCGTTGTGTTGTGGCTTGATTCTGTTGTGTTGTGGCTTTTTCATTGTGTTGTGGCTTTTTCGTTGTGTTGTGGCTTGTTTCCGTTGGGTTGTGGCTTGATTTTGTTGTGTTGTGGCTTGTTTCCGTTGTGTTGTGGCTTGATTTATTTGTGTTGTGGCTTTTTCGTTGTGTTGTGGCTTGATTTTGTTGTGTTGTGGCTTGATTTTGTTGTGTTGTGGCTTGTTTCCGTTGTGTTGTGGCTTGTTTCCGTTGTGTTGTGGCTTGATTTCGTTGTGTTGTGGCTTTTTCGTTGTGTTGTGGCTTGATTTCGTTGTGTTGTGGCTTTTTCGTTGTGTTGTGGCTTGATTTCGTTGTGTTGTGGCTTTTTCGTTGTGTTGTGGCTTGTTTCCGTTGTGTTGTGGCTTGTTTCCGTTGTGTTGTGGCTTGATTTATTTGTGTTGTGGCTTTTTCGTTGTGTTGTAGCTTGTTTTCGTTGTGTTTTGGCTTGTTTCCGTTGTGTTGTGGCTTGATTTCGTTGTGTTGTGCCATTTCCGTTGTGTTGTGGCTTGTTTCCGTTGTGTTGTGGCTTGATTTCGTTGTGTTGTGGCTTTTTCGTTGTGTTGTGGCTTGATTTCGTTGTGTTGTGGCTTTTTCGTTGTGTTGTGGCTTGTTTCCGTTGTGTTGTGGCTTGATTTCGTTGTGTTGTGGCTTTTTCGTTGTGTTGTGGCTTGATTCTGTTGTGTTGTGGCTTTTTCATTGTGTTGTGGCTTTTTCGTTGTGTTGTGGCTTGTTTCCGTTGGGTTGTGGCTTGATTTTGTTGTGTTGTGGCTTGTTTCCGTTGTGTTGTGGCTTGATTTATTTGTGTTGTGGCTTTTTCGTTGTGTTGTGGCTTGATTTTGTTGTGTTGTGGCTTGATTTCGTTGTGTTGTGGCTTGTTTCCGTTGTGTTGTAGCTTGTTTCCGTTGTGTTGTGGCTTGATTTCGTTGTGTTGTGGCTTTTTCGTTGTGTTGTGGCTTGATTTCGTTGTGTTGTGGCTTTTTCGTTGTGTTGTGGCTTGTTTCCGTTGTGTTGTGGCTTGTTTCCGTTGTGTTGTGGCTTGATTTCGTTGTGTTGTGGCTTTTTCGTTGTGTTGTGGCTTGTTTCCGTTGTGTTGTGGCTTGTTTCCGTTGTGTTGTGGCTTGATTTCGTTGTGTTGTGGCTTTTTCGTTGTGTTGTGGCTTGATTCCGTTGTGTTGTGGCTTTTTCATTGTGTTGTGGCTTTTTCGTTGTGTTGTGGCTTGTTTCCGTTGGGTTGTGGCTTGATTTCGTTGTGTTGTGGCTTGTTTCCGTTGTGTTGTGGCTTGATTTATTTGTGTTGTGGCTTTTTCGTTGTGTTGTGGCTTGTTTTCGTTGTGTTGTGAACTTATGTTTGCTTTTTATATTTCGTTGTGTTGTGAACTTATGTTTGCTTTTTATATTTCGTTGTGTTGTGCACTACTGGACCACCGTAGTTCCCAGACCCAACATCTTGATGTGGGTCTGGATTGTCAGGCTATTGTACTATGGTAGTTAATCAGCATGTTCGATGATCGGGAAACGCACCCTTAAATGGATCAAACTGGTGGAAATAAGTGGATTAATTATTAAAAAAACCATCTCACCAACTCAGATATCAGCCCGTTCTGTAATGTCCAAATCTGATCGAACTTATAGTAATAACACAGTGTGTGAGAATAAACCTGCACATGTGCCTGCGGCCATCAGGTAAATACAGGTTTATCAGAAACACGCTCAAATGTAAACATTAATAAAGAAGTACAAGATGTCTCAAACTGTATGAAATCCACAGAGATCAAATGCGCTCAGCTAAATAGTTCTCTTGTATGTTCATGTGCAGTGTGTAAAAATATTCTTTCTGTAATGTTTTCAGTGCAAACTACTTATGTCATCAACTCATGTATAATCTAAAACATGAAATGACAAATGACTCAGCTTATTCATTATTACTGTTTATTTAAACTGAATCCACTGAACTACAATTGCAACGTGTCACTATTTCATACTACCACAATTTCTCTTTTAATATAATGGCGGATCTAAAATGTTGTCAGTGAAATGCAGATGCTGAAGTCAAATTTAATGGAAAAGAATTGCAGTTGGCTCTCTCGCTGCAAACACGCAATGTGAAACTGATGTGTGTTCTGGAGGAGAGTCTCTCCAGAAAGACGTTTTCTATTTTTTTCAGTTTTCTGAACTAAACTGAGATGAAATGCATTTGGTCGATCTGCCTCAACAGGGATTTCCACAGCAGAAGAAAACATAAAACCAAGCACTGTGAGAATTCACAACAGATGATCCCTCTTAAAAAACTCTGGCTCTAATGATAACACACAAACTGTGTCAGTAGTCCATTATCAGAGAAGACCCCCCAGTTAAAGCACAACTGAGAGATGCTTTTATTATAGTAGTCATGTATTACAATTCAGAACAAACCACTGGATAGAGAATAGAACAAGCCTGAGTGAAGAATGTTTTGCATTCAACAGAGCTGAGAGTTACTATCACATCACTCAGTTACTTGCAAGTCACTAGACTACGGACAGACAGTATCTATACTTATAATATCAACAGAGACAATTACTTAAAACCTCAGGTTATACAGTATCACAAACTGAAAATCGTGAATATTGTACTTTACCTCACAAATGCCATCAATGCAGACATCTGCGCTGTCCTGTGTGCAGAGCGTCCCATCCCTTACTTTACTGGAGAGGGCGAAGAAGAAGTCGTAACCTTCAGCGAAGCAGTACAGCTTACACACGTCTTGATCTGGAACAACACACATACGCACACATGCACACACACGTTGGGTTTTCATGTTTTATGGGGACATTCCATAGACATAATGATTTTTATATTGTACAAACTGTTTACCCTACACTAGCCCTATCCCTAAAACTACCCATCACAGACAACTTTCTGCTATTTTAGAAAAACTTTTTTTTTTGATTTTTTGATTTATAGGCTTGTTTCTTCATGGGGACCAACAAATATCCCCACAAGGTCAAAATGTACTGGTATTACTATATGTGTGGGGACAATTGGTCCCCATAATGTAGGGAATACCAGGACACACACACACACACAGGAATATCAGACAGTTCATTGAACACAATGTCCAAGCTCTGAGATCTCAGAAAATCTCATATGCATTTACACCATCAGTTTCCTTTCAGGAATCTAAAATGAAACTATAATCAGTGGCCAGTGAATTCAAAGTATTCACCCCTCATTAGTTCCTGCTCTGACTTTGTGAAACTATAGCATATTTACATAGAATAACTATCTTAATTTATAATATTTTGTCCTGCTTGGTTTGCATAGCCTAATCAATCACACTAGGAATGAACTCTGAAATCACACAAAATACATTAACCAGGTACAACTGTGTTGGTTTCAAATCCATCTGTGTTCAATTGTCTGAAAGCACACCAAATATCACTGACTCGGTAAGTCTCACAACTAATGAAGCCCAAGGAACTTCGAGATGAAGTTGGAAAACAGCTGGAAATGATTATAGAGAGACTGAAAAAGCTCTGAATCTTCCTAGAGGCACTACGAACACTGCCATGATAACCCAATCCCCCACCATTAACCACCATGAACTTTAAAATCAGAGGGAAATACCGTGGCAATAAGAAGCCCCATTCACAGTCTAAACTCTAGCAGTAAATCTAAAATCTGTAATGTTGATAAGAAATGTGGTTTCAGAACGAACTAAAATTTGGAACTGGTAACATTTCCTAAGCAGCAAAGTCATCAAGAATGGAAGAGATGGCAGCATCATACATTGGGGGTGTTTTTGGGAGGAACTGAAAAGCTTGTTGCCATTTACAGTTTTTTCATTCGCTTTGGTGCTATCTTCACAAGTAAGGTGTACATTTTCAAAACTCTTAGTACAAAAATCCAAACTGTTGCACATATTTTCAGTCCACATAACCATTGTTTCAAACACAAGATTGTTACAATATGTGACGAGAACCTTTGGTTTAATCACCGAAACACAACAGTGTGATCTTCTTTCAGTTTAGTACTTTTAATTATCAGTTCATCCAACAGCAAACAATGCAAGATAAATGTTTTAAATCTCCCTCTGTGCTGAATTATCTACAGTATCTACAGTAACACAGGCTACATATGCCTCATTAGAAAATACACTTACATTACCTAATTTATGTAATTGAATCCATGATGTTTGTAATAGTATTCAGTGTGTTATCAAAAGGTGTGATACAGTTATGACACAGCAAAAAGTTTAATAAAGAACTCGTCTTCTGTCCAAACATAAACTGTAAAGAATGATTGACTTTTACATATACGCCAGGTTATTGTGACGCATTGCTGCCAGCGGGCCACATACAGAGATGAGCGAAATGTTTGAATTTGCATGATGGTAACTCAAAGTTTTACCATTTCGTTAAGGGTAACAGGTGCCATGGACCGCTCATGTTCGCATCAGTGGCATAACTTTAACCTAGAAATTACGGACCCCGGTGCACAAATATCATAACTCTATATTAGGCCTACTGTAATATATTGTATCCTATACTGTAATACATATATTCCAGAAATGTATTAAAAAGAAAGACGCTTTCAGCCTTACTCAAAGGCCGCGGAAACAGGCCAGTGGGTTCGTTACGCACGTCAATCCATTCCCGGCGTTCTTATTTTGCTTCTTATGTATTAAATATACAGGCAATTAGTTTATGAAACCTTGATCAAAATTAAAATACAACTTATAGAAAACGAAATTCACTTTAAAGAAATGATTTCTGCAAAACAACACTCAATAGAAATCATGTCTGACCCCACTCCATGTCTCCAGACATATTGCGCGTCTTATAGCCTATCTTACTCATGCCGACGAAAGCACCCGCAAATTCTTTAATATTTTTCATTGTTGCAGTTTTATTTACCACTTCGTTATTTTGGCCCGGAATTTCGTTTTTTGGAAATATGAACTGAATTTAGAAATTAAATTTGAAATTAAAAACTTTGCGTTTAATAAACAAAATACATTTTTGAAGCGTTTGGAGTGGAGTAGGCTACTTGCAAAACGTAGCCTATTTAGATTCATAGTTAGGCTATATGTTTAAATATTAGCCTATTATATTATTGTTTTAATTTTTATATGTTGATGATGAAAAGTGAATTGTATTTTAATTTTGATCAAGGTTTCATAAACTAATTGCCTGTATATTTAATACATCGGAAGCAAAATAAGAACACCGGGAATGGATTGAACCCACTGGCCTGTTATCGAGGCCATTGAGTAAGGCTGAAAGCGTATTTCTTTTTAATACATTTCTAGAATGTCTTAATTACAGTAGGCCTTATAGATAGTTATTATATTTGTGGCTGCACCGGGGTCCATCATTAGGTTAAAGTTACGCCACTCAGGCTAATCATGATTGGTCCATGGCACCTGCTACCCATGGCTGTTAAGAACTATCGGCTTCATCAATAAATTAGGCTACAACAATATCGTGCTATGGGCACTGCCACTGATACAGGCAGCGGATGATATATTTTACGCTGAGCTTGCTTCTGCTATTCAAACAAGTGTGACAAAGGCATGGGCTAAATAAATTATCTAATATGGATACAGACATACACATCACTACACAAGACATGCCCTTATTAGGAGAAAATATACGTCATTTTAACGAGAAAAATCTGTCGTTTTAACAACATACGATCTCGTTATTACGAGAAAATGATGTCGTTTTTAGGACACAAGATCTCGTTATTACGAGAAAAGATGTTGTTAAAACGACATAAGATCTCGTTATTACTACATAATTGAGTGGAAAAATAATATGTATGTGGCAGCAATGCGTCACCGTATTAAATAAACACATAGCAAAACGAGTTGTGCGGTGTCCCCAACACTTTTCAAAGTAAAGTTACGCCACTGCATGGCATACATACTGTAATGTAAAATGTTATATTTGATACCATCTGTCTCCCTTCTTCTGATTTTTGCTCAGTCTGATGTTACACCGTCACTGACTATTTCCACTTCCTTCCTTCCACTACTCAATTCTGCTCTATTCAAAAATTGTCCCACTTACCACGACCCCCCCCCCCCCAACACACACACAATCCATAGACATTATGATTTTTATACTGTACAAACTCTATATGAATATGATTAATTGATTAACCATTAAGATCAGTTGGATTAAATAATAGACAAATGTATTAAACTGAACGAGAAGAGATGCAAATCAAAAGTTTGACAATAAGAGCTTTAAGAAAGGCAGATATTGTGAATGAAAATTTTTTAAAGATGAAACACTTATTCTGTGTAGTGAAAAGGATACTTTGTGGATTGTACTAACTAACACAATTAAAAATATGCTGAAATGTTTGAAAAAAGTGCACTTTTGATGATCTGTTGTGATATTAGCATTATGAGTTTTGAAAATGTACACCTTGCTTGTGAAAATAGTACAAAAGCGAATAAAAAACTAGGAAAACATGGATGGAGCCAAATACAGAAAGACCCTTCATGAGAACTTTCTCAGTCACCCAAAGATCTGCATTAAAGGGTTAGTTCACCCAAAAATGAAAATTCTGTCATTAATTACTTACCCTCATGTCGTTCGACACCCGTAAGACCTTCGATCATCTTCAGAACACAAATGAAGATATTTTAGTTGAAATCTGATGGCTCTGAAAGGCCTCCATTGGCACTTTACACTCTCAAGACCCTTAAAAGGTACTAAAGACGTCGTTACAAAGTCCATCTCACTACAGTGGTTCTACAATAACTTTATGGAGTGACAAGAATAGTTTTTGTGCGCAAAAAACCCTAAATAACGACTTATATAGTGATGACGATTTCAAAACACGGCATCATGAAGCTTCGAAGCGTTATGAATCAGTGAGTCGAATCATGATTCGGATCGCGTGTCAAACCGCCAAACTGCTGAAATTTGGCGATCCAAACTGCTGAATCGACTCACTGATTCATAACGCTTCGAAGCTTCATGATGCCGTGTTTTGAAATCGTCATCACTATATAACTCGTTATTTAGGGTTTTTTTGCGCACAAAAACTATACTCGTCACTCCATAAAGTTATTGTAGAACCACTGTAGTGAGATGGACTTTGTAACGACGTCTTTAGTACCTTTTAAGGGTCTTGAGAGTGTACCGTGCATTGTGCCAATGGAGGCCTTTCAGAGCCATCAGATTTCAACTAAAATATCTTCATTTGTGTTCCGAAGATGGACGGAGGTCTTACGGGTGTCGAACGACATGAGGGTAAGTAATTAATGACAGAATTTTCATTTTTGGGTGAACTAACCCTTTAAGTGTCTTATCAGCACAACAATGACCCAAAGCACATGGAAAAACTATGAAATGGCTTGAAATATCTCAGATCTGTGGTAGAATATGAACCAACTTTCTTCATCTCAAGATACATTGTGCTTAGAGATTCCAGTCGTACCTGTAAGAAGATGCATGACTGTGATCTTTTCTAATGGACCATGTAAGTAATGACTTTAGGGGGTGAAAAAGAATTTTGCTCCAGAGACATTAATGTTCTTTCTGGTGCGTAAATGTGTGGAATTTATTGTGTGGTGGAAGGAAGACACATTTAGTTGTAACAGAAACAAAATGTGAAAAATTCAAGGGGGCGAATATCTGAACATACTTCACTTCATTCTAACTTCATAAATAATGTTTTCATCCAGAGCTGTGTCAAATGCATCAGCTCATTTCTTTTATACATTCCATCAACCAATAAAAATACATGTTTAGACCAACCGTCCACACGTGTGTAGGGTTTCCACTTGTAGTACCATCCGCGGAAGGGCTTGCTGTTGAACTCGGCACACTGAGCAGCTCTGAAGTCCACGACGTTCTGAGGACAGTCAGCAGTGTTACACAGTTTATAAGAGCGAGACGAGCCCTCGCAAAACCGGCCGCCATACATTGGCCTGAGAGAGAAGAAAAGACAGGGAAAAAACAGATCATAAGACAGAACTAGGATGAGACTTCCTGATTTACGTGACAGGCTGTTAGAACTGACAGCAACTTCATCACTCATGGTTGCCAAGTGGCTGTAATGTTTGTTGTAGTAATGAGATGCATTGCCAATAAAATTAACATGTCATTCTACATTGACAAGGAATCAGTTTTCTTGACGCTTAAAATTACATTTCTGCAGAGGGAAGTTTTTGTATATAAAGTGCAGCAGTGCATAAAGCAACATATCACGAACAAGATGAACAATTATCAGTGCAGGAATCAAACCCACTTGCAATGCCAGCAATTTTCCATGCAGCAGTGCTTATTATATTCCTGCTTGTGGGAAATGAAAACTCATGTAGAACTTGTTTCATAAGAGATGGATCAAACGGATCCCACTGTCTCCAGTTCTGTTTCTGAGTTTCATGAAATCTAAGGCTCTGGTGATTGGCTGATACTGTGCTGTGGTTCCATGAGCAAAGATAAGAGAAATTAAAAGCTGGTACGTCTTAAGAGTTCTGTGCTTGCCATGAGAACAGATAGATAACTCCACTATTATAGAGCTCCTTGTTTCAAACCAAGTCTGAAAACACTTTTTTAGTAGCAAAACTTGCCACAAAACTCTAAATAAATAAATGGATAATAATGAAATGGATATGAAATTTGCAACATCTAAAAAATGCTCAAAGAGCCTTCATTTATTTGATCAAAAACACAGTAAAAACAGTAATATTGTTAAACAATATTACAATTAAAAATAGCTTCTATTTGTAATTTATAAATGTTTCCTATTTGAATATAGTTGCAATACATGCAATTTATTCCAGTGCAGGCAAAGCTGAATTTTCAGCATCATTCCTCCAGTCTTCAGTGTCACATTTTTTCCACAGTTCTTTGATGAATAGAATATTCAGAACAGCATTTATGATTTTGTAACATTATAATTGCCTTTATGGTCACTTTTAATACATTTAATGCATCCTTGTTGAATAAACATATTAATTTCTTTAAATTTTGAACAGTAAAGTTGATATTTCATTCATTCCGATAAGATACATCAGACTCATTAGCTATGTTTAGCAGTAGCTAGGTCCCATGGCATGAAAATGTCACTTTATGAGTGTTTTAACATTAATATGAGTTCCCCTAGCCTGTCTATGGTCCCCCAGTGGCTAGAAATGGCGATAGGTGTAAACCAAGCCCTGGGTATCCTGGGTATATCTGCCTTTGAGAAAATTAAAGCTCAGATGGGCCATTCTGGATTCTTCCCTGTATGCCGTCATACAGGGAAAGGTTACCTCCCCTTTCTCTGCTTTGCCCGCCCAGATAATTTGGAGAAAATGGATTCAGCTTATTTTTTTTTACATTTAATTCAGTCGCAATGTCAGCACAGGCTTTACAAAAAGACTTTTACGAAATGGATTCAACAGCACCGCCACAAACAGTGAGTAACAGTGTTCATTAATGCCTGATCTGTGATCAGTGATATCTGATGTGTAGCTAATTATTCAAGTTCACACAGACTTTCTTTCTAAATCGTTTAATACTGTTTATGCATCAGTGAATCAAGCCAGTGACTAAATGATCAACTTCACATTGTTTCTCTTAGTAGTATGAAACAAATATGTTAGTAAAAAGGTGATTAGACTACAGAGAACGCTCTCTTTATAATGTTCAAAGCTGTCAATCACACGTCGCGAGTGTATCTGCACACTTGCCTAAACTGCCATTATAATGAATGACGCTGTTATGCTGCACAACGAAGCTCTTACTGTATTCACATCGATGTCGTGTTTGCTGTTAGTTGTGGTGAAAGCATTTTGTGAGAGAAATAGCGTTGCAATGCCGAGATCACTGCATTCACGCCATCAACAAGACTATCTGTGTACTCAATGCTCATCACTGCAGACTTTCACGTGATGGGAAAATATCTAAAATAATGCTATAATCAACACTTTCACGATTTGTTAATCTCGACAGCTGTAATAGTAAAAAAAACGTAGTAAAAGTATTCAAAATGTAATACACAATTCAAATGCAAAGATGTCAGCCAATCACAACAGTGGGCGTTTATACTGAAGTCTCACAGCAGACATGCTCCTTCAAACAGAGCATTTAAGCCAAAGGGCTAAAATCAGGATAGAAAAATGCAGTTTATTTATAAATTATGTGTTATCTAACCCTAACCCTAACCCTAACCCTAACCCACTGTGTATAATAAATTTCATAGATAATAAATTACTTGAAATAAATGCATTATCTTGCTTTCAGAGGCAGATGCCTGCTGTTTGGGAATGCAGTTGTGTAAGACAGTTCTGGGAGGGAATTATACCGATCAACTTTGATGACAAACTTTGCTCAGGCATTTCAGAACAACCAAAAAAACATTTCAGATGCTGTGCAAAAAGACTGGACCACTGGTTAGTCCAGTTGTGACGTCCAATCGCACAAAGTCACATGATTTTTTTAATGTGAATTGAGGAATTTATTCTGTAATTGTGTTTCCATTGTAATTTATATGCATGTTTTCTTATAAGATTAAAAAAAACGACTTAAACAGTGTATTTTTCTTATGCACATTTTTATAATGTATGCACATCTTTGCATTTCCATCCAGCAGCTCCTTATGCAATATCCCAAAAACATTAGCTACTGTAATTAATTGTGCATTTTGTTTTGTTTAAAATCCTGTTGTGTATGTTTTTCATGCCACAATGTTAAACTTTTCATGAATAAGCCTTAACTGGAGACCCTCTCACTCCACATTGATTGTCTGATACTTCACACGACGGCAGGTCTGAATGTACCTGGGGCTGCTGCAGTGTCTCTCTTTGTAGGTCACTCCACTCTCACATGTTCTTGAGCAGCTGGACCACCCAGACCAGGATGACCACTGACCATTCACTGGTTTAGGACCTTCATCACCTTGCTTTACACACTGACCACGACGGCACCACTGCAAACACACAGTAACACACACATCAGTCTGAGCAATAATGATCTTTAAATTCCATCATCATTTTCTCACACTTATGTTGTTCCAAACATGTGTGTCACGTAGAGTTGCAGAGGAAGATGAAGGAGGTGAGGAAACTTGCTACTTCAAGCTACTTTAACTCAATGGCATAAACAGGGTAATCCAAAAAATTGCAATGGAACAGCCTTCACACATATGGTAAGACAGAGACAAAGAAAACTGACTAAAACCTAAAGAGAAGACAATGAAACTAAACATAATCCTGACATTACACCCCCCTCCTGGAAGACGCATCCTGACGCCGTAACAAGAAACAATATTCAACAGAGGAGGGAGGGAGGGAGCTCTGGAGGTGGGCGCAGAGCTGGCATATGGGACAACCATGGACAAGGGGAGGAGCCAGGGAGTGACCCCAAACCGTTCTATCAGGCTGAGGGCCCATGGTGGAACCAATGTAGGGAGTAGTCATGGTGGAACCTTGGTGTAGGCTCCAGGCGAAATCGACTGACAGCGGCGGAGCCAAGGCAAAGTCGAAAAGACTGGTCGACACCGCAGGACCTGGAGACCAAGGCGGATACATGAGGACGAGCAGCTGAGGTGGAGCCAGAGTACTGATTGACTGAGGCAAAGCCGGTGTGACTGAGGACTGAGGTAGAGCCAGAGAGATGGAGGAGGCCGATGGAGCCGAAGGGGTTGAGAGACAAGGCGCAGCTAAAGGACCGGAAGTTTGTGGTGCAGGCATTGCAACGACTGACCAAAGTGGAGCCAGAGGGACGAGGGAGCCCGGTGGAGGTGTGAGGACGATGATCCCAGATGGAAATGAGGGGGCGAGGAGCAAAGGTGGAGCCAACTGGTCAACGGGCTGAGGTGGGGTTACAGGCTCGGCTGCCCAAGGTGGATCCAGGGGATCCTTGCCAAGGCGGAGATGAAGACTGGAAACCCCAGGGTGGATCAGTGCAGCAGAGTGGAGACTTGGAGCTGGGCAGGACCAGCGGCGACAAAGGATTTTGGAGGCTGGAAGGAACCATTGGGGCCAAGAGGGTTAGGCAATCGACTTGTGAGTTATTAATCCATACGGGACTGACAGCAACAAACACAGTTTACACACAAAACAGAGACAAAGAAAACCCATGACAATGAAACTAAACCTGACAGTATGAACACAAAAGGTGATTTATTAAAGAATAGAATTTCTGCTCTTTTCCATATAATGAACTTACATTTTCAAAATGACAAAACAAGCCCAATAAAACTATCATAAAAAAGGTTCATATGATACACAAAGTATATTTAACAGCATTGTGAGGAATAGTCTGATAATTGACAACAAATATATTAGTTCCTTTTGGTCTATTGACTGCTTTGATATGCATTTGGTAATGCAATATACATCAATCATCTTCACATACTTGTAACAAGAAGCGCTTAACAAGAAAAGAGAATCTTTAAAGTTTGAAAATGAAGAAATGAAGACAACCATACATATTTTTATTTTATTTTACAGTGAAATATTACGATAGTAATATTTCATATTTTGCTTTCATTTAGTATTATCTAGATTTAAATGTAATAATTTTATTAATTCATGCATTCATTGCTTGCTCACTTGCTTGCCATACTGATATATAATCACAATATTTTTTAATAAATCATGCAGCCCTAAGTGAAATATTGTGCATATTGTGAGTCACACATTATGATGGACAGCTCGATGGAGAGATTTGTTTTCTGAAAATTCACCCTCTGTGTTCAACTGACGGAAGTTTTGTAAAGGTCTGGAACAACACGAAGGTGATTAAATTATTGTTTGAATGGCCCAGCTTCACAGATTCATTAGAATTCCCATCAGGGACCATTCCATCTAATTCAACTCTTGTGTGAGAGGTTAAAGACTGAATGAATGATAGTCCCAGTCCAGTGCTCTTCACACCCTCTGTGTAACTGAAACTCATGGGATGGAGCTGATATTTCCTGCAAGCAGATTGTCAGGATTCCTAGTGTAGGCTGTCATCATTAGTGCTGCGTACCGTCACTGGCTCTCACTCAGATGAAACTGTCGTGTTTAATATATCACAAACCGAACACCTCCAAGAGCCTCGAAGAACACATGTGAAAAACATCTCAGACCACCAGCGAACGCCTCCGTATCAGCCAGAGACGACACGCGCTGGAACAAGAGAGTGTGTTTGTAAGAGAAGTGCTCTTGTTCCTGCACCCCAGGATGGGTCTGTAATTACCCTAATGCCCCATACATACTTCAGTAACGTAAGTTAGTGAAGAGACGGCCCAGGAGGTCAGCCCAGGCCCGCATGAGCTCATTAAACCCAATCTGCTGTGAAGGGCCTGAATCAGTGGAAAGGCATCCTAAGGGACGACGAGAGAGGGAGGAGAGCAATGACGAATACTGTATCTAACAGTTAACACTGACTAACATAGCAGCGATCTGTGGTCTGTCTGTTTATTTGTGTGGTTGGTGTATCTGACACTTTTTTGTAGTTTGAACTGCAAAAGTTCCATTGTAAAACCTGATCCACACCACACACGTCTTTAGCTTGAAATTCGATTAAAGCACTTGGATGAGTTTAGAGATGAGCTGAGATGACAGACCGACCGTATAAAAACACATATGCTGATGCAGTGTCAAACAGTCTGTAACTGCATACACATTCATTAATTTGATCTCATTTTTTATTGTGAAAAAGAAGTGCATTTTAGCATACTTTTAAAAAAGAGTACTTATTATGGAAATAATATATTTTCAAAGGATATACTTAAAGGGTTAGTTCACCCAAAAATGAAAATTCTGTCATTAATTACTTACCCTCATGTCGTTCGACACCCGTAAGACCTCCGTTCATCTTCAGAACACAAATGAAGATATTTTAGTTCATTAGCACAATGCACGGTACACTCTCAAGACCCTTAAAAGGTACTAAAGACGTTGTTACAATGTCCATCTCACTACAGTGGTTCTACAATAACTTTATGGAGTGACGAGAATAGTTTTTGTGCGCAAAAAAACCCTAAATAACGACTTATATAGTGATGACGATTTCAAAACACGGCATCATGAAGCTTGGAAGCGTTATGAATCAGTGAGTCGATTCAGCAGTTTGGATCACCAAATTTCAGCAGTTTGGATCGCCAAAGTCACGCGATTTCAGCAGTTTGACACGCGATCCGAATCATGATTCGAATAACGCTTCGAAGCTTCATGATGCCGTGTTTTGAAATCGTCATCACTATATAAGTCGTTATTTAGTGTTTTTTTTGCGCACAAAAACTATTCTCGTCACTCCATATAGTTATTTTAGAACCACTGTAGTGAGATGGACTTTGTAACGACGTCTTTAGTACCTTTTATGGGTCTTGAGAGTGTACCGTGCATTGTGCCAATGGAGGCCTTTCAGAGCCATCAGATTTCAACTAAAATATCTTCATTTGTGTTCCGAAGATGAACGGAGGTCATACGGGTGTCGAACGACATGAGGGTGAGTAATTAATGACAGAATTTTCATTTTTGGGTGAACTAACCCTTTAAGTGCAAACTTAATGTAATGTTTTTGGGCATTGCAATTCTGACTTTTTTTTCTTCTCGCAATTACAAGTTTATATCTCGCAATTCTCATATTTTTTTCTCACAATTCTGACTATAACTCACAATTCTCACTCAATTCTGAGTTTATAGCTTGCAATTGCGAGTTTATATCTCACAATTCTGAGGAAAAAAGTAAAAATTGTGAGATAAAAAGTTGCAATTATCTTTTAAATAGTTTTATTCCATGGCAGATACAAGCTTCCATAGTCAGAATTTTGAGTTTATAACTAACTTTATACCTGACTTATAAATAAATATAAATATAAAGTCAGAATTGTGCGATATAAACTTGCAATTCTTTTCCCCCTCAGAATTGGAAATATCACACAATACACAATTCTGACTTTATAACTCGCAATTCTGACTTTATATCTCACAATTCTGACTTTATATCACACAATTCTGACTTTATTTCTCACAATTCTGACTTTATATCTCACCATTCTGACTTTCTATCTCACAATTCTGACTTTATATCTCACAACTCTAACTTTATATCACACAACTCTGACTTTATATCACACAGTTCTGACTTTATATCACACAATTCTGACAAGCTTCGGAAACAAGCTTCCATATTTCATCCAAAATTTTTTATTCTGTCATCACTTACTCACCCGCAAGTTGTTCCAAACCAAGTTTCTTTCTTCTGTTGATATTTTATTTGACTGTTCTGATATTTTAAAGAATGCCTGTAATCAAACAGTTGACGGTAGCCATTGATTTCCAAAGTAGGAAAAAAAATACTATGGAAGTCATTGGCTACCGTCAACTGTCTGGTTACCAACATTCTTTAAAATATCTTGTGTTGATATTTTATTTTATTTATTGTGTTGAACAGAAGAAAGAAACTTATACAGGTTTGGAACAACTTGAGGGAGAGTAAGTGATGACAATTTTTGGCAGAACTATCCCTTTATTAAAAACATTAACCTTCCCCTCATTAACTCCCCCATGTTCTCTTCATGACGTATGTCTTTGGGACTAAATATCCTGCAAACTGGATGAAATCAAGTTCTGTGCTAAATGTTTTTCTTCTCCCAGAAGCCGTTTCACTCGGATATACACCACAATAGGACAGAAAAGACTATCACAGCTTTCGTTTCAATACATTAAAACACGCTTCTTTTTCACAAGGGTTTCCCCTGCCCTGTCGAATTTAACCTTTTCTAGTACACAGAGTTTTCATATGAAGCTCCTCAGCTTCAGCTCTTGTGAACATCACCGTCACTATTTTGTTTTCGTGACTCTCGGCACAAATTGTTCACTCATTCAACCGCTGGCATTTACGCCAGCCTCTCTCTGCACAGCCTCCCTGGAAACACTCATTTAAGACACTAGACATCTGTTAAAAACCCATCTGAAAGAACGACTAAATGCTTTCTCCCCCGCAGGGATAATGTCACAGGCTAAATAACCAGAGTGGATGTTAATGATTAAACTCTTTCAATGACAAGAAACAGACCATTTGGTTTTTTCTTTTGTGCCACTTGAGCTGTGTAGCTTGATTTCTTTTTAAGGTGAGATGCATCTGAACACTTCTGTGATTGTGACTCACCATCTCTGGACCGCAGACAGAGCCCTCGGCAGCCGGCATGAACTTGGTCTCACATTTTCTTCCGACCCGATGGCACCACAGGGCTTTGCAAATGTCCTGTGTGACACACATCAAACATACGTGTTGATATGAATGCATTAAAGGACCTGTCGTTGTGACAGAAGTCTCAATGATAGTTATACTGAACAAATTAAGGATTATAACACATTACGCAATGGATAGATGTTCTTCACAAGCTGTATGAGTCCAAAAGGCAGTTGCACAGAATAATGACACTGTTTATGATCCATGGATATAATAATGACCTGTCTGGTTTGTTTTAGCTTTAGCGTCACATGCCAACAATCTGTATGAGGGGGATTCTGCAACTAACAGAACTTTTTTAGGTTACACTTTATGTCTATAGACTTTGTTCCACTTTAGACTTTGCGACTTTGTAGCAGCTTTGAAACCACATGTCGACTAACTCTCATTAGAGTATTAGTAGACTTTTTGGTTAGGTTTAGGTTTTGTAGAATAAGTTGACATATACTTGCAAAGTTTTTACTTCCCTTTAACTTCCAATTTACTAACTTACTAATACATTTAAAAAACATCAAATCTTGAAAACTCTACTTCTGTCAGGACCACTATCGTCAAAGATGATTGATTGACTATTAGCATATAGTTTGGATTGGTGGTATGGTTCTGTTCTGGGCAAGAACTCCCTGCACATCCATGCAGCCCAGCATGGATAAGAGCAGGGAGAGCAGCAATAACCCCCCTTAGGGTAAACACAACAGAACCAACATAATGTAGTGCATATATAATTAATGTTGATATTAGGCCTGTCACGATAACAAATTTTGCTGGACGATAAATTGAGACCATTTTCATCTAAAATAATGATAATGGCATAATAATGCAGGTACACATTTTCAAAGATCAATAAACGTGTATTTCTAAAGACTATTTAACACTGAAAATGGAAAGCATTTAAAATATCCACAATAAATGAACAAAACAACCAAAACAAAAAAAGCAATGGACTCTCAGGGCCCGTCCACACGGAGTATCACGCGTATCACTGTATACGTATATATTTTTTATCGTATTTGTTGTTTCGTCCACACGGATCCGGTGTTTTGGGAGACTGAAACCGCTATTTTTTGAAACCGGGTCCTAAAGTGGATAAATCTGAAAACGACACCCTTGCGGTTTCGTGTGTACAGCCAATCCGTATATTTTGTGAAACGGTGATGTCATCACACCACGTCCTGCGCGGGGAAGACTTGAAGGAATACAACTACGGGCACTGGGCATGCGCACATCAATACTGCATTGTTTAATTACTGTATTTGCATTATTGTAAGGGTATGTTTAGGGTTGGGGTAGGTGTATGCGTTAATAAAACACATCTGGTAAGTAGCAAATGTATTTATTGTTATTTTATTGTGAGATTTTACCTCACCTCTGACTGTTGCCGTACCCCTTCTTCTCCATTTTTAGTGTATTTCTGTGGCAGAATTACAGCGCCACATACTGGCCTGTCATGTATACTACATCGTTTTGAGCCGTTTTCATGCTCTCGTGTGTATGCAGATATTTCTTGAAACGAGGAAAAAAAAAGATTGGATAGGGAAAGTTCTGGCTTCGTGTGGACGGGGCCTCAGTCTGTTAACAAAAAAATTTACTTGAATAAACAGCTGGGAAAACTGCAACGGATGATTGTGTTTTAGGTAGTGCTGGGAATCGATTAAAATTTTTTAGAATTAATCGCATTTTTTTCTGTAATTAACCGCGATTAATAAGTTGTTAATATTTTGATATTGTAATCATTTCAGTTACTTTCCAAATTAATGTAGAAACAATTTATTGACAGCATATTTTAAATGTGTTGTATTGTCATGTTTTTATGAATGAAGGCCAGTATCACTGATGTCTCTATGAAACATTAATGACGTTACATTACAGTATAACTGAAAGCTACCAATTTCAACATTTATTAGGCTTTAAAAAAAACAAAAACTTTTAATTTAAGTGAACTTAAAACAAACTTTACATAAACCCATTATAATAAATGTTATTTTTACCTGTGCCTTCGCTGTTAGACATATACAGAAATGTAATAGTTATCAAACACCTTTCTTAACTGCATAAATAATAAATTAAATATAGATGAATCATCATTAAAGCTAAAATTTTCTCTGTTCCCGTTGTTCTTTGATGGACATTAATGACAGGCATCATCAGTGCTCCTGTCGCTTTAAGAACAGCCGCGGATCTCACGCGCTGTCCCGCGCATCTCATTTCCTCACAACTCTTTAAGTTCATTTAAGATGTTATTTAACTAATTTAAGACTCCTATTATGAGAATACAAAAAAATCTCCGTGTTGTTGTTATTGTTTGTTCATGAGCAAAAGAGAACTCGATGTGAGCAGGAGACTGATGCGAGTCTGTCTGCGTTGAGTGTGTGTGTGTGTCAGTCAGAGTGTCCCTCGATTAGCTGACATGAGACGCAAGCCACACAGACAGGACATTGACATATGGCGCATTCTCTTGTTTTGTCACGCTTAGAAGCATTTACATGTATAAGAGCGTGATCATATAATGTAACGCTCGGCAAAAATGGATATAAAAACGGACGCTGGAAATTATCGCGGCCGGAAAAATTATCGAGCTAATTTTTTTTATCGTGCGATTAATCGATTTATTGACTATCGCGACAGGCCTAGTTGATGTTATATGTACAACGTGATTCAGGAATTTAGTTTGATTCAAGGGAAATCAGAATACCAAATCCTGACTGACAAGAGGAGGAGCTGGGGATGGAGGAGGGTAAATGAGCTCTGGAGAAACGCGATAGCTGCTGATAGTACTGAGGAGCTATATATTTATATGCATGCGGTGATAGACATCATATTCCTATAGGTAAACGTGATCAGCTGACAGACAGCTGATGCGAGTTTGACTAACGTGACCTGCCAGAACTGATGCTATACGCTTGATGTTTGCAGTTAATTTGTTATTTATGAGAATTTGTAATGTTTTATAACAAAGTTTGCTGTTCTCAATCCTACTGTTATTGCCATCACACCAGACACTTAGAAAACAATTGAAGATATACTTGGTTATTATCATAGAGATGAGAAGTGACAGGCGAGAACATCTCTGCCAGATGTTGAACAGACCTCTTCAAACAGAAATGTTTTTATTTTACACCCTAATATGTTTATTAAAACTGGGGAGTATTGGAAAATTCACCAGACATTCTTAGGCCCCTGTTTACACCTGGTGTTAAGATGATTTAGTTGATTGGATCACAAGTGAATGACACTAAATACAGGTGTAAACAGAGTCTAAAACGCTTTGAGCTTGTCCACTTTCGACCACTCCAGAGGAAGTAAAAAAAAAACGCATTAGACTGGATTGCTTTCTAACGCCCGTTTCATACATACTCCGTCTGCAGTGCGTATGCGGTGCGTGTTGCGGTGCGTATGCGGTGCAGGAGCAGCACGCGCTGTTGTGCTTTCATACATGCTGTGTTTGCAGCGCGCAACTGATCCGCAGTTGTATACCACAAACACCACATTTATTCATTATTTTTTTTATTTCCAATCCAAAAGTTGTTACTGAACATGGCTTGTCAGAATTGCAATTCTCTTTGTTTACACTTTCATAGATATCACGTTTTATAGTAGTACATTTAAACAACGTTTTATTCAATTCATTACTTTATATTTATATAGGCTACTTTAGATTTAGCTCACGCAAGTGGCAAAACATTTAAATATAACTTATAGCCTATAAACATTTTAAATTAGAAACTTACAATAGGCTATACAAAAACAGCCGACTCGTCTTTTCTTTCGTTTTTAAACCCTTTTAAAAGCAGGTCATAAAGACCTTTGTTTTTCCACCTCCAGGAATGTACGTGCTCTCCTTTATTTCAATTTGTTTGCCTAAATGCCAGGTAAGGTGTCGTTTCCTTGCTTTAACCGAGAAAAAAAAGCCATGTGTTGACTTTAAATTATATGCATCTGTGGTAAAATTACTAGATTTTCGCGTCAGTACATGTTTATTTTAAAGCGAACAATGTGCTGTCACTTTAATTCCGCAGTGCAGCACAGCAAAAAATAGACTCGGTACGGAAACGATCGCCGGACTGCTGCAGATGCACCGCACCTGGAACGGACTGACGGACAGCATCCGCGTGCAGTGTGAAAGCTGTAATCCGTTAATATGGGTACGGAAAAAAATACGTACCGCATACGCGCTGCGAACGGAGTATGTGTGAAACGGGCGTTAGTGTAAACGCTCATGTGGTCGAACAGCCACAAAAGACCGTCTACTCTCCGCCTACTGACCTAATTCATAAACATTACGGGAAGCACGATAGCCAGATGCGATTTAAACTTCGTCAGCTGGAGACCCAAGTTTGGCTTGAAGACGAAAAACGTACCAAGCACAATGTTCTCGCACCATTCCTGGGCCCGTATTCATAAATAATCTTAATGCCAAGAGTAGCTCCTAGTGACAAAATTCTAAGAAAATTCTGAGAAATGTGGGCGTGTACTCTTAAAATTTACTAAAAAATCCTAGTAAAGAAAAAAGTAATTCAGAAAGCATCTTAACCCTTAAAAGAGGTCTTAAGTTCAAATTTGTTAGGAGCATGGACGAGGACTTTGAAGAGACTTAAGAGTTTCTTTAGCAGCGCAGAAAGACGAAGAGGGAGAAGAAATGTGTTGCAGACAATGGGTGACAGTGACTTAATAAGACGCTATAGATTAGATCGTGCAGGGATCATGTTTGTTGCATTAAAATCAACTTTCAAACCACCAGTTAAATAGCAATGCCAGCAATCAGAGTAATTGGAAAGAGTGGAACAATGTTTATAATTCTAAGCCAATCAAATACCTTATAGGAAATTAACAGCATGGTAAATAATAAAATGATTTATATACATTTATATAATGTGTGTGTGTGTGTGTGTGTGTGTGTGTGTGTGTGTGTGTGTGTGTGTGTGTGTGTGTGTGAGTGAGTGAGTGAGTGAGAGAGAGAGAACGGTAAAATAGGACAATTTGCGCTTGTAATTTGCTTAGAATAGACCCTATACTTAAAAGCGCTCCTTTTTTCCCCTTTTTGGACAACCAACCAATCACAGTCTTCAAAAGACTGTGTCATGCGTAGCAACGGGGTCAGCCCCGCCTCTTCACTAAGATAAAAGTTTTTGTATTTTCCTTGCTCAGAGTTGCTCTCAGATCGGTCCTGAATAGCTCTTAAGCTAAGACTCCTATGTAAAAGTTTTTAAGCTAAATTAGGAGTTTTCTGAGAGGACTCTTAGAATCTTTATGAATACGGGCCCTGATTTCTAACACGCACTTACAGCGTTCTGCGAGATCGGCTCTCCGTATGTTCTTCCGTCGTCTCTGGACGCGTTCATATGTAAATTGTGCTAGCTTATTTTGTCAGACTTTTCAGAGGCTTAAGAGGTCAATAAGACACTACACATTAGATCAAAATGACGCCTGTAATTTCAAAGTGAAGGTTTATATAGACTCTATACTTAAAAGCGCTCGTTTCCTTCTTGGACAACCAACCAATCGCAGTCTTCAAATGACTGTGTCATCATACGTAGCGACGGGGTCAGCCCCGCCTCCTCACTAAGATAAAAGTTTTTGTATTTTCCTCGCTCAGAGTTGCAGATCGGTCCTGATTCACTCTTAAGCTAAGACTCCTCCATAGAAGTTTTTAAGGTAAATTAGGAGCTTTCTGAGATGATTCTTAGAAGATTTAAGAATACGGGCCCAGGTGTAAACGGGTGTCTCCCTCATCTACTTGTGATTTGATCAACCAAAAAAGTGTAAACAGGGCCTAAATGTGTTTTACTGTCCCAGATATCTAGATCTTCCTCTCATTCACTTGCTCTCTGAAACAAGAGCAAGAAACGGCTGTCCGTTTTATATGTCCGTATTATTCACATCTGGATTATTGTATCATATTTTGACAATGGGAGCACAGATGGGAGGAATCGAAGGCAGTTTGCCAGAGTGATCACAGAAATCCCAGCACAAGCTCTGCAGCTGTGTATTAAAGCGAGACCTCCTCAAATCCGTCCCCTGTTGTTCCTGCTGAGCTTGAACATCTCAGTCCTATCACAGCTCTGACTGCCAGAGAATATGAAGATGCTAATTCAAGGTGAAAAGCAATGGGAGCTGAGGATGACAGAACAGCTTTGCTTGAAGAGCATCTACAGAACAATATCTATCCTGTTCAGTGACATGAAATGAGCAGGCCCCTCTTTGTGCTTTGTTTTACAGTCCAGTGTAAACTCTTGTTCCATTTCCATTTGATGTTTCAGTTTCTGGGTTAATGGAACACTTTTTTCTTTGTATTTACATTGTGTTTAACACAAAATAAGTTATTTTGAAGAATATCGGTAACCAGACAGTTGATGGTAGCCATTGACTTCCTTAGTAGGTAAAAAAAAAATACTATGGAAGTCAATGCATCACAGTGGGCAGCCATTTGCTGTGGTGCCAGGGGAGCGATTGGGGGTTAGGCGCCTTGCTCAAGGGCACCTCAGTCGTTTCCTGCCGCCATTGAGTATCGCACTGTGACCTTTGGGTTACAAGTCTGACTCTCTAACCATTAGGCAACAACTGCCCTACTAATTACTATTTGGATAACTGCCCTGCTATGAAACTGTTTTGGTAGGAATTAATCAATCATGCGTGAGAAATACACCTGTTAATACAGTAGCTCTATTATGGCAGCTGAAAACTTACATCCATGCCAATTGTTCTGTTGTATCGTTCTAGTTGTACATTTATGGTACATACATTTAGTGAAATCTTTGTGCAAAAAGTAAAATGTGTCTCTTTATCATAGCTTTATTATGCTGCATAATTAATACTGTATAGTCATCATCAATGCCCAGTGCAGCAGACTCTATATCGTCTCATTTCTTTGACTGCATATGTAAAGTTAAGTGAGATCAGGACAATAGGAACAGAGATTCCCACTGGCGTCCCTCCAAAGTATATTTAGCTCAGCCTTTGCTTCACGAGACCGTGCAGGCCTGGAGAGGAGTCTGCCGGAGCTGCACTCTATCAGATTTCTCTACAGGGAGGTCCAATTTTAAATGTATAGACTAGACTACAGTGGAAAAATTATTTTAGCAAATCTTTATTGAGTTCAGACAGCCTGAATTCCTGCATCACAGAAAATGTTACAACTGATTTACAGATTTCAGCAACAGAGAAACAGAGCAAGTGCTCTCCTCTCAGGGTTGAGTATGCAGTGATGTTATGAATAATCGAGCCGTCTGAACCATCCGTGCATTAGACTCCCTGGACTAAAGGATGCAGGTCAAATGTTCACAAAAAAAGCACACAAGTCTCTAAAAATATGGGCCAATGTACTTTGTTAGTATGAAGGAATTTTCCATATTGATAGTTTACAGGTGTTTTACCCCTACTTTGAATTACGCATTGCTTTAGCCCCTATCACACATCCAGTCTTTACTGGTAAATTACCGGTAAATTACTGTAAAAGGGGTCATGAATTGAGAAATCAACTTTTCATTCAGCCTTTGATATATAAAAGTTCATCGTGATATAAGAATATCCTGTAGGTTTCGGAGCTGAAAATCTCCTTGTCAGTCGATGTAAAGCATTTATAGACACCAGGTCCAGCAAATGCTCGATCTCAGAATGTGCCAGGCTGCGACGTCTGAGTGTAGTGAAACACGGCCTCAACAGAAGAAGAAGAATGCCTGATTCTGTAGCACCGCCCACCGATTATAGGCCTACGTGGAGCTAAACCGGATCGAACTTCCAAGCATTAAAAATGCTGCATAAACTTCATTTGGATTCCAATATTATGAATGCATGGATTAACTTTATTTTTAATGAATATCCAGCTCACGTGGGGAAGACATTGCGCATTTGTTCCTTCATTTCACCACGGATTCGTTTGTAAACAAGAGACTGGATTTGCAGACAGGATGAGATTGCATGAATGAGTAAAGCAACATACTAATGTGAGTAATTTTATTTATTTTTTTAAATGTGACTATTGCATTGTTACAGATCGTTTGATATCTATTGATTATGTGTACATGTCTAACTGAACATAACTTAGCACACTGTCACATGCTGAAATATCCTTTATATGAGGTGTTGTTGGTTCATTGTGATGCGATTCGTGATCAGACTTGGGCCAGGGCTCGCAAAGCCCAACATCCCGGGCTATGTGTTTTCCAGACGGGCTACCAAAACGCATCACCGGCCTGGCGACGGGCTTAAATAGTGAAATAACATTCCTTTCTTGTTGTGCGTTGTTCACTATCTTGATATTTGAAGGACAAATACAATCGTGGAAGTTTTGATCATACTTTGATTTGTCTGACTATTGTGAGGCTTGTGCGTGTGTGAGTGTGTGTTAGTGATGCACGGTTTGCGGTTATATCCACCGATCGGACGGGCCAATTAATAAAAAAATAACATTCCAATTAAGTGTGGGTGGATGAGAGATAAATCATTGTGTTTGTTTGATAAAGACATTTTGCAAGCCCTGTGGGACGAATCATTCTGGTTGCCGTTTCCCACACGCTTTCAAAACAATTCCTCACGTGTACTCACGAGGGAGTCGAAGCTCATTGTAATATGCAAAACTTATCAAATCATAGCAGTGGGCGTTTACTTCCAAGTCTTCAGTGCGGCACGCCCATAAAAACAGAGTGTTCCAGGAGAGAGGCTCAAAACCAGGGTAGAAAATAGCCTATTTCATTATGATGTTTTTGAATGTAAAAACCACATTAGTTATAGGTCATAAGTTGACCTCAGAAAACAGTATAAAAAAATGACAAAAGCCAGTTCATGACCCCTTTAAGAGATTAAGGGCCAGATTTACCAAACAGGGCAAAACCAACAAAGCTAAATACGAGTGTAAAGTTCTGCGTGTGATCTATTGACGAAGCGTAAATTAAAGAACACGGATAATCTCCATAATGACCAACACTATTTAATAAGAGCAGCGCAAATAGCGTCTGGTTTAAGGCATGCTTTTTGTGGCGCTAAATAATGACAACACAAATCATGTCAGGTCTTTTTCCGAGTTTTATGTGATGTTGAAACCAACAAAATCAACATAAGAAACAAATATAAAATTTTTGTAAACTTTTTAGCCATGGTACATTCTAAATCATGAACTGTGGAGCTTGCTGAACAGGCTTCTTGCCCATGCATGTGTGCTTTCGGGGTCGTATCCTAAAAAAAAAAATTATTATATAGAAAATGGGGCACATGTGTGCTGTGGTGCATTGTGACAGATCTCTCCAGGCCCCAGTGAAGTGACCACAAGCTCTAGTTTCTGTCTCAGGTGAGGCATTACTCTCAATCACACTGTCACGCTTGATCCCTGCTCTCCTAGTGAACCTGGACCAGCTTCCTATTTCCAAATGATGACCTTAAACTCCATGATAAGAACCACACAAATTGATTCTTATCAGTTTGAAACAACTTTAACCGTAACGTAGCTCAGGCTGGATCAAATATATCAGTCTCATGGTCCCGCTGAGAAGACCTGTGAAGCTGCATACCTTACCAGACAAAAATGTGGGATCAGTTTTTTTTTTTTTTAAGAAATGTATACTTTTATTCATCAAGGATGCATTAAATTGATCAAAAGTGGCAGTAAAGGGACTTATAATGTCGAAAAATATGTATATTTCAACATTATAAATAATATAATATATAAATATAAATACTGTTCTTTCAAACTTTAGGGGTAGAACAAAAGTAGGGGAGAGCAGGGCACAACCTAATGCTTTTTGACTTTCTCAGTTTGTGTAAATCCACTTGGGGTTATGAGTATTTATTTTTTGTGATATCTTCCAAAGATTTTTTAAATTTTGGCACAAAATAATTTTTTTCTCTAAATAATGTTGATATGACAAATAGTAAATACACTAAGTTTCGTCATCCTGGCATGTGTGAAAAGTGTTAAACCATGTGTGTTACAACTAACCCCGCGTTAAGGTTGTGCCCGCTCTCCCCTACCACCTCGGTTGAGGTTCCAAGCGAGCTGTAGCGATAGTAAAATGTGATGTGTAAACAATGCAGATCACTGATTGGTCAGAGAGAATTATCACTAATGTCATTGGATTTGCGACACGAGACACTAAAACCACTAGATTTAAATAATCAGCAACAGCTACCGCAGTATCATTTGTACGCACAACTTTTTTAAACGACTTGCTTTAAACTACCATCGCACGCAACTTTAAAAAAAGAAATGGCTGTATTCGTGGTCAGTAAATGAGGTGGAGGCGCAACTATACCGATCAGCCTATAATCACTTTGAAGTGGTATTAAACTGCAGTGGAAAAGCAAACCGAGCCAAAGTAAAGCGAACCGAGTCAAGAAAAGTGGCTTGGACTCACACTAGGCAATCTGAACCGTGCCCGGGCACGTTTGACCCCCAAAGTCTGGTTTGGTTGACTAGTGTGAGTGCTCCGTACTGTGCCCTGGCACGGTTCGTTTAGCCAGTCCTGGCCCGCTTGGAAGATGGGCCAGAGCACAGTTTGGTTGGGCTCGGGCATGGTATGCATGTAGTGTGAGCGCTAACCACGCCGGAGCACAGAACAGCTGTGCACTACTGTCATCATCATGACAGCAAACACCAAACAATTACTACTTGAATACACTGTTCAATTAAATCAAGTATATTCAGGTTTATAACTGTCCTGGTTCTTACCTTATTGATGAACATGAATTGTAGCATCCAATTTAAAAGTCATAACTAATGGTGCGTTCACAACGGATGCGAATGACGCAAATAAATTGCGTTATTTGCGCGTAGTTGGACGCTTGAACATTTTGAGTTTACTCGCTTCATTCGCTCGTGAAATTCACTTCACAACAGACGCAAATTTGCGTCATGGAAGGGTCTTCTGCCAGGCAGTTCGTCTCGTTGAGATATGGCTGACATGGGCTGTGTTCACACTTGACATCTTTTTTGTAAAAATACTACTGTTAATGTGTGACAAAACATAGTTTTAAGACTTTTTCAGGCGATAATGTAGTTGTTTAAAGCTCAAATCTGTGGTTTATTTTATAAAAAACAGTGCCTATTTGAACACTTTATCTGGCGTTTTCGGAGTTGTGAGATCCAGGCGATCAGCGGCTCTCCGCGCTCGTTAACCCCGGCGAGAGCAGCCTTTCCTCGGCTAGTCCTTCGCACATTTGCCGCTGGCTCTGATGTCTCTGTGGTGTCTCGAGCTATAATTCGTCTTGTGTATATGTAATGGGCGATCTTTGGTCTCATGGATCTATAATTTGTTCCCTGGCAAATCGTTTAGGCTGAGGGCAAAGTGAAGTTTCATTACTTTTTTATTTTTAGGCTATTTAACTTTACGTTACCGTTGTAGCCTACTAGCACTGACTTTGAATGTTTGACTGAATTGTTTGCTTTATTTCATAGATTCTTATACCTTTTACTTATACTTTTGTATTATTGATCATACATACAGTAAACTTGCATTTAACAAAAAGAGACTGGGTTGTGTTTCATGTCATTTAATTTTATTACAGTGATAATCATATGCACACTTGTCTGAACCAGATATTAATATATAATTAATGTAAACCATATGATTTTGTCCTCGTTGTTGTCACTACTAGAGCAAGCTCCTGATTGGTTAACATGGCGCGAATATCCACCAAAGTTCAGATTTTTCAATTCGCGCCATTCGCGCCGCCTCATTCGCGCAAATCGCGCCGCAGAATGTCTATTCGCGTCTTTGGATTGACTTAACATGTAAATCACTCACGCGAAATGCTTCATTCGCATCCGGTGTGAACGCACCATGCACAAAGTAAAATGCATATGCTGGGCAATTTCATACATATTTTATCATTCATATGTAGTAGTTTTGTAGTGTAAACTTTCACCTCATTAACAGGTTAAATGAGCAGCTAATCTTGAACAGTATTTACACAAAATTTGTGCCATTCATGTGCACTCAACTCAGAAATATGATATTTCTGACATGACCAAAACAAACTGTAATTTTTTTACAGAAGGGATTTAATCTTTAAAACAATATGAAATATTGATATTAATGGCCTTGCCTTCTTGAAGTCCAGAGTGCACAGTTTAGCTTTCTCTCCAAACTGCCACTTGCACTGCGTGTCGGCGTCGTACAGCTCTCCAGGAAGTTTCTCTGGGTACTTGTACTCCTGTATGGCGCTGGGCTCGTCAGACAGACAGGTGGCCTGGGCGGTACTGAGACAGAAACACGACTGTAAAACAGCTTGACTCTGGTACAGTAGAGCTGGACACCATGACAACATAACAGTAGTTCCCTAGGCTACATTTAGAGATTACTCTTTTCAACACATTCTCTGACTTTATCATGACGTATGTTATTCAATGCTGCCGTTATTATACAGGCCGACAGAGAGGCTCCGTGGGTAAATGATATCAAGGATCATGAGAAAGTATTTGACATTGTTTAATACCGTGTGTTTTACACAATCAGACATACAGTGAAACCCTGAATGAGCTCCGAGTAGTTTAGCAGACGCTCCGGGCCGCCCGCCCGCACAATGACGAGAGTGTGTCAGTATGTGAGTGTGTGTGGGATGTATGTTTGTAATAGGGGTCACGTCGACTAGTCTATGAGTTCTAAATATATACTATATAACACTCACATCTTGACAAACATACTAATACAGGTGTTCAACCAAAATATTGAAAGAACCTTCAGAAACAGAAAGTCGGCACATAATACTTGAGTTTAGGGAATGCACGATTTGGTGTGACTTTTAAGTAAAAATGAGTACTCAACTTAAAGGAACATACAGATGTTGTTGTTGCAGAACACTATAAAGTGTACTACATCCATCTATCCCAGAATCCCTCTGTGTTTCAGTGAAGGGAAACCCTGTCCTTCTCTGGCCCTGTTTCCAATTATCTGGAGAAGGATCAATGCAGCAGCATCTGGCCCACAGAGGCAGGAATGTTAGTGTCAGATGAATCTGATTCAGTTCCTCATCACCACTCAGTTTTCCCAGTGTCACCTCTTTAAGTTTCCCCCCTGATTAAGGCGGCCGGCAGCTATAAGACAGACCTGCTCAAGCCAGACCCGGCCAGACTCCCTTTCAAGCTCTGTTTTATTAGTGAGGAGAGTGATAAAAGCGGAGAGCTGTGAAGAGGAACGACAGAGGGTCTGAAAGCAGATCAGGCTTTAGCTACTTGAAGATCTGCAGGCTGTATGTCGAAAGGCACATGCTGACGTAGGTGAGGCTGCTCATGAGAAATGAGAAACAGATGGGAGGACAGCTGACGGAGAGAGCATTGCCGTATTTATCTGCAGCACGCTGCTGTTTTTGGGGCGTCGTGGGTGTGGAAAGAGAAATGAGGGATGATCATTCTGCAGTTTGTCGCCATCAGATGCCCAGACAGTCCTGGAAAAGCTGTGGTTCACAGGCAGACTCTGGTGACACTAATGCCACTGTCACACTACAGGTTTTGGTACATACTGTATGCAGTCTGATTGATTGGTTGGTTCCTTACACCAGTTCGCATCACTTACGGCTTCAGGATGTGGAACTAAGTGAGATGGCGAAACTCAAACCACAAACTTTGGGGAGTCAGCAATAAAACACCATGATCCCATTCATTTTTAATGGAGAGCTGGTGACTGACTGACTGACATGATGTGAAGGCCAAATATGGTAGCCTATCCAAGTTAGTGCACACACACACTGCAAAACATGAACACACACCCAGAGCAGTGGGCAGACATTTACTGGCACCCGGGAAACGTTTGCGATTTAGGTGCCTTGCTCAAGGGCACCTCAGTCATTTCCTGCCGGTATTAAGAATCGAACGAACCCGCATCCTTTGGGTTACCAGTCTGACTCTCTAACCATTAAGCCACGACTACCCCATGAGCAGTCTGCCATTCTGCTGACATGAGCGACAGGGACCATTTTTGACTGCAATTAAAGAAAGTTGAGAAAAGTTTTAACATTATGCAAATAAAGGGCAACTACCAATGCGAGTGAAGTCAGTGGATCTCACGTGATCAGAAGCCTGTCAGATACTTTAGTGTGTCGTCAAGACAATCAGTGTATCATGTCAATGGGGTAATAGAGTTGTAGGCCAACCCGGAAGTTAGCATCACCCTGGTTACCTTGACAAAAACCCAATCGGATTTTTCAATTAACTATTGCAGAAACAAGCATTGTATCCAACAAAAGTATGATTCTTAAGGCTGTGACACACCAAGCCAACAGGCAGCCAATCGTCGAGGATCTTCTAAGCTCAGGTTTTGTGGTGTGTTCCACATCATTGGCTCAAGTCAGACCCCATCTTTGGCTTTTTGGCAAATTGAACATGTTGAATCGGTGTTCGTCGGCATTGGTGGTAAGAGAGAACTCTGATTGGCTGTTCAGCTTTATATTGAAAAGTGATGAAAAGCGAGCAAATGACAAAGTCAAGAGGGCACACGGTGAAGGCTGTTTTAATTTTGTCCTCAAACCTGAGCATTCCAATATGCAAATATTTTCATAATGATATCGCCGTCTGGAATGAAGAAAGTGATCAACATGATTCATGTTCAAAATGGTAAGCAATGGTAAGCTTTGTTTACAGTTTGTATATCCGCAGTCTTAGTTCAGTTTCCCTGAACTAGGCTAGATAGACTAATGCCCCCTTCTGGTATGGAGAGATATTTCCTCAAGCAGGCACAAATTATACATGCTAGTTAGTGATTCGATGCAGTTTTTGCGTTTTGTTGCACAACTTTCTGGCCCAGACACAAGCAATGCGAGCCGACAACACAGTTGGCTTTAACGTCGGTTTGGAACTTAAAAATATCTTGAACTTCTGTTAACCAAAAACCTTGTTTCAGACATTTAGCCAAGAGCCCATTCAAAAAGCCCATTCACTTTGACTTCAGGATGATGGAACTGCAAGTGCTAAAATTCTACTTGTTTATGGGTTTGGTCTTCCCTGAAGCAATCTAATGCAGAGTACTTGTTTTTTGCCTTTGCAATCTAATGGAGTTAGATAAAAAGTACAGCTGAAAACGGACCTTGCCCGTGCAGCTCCCGCACACGCTAGCGGTCTTTACTGAGCTGGTTGCATATCCCACGGACTCATGTTTGCTCTTTGGTTACATGTGTTGAACTTGTTATTTCTCTTTCATTTGATACATTTTATGCATTGATTTCATTGAAATATAATCCTTCTCTCTCTTTATTTTTAGCGGTGAGAAAACTTATTGAATGTCAACAACAAAGAAAGACAGCCATGAATGTCATTCATAATTGTTACTATGCATCCAATAAGTGGGAACACCCACTAGCAGCTAAAGGCCGGGACACACCAAGATGACAGTCGGCCAATATCAGGCTGTTTTTGAGCATCGTTGGCTTAGTTTTTTTGGTCTGTTCCACACCATTGGCTCTAGTCGGACGTTGTCTGGGCCGATTCAGCATGTTGAATCGGCATCGGGCCGTCATTGAGAGAGAGAACTCTGATTGGCTCTTCAGCTTAGTGAACGGGTCAGTGTATGTGAAAAGCTTAAGTGATGAAAGAGAGCAAAGAAGTCAAGGCGGTAATTGTAAATTGTAATTTTACGTCATCTTACCTGAGCATTCAATGCATGAATATTTTCATGAGCCGAATGAAGAAAGTGATCAGCTTGATGAAATTCAAAATGGTAAGCAAGCGCTGCTTTGTTTACGGTTTGTATATTTGCAGTCCTAGTTTCAGTTTCCCTTTTTGAATGACGAAAATAGACTATTGATGCTGATATAGACAGATATTCACTTACATGCAGGCGCAGAACGCATATGTGCTAGTTGATAGTTGCCTTTAGTCCTAGTCCTTACAGTTCTTCTGGTGTGTTCAAGCGCAGCTTTTTGGCTGAGACACAGCCGACGCGAAGTGACAACACAGTCAGATTTCATCACCTCTAGTTCTTTGACATCTTAAACTGCTTGCCACTGGAAACATGCGGTGTGAATGGGGCTCTACTAAACTTAAGCAGTTTAGATTTGATAGCACCATGCTCTACTGTTTAAGCTACACTTTCCTGAACTTTTTTTTTTTTTCCAGATTACTTAATCTTAAAACTGACAGTAATTCTAACTGAAATTGTCAACCACAATGATGTGTGCAATGACCAGTTCAAAAATCCTGCAGATTTATGCAACCATTTCCTTATGCACTGTCAAACAACAGTCTTCACAAGAAGCATTGCAGCAGAATGATCTGTAGGAAACAGGTAAAGCAACTCTGAGCATCTAACAAACGGCTGGCAGGGAATCCCTTATCCCGCTGAGGCCAGCTCGCTGCCAAAGAGCTTCACCCAGATGAGCTCATCACGATAACGGATCACGAGGCCGGTTCATTTGACACGTTGGTTAATTTAAGGGCAGCAGGTCAAGCTGATCCACTTTCACGAGCACAGACGTGGCTCTCAGACAGAAAGTGACATTTAAAACCTGCTGGAGCTGCTCGTTTTTACATGTCACAACCAAAACAGCACTACAAATACTACTTTTAAAAGATGAGGTTGATGTCTAGACTCTCACTGGTCTCACGCTGGGTGACTCTGCATGGATGACTAATGGACAGGAGATGCTCAGTAAAGGGCGCAATGTTAATATCTGTTTTTCTAATGCCACTTTCGGCTGCCAATGGGTAAAGCATGTGATTCTGGCATAGTCTTTCATGTGACTGAAAGTTTAGTTTCCACAACACTGTAGTTGTATTGATGCATTGCCCATGGCTGTTCGAAAACTGTTATTTGGGAAACAGATCCTGGATGTTAAAACGTCTTTACTCACCTTAGAAATCTGTTTAGATATTGTCGACTACAGGATGACCAGGAGAATAAACCATTATGTCCAGCCAAGGTGGGAGACATAATGTTTCCAACCGACTTCTTACACACATTGCCTTCGCCATCATGGACCATTCCAAAGCTGTGGAAAACAAGGCTTTCATTGATCCAATACAGGCAACTGGATATGAGGGAATCTAACAGAGGTTAATTATAAATTTCACTCTTACTTGTGGCCAGATTCATGGGCGATGGTGAAGGCCAGACCGAGACCCGTGTCTTCATTGATCGTGCAGCTGCGGTACTTACTGCACATTCCACTGATTGGAGCAAAACCTGAAATTGAAACAATGAATGGATGTATGCATGAATGAATGATGATGGCTATATACACTCAAAAAAAAAAAGGTTCTATATAGCCACGTTTCCACCGCAGGAACTTTCCCCAGGAACTAGGAACTTTGGGGTGGTACTCAGTGTGTTTCGACCGCAGGAACCAGGGTCTAAATGAAGTTCCGGGTAAATATTTCCCCCTCCAAACTGCCCTGGACCCGGGGTAGTACTTTTTCAAAGTTCGGGAACTTTCGGGGGTGGGGCTTGGGCACTGAACATGCTGATTGGTTGAACTCACGCAGCGTTTTATTTCAACCGGCATTTTTAAAAGTCTTTTGCGAGGTTCGTTCGTTCTGCATTCAGTAAATATCAGTCTTGCTCTTTCTGTCTGTTGGCGCGCGTTCGTCTCAGCCATCTCACGGTCAATGTCCGTAATAGCTGCTGATAACATATGTTGTCTTATTTTAAATCTAGCTTTACGAGCTTTCAGAATACGCTTTAGTATCAGTGCTCGTCTCTTTTCCGCCGTTTAGTTAATGACCTCTTTATTAAAACAATACATAACTACCAAAAGCAGCGCTGCTTGCATCTCCTCCACCTGTTATTGTTGCAGACAGTATCGCGCAAAAAATTATTACTGTCCGTCGCTGACTGGGAGGAGCAGCCGCGCGCAGTCCCATGTCTCTGGACTAATTTGCCTAATCTTCCAGGTACTTTAGACCGCAATGGAAACGCAGACAGTAGCAGATCTGGGGGGAAAAAGTTCCTGTAAAAAAAGTTCCTAGTACAAATTGTTCCGGGTAATTTCGGTGGAAACGCGGCTTTAGGCACCAAAAATGGTTCTTGGCTCGTAATCATAGGGGAACCTTTTTAAGTGCTATATAGCACCAATTTTGGTGCTTCAGTGGTTCTTAAGCAGTGCTTCAGAGGTTCTTCACTGGTTCTTTGACTAAGGTTCTATATGGCACCGCTACCATATACAGAACATGTTAAGATATGGTGCTATATAGCACCAAAAGTGGTTCCTCTATGATTACGACGAAGAACCATTTTTGGTGCCATATATAGCCTTTTTTTTTTAGAGTGTAACTAAAACCAACATATTATGAAGTACAACTGATAAAAGGAGCTAGCCTGACAAGCCAGACCCACATCAAGATATGGGAACACACCATTAGCAGGGCTCAAACCGAGGGGCGGGATAAACGGTTGTCTTTCAAATTCCCTCTACATGCAAAAGGATAGCGCTACAACCAACCAGACCAACGAAGAAGGTGAAGCAGAGCTAGTTGATAGATTCAACTTTTGTCGTATCCGGTCGGCAAAACTCTGAACACTTTTTTAAGAATGACTTCAGTGCCTTTCTTTGTTAGCAGGGAAGTAGCAGGGAATTCACACGGAACTGTCACAACTCTGCCGATTCGAAAGGCCGCTGTTCGCAAGCTTCTTTGTTTACAAGTAACAGGCGGAACCGCCGCAACTCTACCGTCATTATGTTAAGCCCGCCCACCGACTCTATACACGATGTGATTGGCCTGACTGAATTATATTTGCTGCCGCTAGGGTGCGTCTAGATTTCTAGGCTAAAAAGGAGCCAAAGAGCCAGCAAAAATAAATCTATACTAGATCATCTCATATAATCTGCACCACCATCCAAAAGTTTTGGGTCTGCAAGATCTTTTACTGTTTTTGAAAGAAGTCTCTTATGCTCAGCAAGGCTGCAGTTATTTTACAAAAATACAATAAAAACTTGTAAAAAAAAAAATAGTATTACAATTTAAAATAACTGTTTTCTAGTTGAATATATTTTAAAATGTAATTTATTCCTGTGATCAAAGCTGAATTTTCAGCATTATTACTCCAGTCTTCAGTGTCACATGATCCTTCAGAAATCATTGCCCAAGAGACATTTAATATTATTATATTTGTGCTACTTCATATTTTTGTGGAAACTGTGATAGTTTTTTTTTCAGGATTCTTTGATGATTAGAAATGTTAAAAGAACAGCATTTATCTGAAATAGAAATATTTTGTAACTTTATAAATGTCTCTACTGTGATTACCCTAAGCTTAATGACCCCAAACTTTTGAATAATAGTGTACATAATCTATATTGCTCAGAAGAGAGAGGACAATAAACAGAAAAAGAGAGTGAGATGGCAAGTGATGGACTAATGTAATCAGATCAAGATTTAGACTGTATTTGTTTCACAATGGCTAGTTCAAGACAAATATCGAATCCAGTTGTTTCGAGTCAGTCGCAGGAAATCTGAACAGATGTATGAGTTACTTCAACCAGTATGAATCTGAAACACATTATATGCTAGGCCATCTACAACTAGGAGTAGTATATTAACTGTAGAAGACATAAAAAATAGAAAGGCAAACTCACAAAATGCTTTGAACAATTCTATATGTGTCGCAATACGGGTCTGAGATCTAAGAGAACTGTATTTTATGACAAATTATGACTTTCTAACTCTTTAATACAAAACCTATGGAGATGAAGTCCGGTGTATGTTGGACCGAAGTCAAACCCCAAAAGGACCAAAGGAGTCTGATTTATTTTCCTTTGATTTAATCGCTTAAAATATGTGCTGATTTTTGACACATACGTACCAAGTGATAAAATACTTGCATGTATTGCACAAATGTGTTGTACCAGAACATGTTGTGATTTATTTGTGTTTTCCAGTCATATTGAAAACTGGGGGGAAAAAGGATCAAATGCTTGACTAAAAATGTCTTTCAGGACCCATTACAATTGATTTATTTATTTTTGTACTGTAAAAGGTCTAAATAAAATAGGCAAAATTTTCATCATATGTGCTGTTCTATATTTCAATATTTCTCGCTCTCAAGAAACTGTCACGTGCAGAAATGACGCATGAGGGTAAATCATGTTGCATACGGTGGTTTTCTCAGTACGGTAGTAACAAAGGTTCCGCGTTGCTCTTTAATCTTCCAGTCCGTGACCTCTGAGGGACGTGAAATCTCCCATGACCCCCTGACCCCTTCACCTCCAAGCGTGAGCTGTGCGAGCCGCAGTCTGCGCTCAAGTGTTAATCATTGACACTCCACAAATGTTGTGTTCTCAGCACTCTTTGAACTGTGGCCTTGCATTTGAGGGGCATGGCTAGCTTTGCTAATGGGGTTAGGGGTGAGTGGGGAGAGATTCTTTTATGTGGCACAGGGTGGAGAACACAGCTTGAACTCTCATAGGAAACAGGTTATTAGAGAAAAAGGTTGTTACTATACGTCTAATAATTTGGCAATTTAGCAGTAATTTAAGTGATGACTAAGCGCAGTCATCGCCAAACAAACAGTAGGGGAGAGCGGGGCACAACCTAACGCGGGGTTAGTTGTAACACACATGGTTTAAAACGTTCCACACATGCCAGGATGACGAAACTTAATGTATTTACTAGTTGCCATATCAACATTATTTAGAGAAAAAAATGCGGCAAAATTTAAAAATCACTGAACATTTATTTAACCATAGCAAAAATAAATGTACTACTTAAGTTTATTTTTCATCTCTATTTTTTGTGTTTATTTAAAATGAAGTCAAATCTGATATTTAACAGTTGATATAGTTCTTTAATGCTGATATAACAGCAGAAGACACAAGCCAGGTTTAAGTCCCAGTTGCGCAGGTGGAGCATGTTGTCACACTGCGTTACATTATTATTTTAAGCTGTCATTTGGTCATGTTACATCTTGCCCCTCACATGTTACAATGTACCCCACCTATGGGGCATGTTGTCACATTTCACTTCCATTCTTTCGGCGTAAACCAAGAAAAAAATAAACACTATTAATGAAAAAAAAACACATAATTGTACTAGACATGTGTGAAATTAATGAGATACAAAAAAACATGCTGAACCCCAAGTGGATTTACACAAACTGAGAAAGTCAAAAAGCGTTAGGTTGTCCGCTCTCCCCTATATATTAGGTCATTAATCTTAAAATGTCACACCACACCTATGATTTTCTCCTCTTTTGTGCAAGATTACAATAAAATCTGGCATCAACTTAAAAGCGCACAAAGCTTTTGACGGTAACACTTTACAATAAGGGTACACTAATATGCATTAAATAATGTGCAACTCATGCACAGATAATCACAAGTTAATGTATGATTCATGAAGAACTAAAGCATTTATTAATAATTACTGCATCAGCAACTAATGAACATTCTATATGATTAATAGATTAAGAAATATATGAATTGCTATTAATTAAATGTGTCATGTTTTTATTTATTATATTAACTAATTATGTCAATTCATATGTTAATTACCACAATGGTCATGCACTTCAACTTCCAGTTGTCTGCTTTCATTAATCATTAGCTAATGATTTGCAAAGGATTATGTTATGACTTTACTTGTTGAGGCACATGACTATTAACTAATTGTTAAGTAATATGTCATTGTGTTTATGGATTTTGAATTAATTTTGAATTAGTTAGTTAACAGCCATGTGTCTCAAGAAGTAAAGTCATAACATAATGATACCTTTGCAAATCATTAGCTTATGATTAATTAAAGCAGACAACTGGAAGTTTAAGTGCATAGTTTTGACCATTGTGGTAATTAAAATATGACTTGACATTATTAGTTAATACTATGTTATTAGGGGATTCATACATTATGACACATTTAACTAAATTAAACAATTAATGACTTAATCTATTAATCATATAGAATGTTTATTAGTTGCTGATGAAGTATTCATTAATAAATGGTTTAGTTCTTCATGAGTCATACATTAACTCATGATTATCTGTGCATTAGTTAAGCTTGAATGAATGCATATTAGTGCACCCGTATTGTGAAGTGTAACCTTTTTGTCTTCTACAGTCACGTAGCGGTGTAAATAAAGCATTAGTGAAGGTTTTCAGTTGCTGATGCCTATGTATAAATGTGATATTCACTATAGGCTATAATTAATTTAAACATTGAGCAAAAGTGTCCAATAATAGGCCAGTTAACAAGTATTGGTTAGGTCTGGGAGTTGCCATTGATAAAAAAAAA